>NW_028251263.1:87500-474605 GCF_964263255.1 Lissotriton vulgaris
CCATTCTCCCCTCTGCCTTGCACCCTTCTCCCCTCTACCTTGCACCCTTCTCCCCTCTGCCTTGTACCCTTCTCCCCTCCCCCTTGCACTCTTCTCTCCTCTGCCTTGTACCCTTCTCCCCTCTGCCTTGCACCCTTCTCCCCTCTGCCTTGCACCCTGCTCGCCTCTGCCTTGCACCCTGCTCCCCTCCGCTTTGCACCCTTCTCTCTGCCTTGCACCCATCTCCTCTCTACCTTGCACCCATCTCCTCTCTACCTTGCACCGTTCTCTCCTCTACATTGCACCCTTCTCCCCTCTACCTTGCACCCTTCTCGCCCTCCCCCTTGCACCCTTCTCCCCCTTCCCCTTGCACCCTTCTCCCCTCTGCGTTGCACCCTTTTCTACCTTGCACCATTCTCCCCTCTGCCTTGCACCCTTCTCCCCTCTACCTTGCACCCTTCTCCCCTCTGCCTTGTACCCTTCTCCCCTCCCCCTTGCACTCTTCTCTCCTCTGCCTTGTACCCTTCTCCCCTCTGCCTTGCACCCTTCTCCCCTCTGCCTTGCACCCTGCTCGCCTCTGCCTTGCACCCTGCTCCCCTCCGCTTTGCACCCTTCTCTCTGCCTTGCACCCATCTCCTCTCTACCTTGCACCCTTCTCCCCTCTGCCTTGCACCGTTCTCTCCTCTACATTGCACCCTTCTCCCCTCTACCTTGCACCCTTCTCCCCTCTGCCTTGCACCCTTCTCCCCTCCCCCTTGCACCTTCTGCCCTTCTCCCCTCCGCTTTGCACCCTTCTCCCCTCTGCCTTGCACCCTTCTCCCCTCTGCCTTGCACCCTTCTCCCCTCTGCCTTGCACCCTTCTCCCCTCCCCCTTGCACCTTCTGCCCTTCTCCCCTCCGCTTTGCACCCTTCTCCCCTCTGCCTTGCACCCTTCTCCCCTCTGCCTTGCACCCTTCTCCCCTCCCCCTTGCACCTTCTGCCCTTCTCCCCTCCGCTTTGCACCCTTCTCCCCTCTGCCTTGCACCCTTCTCCTCTCTGCCTTGCACCCTTCTCTCCTCTGCCTTGCACCATTCTCCCCTCTGCCTTGCACCATTCTCCCCTCTGCCTTGCACCCTTATCCTCCCTTCCTTGCACCTTTCTCCCCCTCTGCCTTGCACCATTCTCCCCTCTGCCTTGCACCCTTCTCCCCTCTGCCTCGCACCCTTCTCCCCTCTGCCTTGCACCCTTCTCCTCTCTACCTTGCACCCTTCTCCCCTCTGCCACGCACCCTTCTCCCCTCTGCCTTGCACCCTTCTCCCCTCTGCCTTGCACCCTTCTCCCCTCTGCCTTGCACCTTTCTCCCCTCTGCCTTGCACCCTTCCCCCCTCTGCCTTGCACAGTGCTTAATTTGTAAAATATGAAGTGCAGGTGCTCAAATGTTTGTCTGAGGCCACACCCCTTCTTTTCTGGCTCCACCCACCTCCTTCACTACTCCACCCACTTCCTACATTGGCCCCACCCACACCCTCAACTGGCACGCAAGCCATAAACCGTGAAAATGTCACACGTCCTCAGGCCAGAACGCATGGAAATGTCACACATAAGCGTCCAGGCCAGAAAGCATGCCATAATCCGTCACACATAAGCATCCAGGGCAGGGCTAGGCCAAAAACTGTGGCAATGTCACACATAAACATCCATGATCCAGGCCATAAAGCATTGAAATGTCACATATAGGTATCCAGCCGAGGTGTGTTGTTTACTTCTAGCCACAGTAAACCAATGCTTAATTTGTAAAAACATAAGTGCCATGCCCCTTGCACCACTCATTTTCCCTCCCTGGTAGTTTTGCTAATAGCAGTACCAACACAACTAGTACACATCACTCACTTAGAATTGTGACAATTCAGACTATTTCAAGTCACTTAAAGCTATATAAATGGTGTGAGCAGTAGATATTATTCATAAATAATGTATATTAAATTATTAAACATCTGTTGCTGTGCTTAACTCAAAATTAGACAGACAGGTTCACCAGGTGCCAGACTTTCATTGGCACCGGAATACAGGTGTTGAGAATTAAGTACTGGTACCGAGCACCCAAAAACACCAACTGAAATTAAGTGCTGGGTGCTGCCCTTACTGCACTGCTTAATTTGTGCCAGTTGTTGCAGGTGGTGGTAACAAGCCCTCGTTTTTGAAGACCTGGAATTATTGTTCAAGAGCAGACTAACTGTGAGTCAGAGCAGGAGAGAGAAAGGTTAAAAATATTGAATGGCAGAAGAGAAGGGTAGGCAAACAGACACAGGGAGAAAGTCGGCTTGAAAAAGAACACACAAGAGAAAATCGTGTAGAGTGAAGAAAAGAGCCATAATGAGGTGTAATCAAGACCAGACATCCTCCGTAGTTTGCAACACTGGCATTCAGAAGTTCTCCCAATGGTCTCGAAAGACAAACGTTGGGCCCCTGCATTTCTGTTTTTCACACATTAAGCCCTAACTGGCAACAAGGCCTGCCCCCATCCTCACACTTTCAGGTTCCCATCACCAGCTGAGCATGGGACCAGTATACAAGATGGTTCAATAGGTCAAGGGCATTGTGTTTTTAAGGTCATTAATGAGAGACTTCTCCTGACATATAAACGATATTTACAGTTATTCTGAAGCGGGAAAGAAATCTGGGCCTCGCAGGTCAGTCGGGCAAAGAGGGCTCCTGGCTGAAAGCATTCCTAGTGGGCAACGCTTCAGTGTGTTTCTGGAATTGATCGAAGTCTGGCTGAAGCCTGTAGTTTCGGCCGACTATGGCTAGAACTGCAGATGGCTGCTGCCTTTTACCTTCTGCCTCCACACCGCCTGCCAGAGCCCCACAGTGTATAGCTGCCAAGGTTTTAGATTGCTATGTGTGGCTTTTCTATAATTTCAGAGAAATTATGAGTGACATTTCAAAGACTATGAGTGACAGTTTCTCATTAGCAAAATAAAGCAATGACGGCAAGGGAAACATGTAAACATCAGAAATTGCACCCATTTGTGCAACAAGAAACTCTAGGAACCCATTATTGGCATTACGTTAAACAGATAATTATTATTATATGGGGCCTCCTCCTGGCATCACTTTTAAATACAGCTCAGAGGCTTCTCACTTCCACCTAGCCTTTCAGCCTCTGCTTAGATGTATTTGTATAGTGTATACAAGCGCACAGGCTACCAACGCGCACTGTGGAAGCTTGTATTACAATGAGAGCTTCCTTCCAAAATCTCTGGAATTTGATAATCACCCGAATCCAGGTCGACTTCCACTCTCTTTTCCAGCAGTGGGTTCCCCTTGGTTAGGGCAGGCGTAGCATTGTCTGCTCAACCTCAGCCTGTGGTGCTCTAATGGGCAGGCAGGGCCAGGTTGTACCCCTTCCGCAGCCCCTGCCCATGTCTGTGCATCAGATTCATCAGGTCAAGACACACCAGTGCAGGGTTAGGGTAGGGCAAGAAAAGAATTGTCTGCTCTGCTTGTGTGTCCTGCAATGGTCAGGCTGTCCTTCTGCCTGCATCCCCTTCCCATGTCCCTGCAGCAGTTTAACCGGGTGCAGATCTGCACCTGGTAAGACCAGGCTAGGTGCATCCGGACCTGGTATTATCAGATCTGGAGACTTCGGCTACCTGTAATGTATCAGGGTTCGGTAACCCTACCCAGAGTTAACCCTTCTGTTGAGACACCGTAACTCAAAACGAGGGCCTTCATTTAGTTTCTCTAAGGAAATAGTTCTAGAGTGTGGAGTGCATAATTCTTAATTGCTGGTATCCTGCTGCTTATTGCTGCCTCCCTTCCTTTCTTGAAACAAGTTCTGTAAATTAATTTTGCACGTCTTTGATCGCAGCAGTAGCTCCTTTGATAAAGTAGGTAATGTATTTATATTCATTGCTAGAATCTGCAGACTATGTAAGTCAGTTACCAGAGCTTTGTCGAAGTGGCTATTGTGCAAAAAAAAAATGACACTTCAATTATCATTTCTTTTTTCAAAACGAGTTGGAAAAACTCCCAGCAGTGCTATTGGAGGGTATGTGGAGTTGTGTCCTTTTATCACGTTTTGTTTTTGCAGACATATTGTGCTGGGCAGCACCACCACAAATATACGCAGCTAGCTTTTTTTGTTTTGCAGCCCACAGGCTCAAAATTAAAAAAAAATAACCGTGAAATGTTTTTAAGGGCCTCTGTTTGCAACGTGGGCACTAGAGGTCGAAGAAGGATCCTGCTGCCATCGTACGAGAAATGTGGGAGAAACTCTGATCTTGGTTGAAGGGTGAAGGCGGGCTTGTTGAATAGTTTCTCTGAAGACACATGGGTAGTTCTTGGAAATGTGTCAGGATTCCTTCATCATCCTGCGTGAACTGAGGGGAGGTCTGTGCTGTTGTGATCAGTGCCGCAGGAGGTCTGAGCTGAGACCCTGCTGGTGTTGTGCTTCTCTCGGGTTTCTAGGTAGTGGGCCTCCTGGCACGGAGACACTAATAGACTCATTGCAATGGTGTCTGTTAAAGACAGTGCTCAGGAGCGCCACCGAGCCACCGGACAAGTATCCCCCTTGCGCTGATTACTCAATGCCTTTTTTGTACCACCTGACCTTCATAGTGTATATGCCACAAACATTTCCACCTGAAACACGGCAGTGCTCTAAGAAACGCCACGGCACGTGCGCCCTACGTCATTGGCAGCAGAGTGGGTCAGGTGAGAGGAGTTGAGTGCCAGTGACTACAGTGACTGTTACACACAGTGACTGTTACTCTTACATACAGTGACTTACGCACATTTATAAAATTTCCATCTGTTCAGATAAATAAATATATGAACAGCAGCAGACAGCGCTGCGAGGCCAACGTGGCGCACCTGAGTTACTCGAACCAGTAGCCAGAGTTCAGTTAATGACCCTACCGTAAAACTGTCCCATATTTATGGCGTCCGCATGTGTGTTTCTGCTCTGCCAATTGCCGCCTCCAGCCCCGACATTACATGTGATTCAGCGACGGCTCGTGGAGGGAGTTACGGTGGGGCAGGAGGGTGGGGAGGGGGAGGGGCAGGGTGGAGGTTGCTAAAAACCGGCATATGGATAATTGCAGGTAAGTAAACAATTTAATTAATAAAACAAATTTCGTAGTGCGCCTTGCATCGCAAAATGCAATGCAGTGCGAGCTACGAAATTCGTTTTATTAATTAAATTGTTTACTTACCTGCAATTATCCATATGCCGGTTTTTAGCAACCTCCACCCTGCCCCTCCCCCTCCCCACCCTCCTGCCCCACCGTAACTCCCTCCACGAGCCGTCGCTGATGAGATTTGTTGTTGGCTGTGTCTGCATGGACGGCTCTTCGTATATATGCCCCCAGTTCTTCACATCTTTCCTCCTTTCCTTCCTCCCTGTACCAAACGCATCTTCTAGCCATCTGCCTTCTCTGCAAACTTCCCGCTCTAGCAACCAGACAGGAGGTGACGTCCCCCCCCTCCGCTGCACAGTGGGCACACTTTGCTTTACATCCCGCCTCAGCGGCGCCGTGGAGCGGGCCTCCAAATACATTGTAGCAGCAGTGCTGTCAGCCTGATAGAAGCCCGTGACTCGGCTGCAATCACTACCCAGCAGTAGCAGTGAGTGCAGGCCCCAGCCTTGATTGGAATTTACGAGGAGGCAGGGGCCCTGGCACTGCAGTTTCAATCTAAGTGTCACATGCCTCATAAAGCGGGCTGCTGCAGCAGCATTCAATTTGTACTGTATTCAGTATTTTAAACACAATCATGTGCAATATTAACTCTTCACTATAGGGAGACCCCTCTGAATTTAGTGAACAGCTGATATCCTGGGTAGACCCGGCCCTGAAGATTAAGTGCCGGTGCTTAGCACCGGAAAGCACCGGCACAAATTAAGCCCTGGCCTTGCACCCTTCTCCCCTCTGCCTTGAACCCTTCTCCCCTCCCCCTTCCCTCTTCTCCCCTCTGCCTTGTACCCTTCTCATCTCTACCTTGCATCCTTCTCCCCTCCGCTTTGCACCCTTCTCCCCTCCCCCTTCACTCTTCTCCCCTCTGCCTTGCACCCTTCTCGGCTCCGCCTTGCACCCTTCTCCCCTCTGCTTTGCACCCTTCTCCCCTGTACCTTGCACCCTTCTCCCCTCTGCCTTGCACCCTTCTCCTCTCCGCCTTGCACCCTTCTCCCCTCCGCTTTGCACCCTTCTCCACTCCCCCTTCACTCTTCTCCCCTCTGCCTTGCACCCTTCTACTCTCTGCCTTGCACCCTTCTCCCCTCTGCCTTGCACCCTTCTCCCCTCCCCCTTGCACCTTCTGCCCTTCTCCCCGCCGCTTTGCACCCTTCTCCTCTCTGCCTTGCACCCTTCTCCCCTCTGCCTTGCACCCATCTCCTCTCTACCTTGCACCCATCTCCCCTCTGCCTTGCACTCTTCTCCCCTCTGCCTTGCACTCTTCTCCCCTTCGCCTTGCACCCTTCTCCCCTCCGCCTTGCACCCATCTCCTCTCTGCCTTGCAACCTTCTCCTCTCTACCTTATACCCTTCTCCCCTCCCCCTTGCACCCTTCTCACAAGACCTGGAACTCATCTCCTCTCTACCTTGCACCCTTCTCCCCTCTGCCTTGCACCCTTCTCGGCCCCCCCTTACAAACCCCCCTGCGGACACCCACATGGCGCGTTCTAACAAGAGCGCTTACCTGAGGGCACCATTTTGCTGCCTCATCCCTTCTCACATGAGCTTTGCCCGTGAGAATGCTGACAGTCTGACTCTGGGGGGCCCCCACTCCCAAAAGGGATACCGACTCAAGACATACTCCACCTTTCTCAGAGTTTAAATTCAGAGAAACAATAGACTGATGTTATAGAGGCAAATTCACTAAAGAATACAAACTTTCCACACCACCCTCACCAGAAAGCTCGAAAATATCCAACTCAAAGATTTCCTATAGGAATCAAGCTATTGTTTAAAATACTTCACAGTGGAGAGCTACAGCTAAAGGTGCGGTGTTACATGAGAACCAAAGTTGCGAAATAGAACTACAATATTTGACAACATTGAGAAGATAGGATCTTGAAACCATTAATTCAAAACATAGTCTTGCAAGTGTGTGGGACAGCGTGTTACCCGTCCGCCCATTCTTCCTTAGGAAATGGCAACCAGTTCATGAATAACATGCATATTTGCATCCATACTCTTGTCATGAGTGTGGTATGTGCCTTCAAAGCCTGCCGGAAGAACACCATCTCCATTTCCCCTCTCACAACTAAGTAGACCTGACCTCATGACTTGTTCTGCATCCTAATTGCTCTGTGCTGCCTCCTGCTCGGCCCCCACCCACCCCATCCTCTTTCCACTCGCTCTGACTGAAGAGAAACATTGCAACTTGTTACTTTGTTTCTCTTCAGTCAGAGGGAGGGGGCGAGGGGCTCAGAGCAGGCTGCAGACAGCCTGCACGTGCTTTAGAGGGAGAGAGGCTTGCTTCAGCGCAAGCCTCTCTCACAGCTCTCAGAAGAGCTGAGGGGCCCGGGCCCCCTTCATTTACTGAAGAGAGTGGGCCCCCCCCCCCGCACCGCGGGGGCTGCGGGGGTGTTTGTTACGCCCCAGGTGGTAGCTATCTATGTTCACCTGAATTAATGGATGTGGCCATGGCCTAGTCACAAAAGTAAATCATTTTATAAATGTGAGTTTATGAGTGTTTTCACCTCACCGCCGCCTGCCAGGAGTCCACAGTGGGGTGTTCACTGGTCCAGAGGTGTCCGCGAAGAGTGCAGCGGCCTCCCAGCGCTGAGGTCCACTCCAGGGGGGGGGGGGGGGGGGCGGGGGGAGGTCTGAGAGCTGTGGCATGGGTACCCTTGGATGTGTGTGAACGCCCATACACCAGGACATTCACACTCTTTCTCAAACATTTACCACTCCCCTTTCCAAGATGGATAGGGCCCTTGTTTTACTCCAGAGA
Source organism: Lissotriton vulgaris (assembly GCF_964263255.1). Classification (NCBI taxonomy): domain Eukaryota; kingdom Metazoa; phylum Chordata; class Amphibia; order Caudata; family Salamandridae; genus Lissotriton; species Lissotriton vulgaris. The sequence goes on from NW_028251263.1 coordinate 95,414, forward strand.
GGAGCTGGCACAAATCCCCTCCAGGTTTGTAAGAAACCAAACACGAGGGCTCCATCTGCCGTGCGTGGAGGTTTCTGCCTAAGCGGCCTCCACCCGGGGCAAAGGATGCCAAGCAGGGATCACGTGATTTCTTGTGGAATCCCCAACCAAGCATGCGTCACGCGCAGCTTTCCCTGCCAAGCCTGCCTCTTGCGCAGCTTTCCCAGCCAAGCCTGCCTCACGCGCAGCTTTCCCTGCCAAGCCTGCATCACGCGCAGCTTTTCCTGCCAAGCCTGCCTCACACGCAGCTTTCCCTGCCAAGCCTGCCTCACAAGCAGCTTTCCCTGCCAAGCCTGCCTCACGCGCAGCTTTCCCAGCCAAGCCTGCCTCACGCGCAGCTTTCCCTGCCAAGCCTGCCTCACGCGCAGCTTTCCCTGCCAAGCCCGCATCACGCGCAGCTTTCCCTGCCAAGCCTGCCTCACACGCAGCTTTCCCAGCCAAGCCTGCCTCACGCGCAGCTTTCCCTGCCAAGCCTGCCTCACACGCAGCTTTCCCTGCCAAGCCTGCCTCACGGGCAGCTTTCCCTGCCAAGCCTGCCTCACACGCAGCTTTCCCAGCCAAGCCTGCCTCACGCGCAGCTTTCCCTGCCAAGCCTGCCTCACGGGCAGCTTTCCCTGCCAAGCCTGCCTCACGGGCAGCTTTCCCTGCCAAGCCTGCCTCACACGCAGCTTTCCCAGCCAAGCCTGCCTCACGCGCAGCTTTCCCTGCCAAGCCTGCCTCACACGCAGCTTTCCCTGCCAAGCCTGCCTCACGGGCAGCTTTCCCTGCCAAGCCTGCCTCACACGCAGCTTTCCCTGCCAAGCCTGCCTCACACGCAGCTTTCCCTGCCAAGCCTGCCTCACACGCAGCTTTCCCTGCCAAGCCTGCCTCACGGGCAGCTTTCCCTGCCAAGCCTGCCTCACACGCAGCTTTCCCAGCCAAGCCTGCCTCACGCGCAGCTTTCCCTGCCAAGCCTGCCTCACACGCAGCTTTCCCTGCCAAGCCTGCGTCACGGGCAGCTTTCTCTGCTGATCCGCAACCATCATTTGGAAACTACCAAAAGTAATAAAACTACACTTGGATGTAGGATTAAAAATAAGAGTGTGGCTTTTCTAATATTTTTGAGAATCACCATCCATAAACAGAATATTAACTATGCTATTGATTTGCATAATTCCTGGGAAGTATCATTTTCATGTTTTCACAGTAAAGAAATATGGGAATAAGTTGTTTAAAAATGCTTATTGTTATTTAATTATAAGAGTCCGCTCTGCACTATTGATTTTATATATTTCATAGAAAAGACTTTGGGGCCTATTACGACTGTAGTGCAGTTGCGCTCTTCTCCGCCAGCCTGGCTGAGCCAAAGGATCGTGAGGACCGCCCGCCCTAGTCACATCAGGGCAACGGGACCCCCACCCCACAACATAAGCATGCATCCCGCAAATAACACACTAGACACCAGTGTTAGATTGGGGAAAATGCTGCAGGTTTTTTACATACAACGTTATGTAATCATAGGGGGTTATCTAACGGGCGATCCAAGGGCAGGCCGCATTCTCGCCACCTGTCCACCTGCTGAGCCAGGCAGCACTGTGGCGAACCACCTATGTGCTGCCCCGTACGGTAATGATTATACACGCCTCTTGCCGGGCGTAGCTAGGCAAACCCCCGGTTGCACAGGCCCACAACCGCCTGAAGGACTACTGGGGTGCCGACACGAATTCCCGAAACCTCCCCTGAGGCCCCAGGTCTTGGGCTCTGGCACCCCTATGTGCCCGCTGAGGTACAGTGCCGCACCTCTCTGCTTCCGGATCGCCCTGTAACTCCGCCACAGCCCGGCCGGCGGCCACCGTCGCCGCCCGGGCCCCCCACTACTCAGCTTCCTTCCTACCTGCAACATCTTAGCTGGAGTGCTATCTGCCGGTCTAGGAGAAAAGTCCATCCCCACTAGTGAGAGGTGAACCCCACCACCTCGTGGTAGCCCTAGATCTGTTCCTGGATCAACCCATGCCAGCAAGTCCCGGAGACCTCCGCTCGGTGAACTTGCCCGAGGCACTGTTGACTCGTCACCACCTCTCTGCTGCGTCAAAGGATTAGTCTCCCTGCCACCTTGCGTAGCACGATCTCCGGCCATCCTACCTCACATTGAATCAGAGCCCCTTAACTGCCCCAATTGCTGTACAAAAGAAAACGTGCCTATGCTGCACATGGGCTGCCACATATGCCTAGACACAACACATGTGCCAAAGGAACACCCTTCACTTTGTCATAAGGCATGCCTGCATCGCATACAGACTCCCACTGCTACTGACAGAACAGCCCCAATATTGCACAGTACCTAACAAATTGCCCGGTACATCTGACGTCCAATAAATGTACAGTAGCGACCTGCTAAGCTCCGATGCACCAGTTGACTATGAATGTACCACTTCCCTGGGGTGTAACCTGCGTGCCCCACAAAGGTACCGGCCTGACACCTGTGGAGGACCTGGGAGTCCCAGACCCTCGCACACTGTCCCCAGCGTGCCATGACCCTTATACCTGTTGGTATAAGGTAGATCCCCCAAACAGTAAGGAGGTTCTCCAGGGCGGTTCATGTATCTGAGACATGGAACATCCATTAGAAGTCCTACTCCCCTTTGTAATTAATATGTATACTCAAGTGCAGGACTCCGCAACATTTAAATATGCCGGGTTGCATGGGAAGGGCAACCTGCCAAGTGACCAAACGCAACTAAGGCTCGATTACCTGTCAGTACTCCATCCTTAAAGTTCCCCGCCCGCTCCCATGCGCTCATAGGGTGACATTAAGCCTGCGCCTGACATATCTAGCCAGAAAAGCCAGCGGCTGGTAAGGGGGACCCCCTGTCCTAAAAGCCAGACAGTGCTAGGAGTGAAATTGAAAGATTGTGCCACGACCCGGCGCCACCACCCTTAACTAGAGTGCCGGTGCACTTACTGCTGGAATAGCAATGGCGGGCCCTGCCGCACTGAAGTAAGTTCGGGCAGGCTCTCTCGCCTTGTGAGGTTAAAAGGTTACCAAGAGACGCTAGGCGGGGAAAAGGAATGGCCCCCTCCCCCTAGATTGGCACAGGTGGGCTTCTATTCATGAATGATGTACTGGTGCAATTTAAGTGTCCTGGCATTTAAACCCTAGCAACATGACGGGGAAGACAATAGCAGAGCCTAGCCAAGCAAAGCTTGAACACAAATAGACAGGCAGTACATCGTGGCATTAGCACTCCTACAAGCCCTATCCGGGCTGCAACCCATAACCCGCTAGTAACTTATGCTAGGGAAAATTAGCCAACTGTATACACGTACTAACCTCTAGTACCTGTCAAAGGACATGCCCCAAGACTGCTGGGTGGTCAACTCTTATCCTGCCCTAGTTAGAGGCTCCCAGTACCTGCTGCCCAAAGTGGCCCTAGATGAGAAACCAACCATGCCCCGGATTGCTTGCAGCCGCCAAAATAGCTAGCCTTCCGCCAGCGGGTGTGGCATGGGCATGTCTGAAACAGGGGAGACTGGCAGGCAATGTAATTGCAGTGCCTATGCTATACCATGCCCTACATAACATGCCTGAGATAGTATAGCAAGGAGCCTGCTAAACATGCGAACCAGCTACTGTCTCTTACTTTGAATGCTCCTTGGACTTGCACAAGTGCGACCACTGCTAGCGCTGCGAAAGACAGTCTGCCTGAATGCAGTCTCGTACCTCTATTTGTACTTTGACTCTTAGGACCTGCCCACCTGTCACTTTCTCCGTCTGAAAAGCCCTTTTACCTCCTGCTTGTAATAATTTGATCGTGCATGTCACTATGATCCATGTAACTTAGCGTATGCTTTACGAAGGTGTTCAATGGTGCTCCCAAATAACGTTTAGTTCCAATAGAACGCGCCGGACACCTGTGGTTAACTGCTGCGGCAACAACTAAAATACAAGAAGATGCAGCGACAATAATGACAAAACTGGGGGCTAGCCTAGCGTGCCGCATACTTGTGGAATCTCTGTCATTATCCCCAGCTAAAAATGACAAACGCAACCTACGGTCATGACTAATGGCTTAGCCAGTAGCTGGTCGCTGCCAGAGATAAATAATCAGCATCCATGGCTTGTATACAAAGAGAAAAGCTTACACCCCAGGGGACACCACCACAATCTTGTTGCTACGCGTATCATTACCTATAAATCAGGACTACTTGCTTTGACAGTGGCTAGTCGCTGCCAAAGGCAACTCAGCCGCAGCCATGGGCTGATAATATTGAAAACGCTAACATTAGACGCCCTGATGACACCGACAGGTTTGCTGCACAAGTATCATATCTAAGCCAGGACTAATGGCTTCGTCAGTGGCAGTGTGCTGCCAAAGATCACTCAGCCGCAACCAGCGCTGCGTAAATATTGAATGGTGAGTTTGGGCGGAACTCCAGCGCCCTGTCCCCCCCTGATGCCAATACATATTCTCAGCAATGCGGCAGGGCCAGCAATGCCCCCCCACGCCACCAAGGCAAGCCTGCTAGTCAGGTACGAAAACTAGATTGTACAAAGTACCTTCTCGTAAGGGTTGTGTGAGGCAAACACAAGCGTACCTCCAGCGCCATGGTCAATAGTGTGGAACGTGTCATGCAACTACGACGATTTTTTTAGCTGCTATCATGAAACACATCGTGCTTGCGTCCACCACAGTTTACAAATTTAGTTCTAGTGGTCAACTTACTGACCTGTAATGCATTTATACCTCTACATGCACATTGAAGCTCATGTAACTCGCCCATAAGTCGCATATCCTCTTGTAATGGCAAGTTAGCTGTACCCTGAAACATTTGCCCACGTTTGTCACTTAGCTGGCTGAAACTAGTGTTAGCTCTGTAAGGTGTACACAGTCCACAATAGCAGAGCATAGCTTGTGTAAATTGGAACGCTTCCACTCGCATCCTGTTCCTAAGCAAAATTAGCTGTTTCTATCCATTATCGAAATATGTGGACCAAAGTCAATGTAATGCAACAGGTTCTATGTAATGCGCTCTGACGCCGACGGGCAGAGTTTGCGCTATATAAACGCATTTAAATAAACGGAGCTACAGCTCCTGCCCAGCAAAAGTTGCATCCTTCTCTATGAATGAGCGAACAAACTTAAACCTTTTTTCCTGCACACACAGCATCGGAGGCAGTGTAAAGAACTTCATAGGATGACAGATCGGTCAAGTAGGCAGCGAAACCAGGACATGCCGGAGCACGGGCCACAAGCACCACGCCGGAGAACAAGCAGCCTCCTGCTGTGATGAAGAATCATCGCCGCCACGACCGGCAGACGCACTGCACCCTGCGATGGAAATTGCAGCAGGGACGCGCTAATCACCTGCCGAACGCCCAGGCCACGGGCCCTAGTTACCGCGGTCACTCGGGACCCAGGAGAGCCCACCCCGCCCCCCAACCGTGAGGGCACCGTCATATAAACTGCTTACCCCCTGCGTGGGGACTGCCCCTGGAGAAAGGCCCAAATGACCCCCTCCGACTGCCCTCAACTGAGGGTGTGCTGCCGCCGTGTGACACCTCCACCACCCCAGTGCCCCCGAGAGGAAATGTAACGGCCATGACCTACCATCTCTCTCGCCTGCTACACTGTGCTACAAAAGACCCGGAGTCGCAACATCCGGAATGACCCATTCGAACAAGAACAAGCTCCCAAACTAGGAGCTGCAACCATAAAGAGATGTGCTAAGTTGAATCACGTGCCAAGGAGCAGAGCAGCGCATGTGCTCCAAGGCACACTCTACGCCCCATGGTGACACAATTAATGAAAGAAGCAGTCCTGCAAAACAAACTTGCCTGAAACAACGGCTCTCCCGATATTGCCTATTGGTGTGTTCTTTCTGACCTAGAGACGTTTTAAGGCGTGGGCAAGTGGGCTCTGGCCCAGGGCCCCTGCCTTTCAGGGGGCCCCAGGGTATCGCCCATTCTGTTCTGCAGAGAGTCTTGCCCTGATGTCCTCGAATCATTTTAAATAGTTTATTTTAATCCCTTTTCCTTTAATTTACTCATAATGTGAGTTGTATGAGAGAATACTATAGACAGTTTGATGAGAAATGTTGTGATTGTGTTCCATGCAACATCCATCAACAAGTTACTTTTAGACGAAACAGGAGTGCATAAATGCGAAATGAAAATGAAATGAAAATGAAAATAAATGTATTAAGCGCTATTGCTGCCCAGGGGCGTCCAAGCGCTGAGGTGAGACAGAGAGACGTGACGGAGCACCGGGGTTAGAGCTCGGAGGATTTGGCAAATAGTAGTGTCTTCAGCTTTTTCCGGAATGAGAGCAGGTCTGGGTTGGAACGAAGTGAGAAAGGAAGAGTATTCCAAAGCTTAGCGGTGTTCAGCGAGAACAGCCTACCCCCAGACCTGACTCTCTTCACTCTAGGAACAACTGCCAGGAAAGCCTCAGTGGAGCGGAGGTTCCTGTTTGGGTGGTAGGGGATGACAAGGTTGTTGTTGATTGCAGGTCCCGTCTTCCAAAAGGCCCGATGCGCAATACACAGCACCTTGAATGCCACTCTGTGCTTCACTGGCAACCAGTGAAGACTTTTCAATCCAGGTCTAGCTGACTGGGTTCGCGGAATCTGCAGCAGGGTGCGTGCGGCGCAGTTTTGCACCACCTGCAGCTTCCGAAGAGTCATCTCAGGAGCCCCTACGTATAGGGCATTATTTGAGTCCAAGCGGGACTGGATGAGACCTTGTACTGCCACCTTCTTGGCTTCTAGAGGCAGAAGTGGGAGGACTTTCCTCAGAGTTCTAAGTATGCCAAAGCATGTGGCGGACAGCTTGGTGGCCTGGGTGGAGAAGGAAAGCTTCATGTCCAGCCACACTCCTAGGCTTTTAACGCTTTCCTTGGGAGTTGGGGGAACGCCCAAAGCTTGGGGCCACAAGGAAATGAAAGGTACTGGAGAGGCTGGGCCTAGAAGCATGAGCTCTGTTTTTTCTCCGTTCAATTTGAGGGAAGAGTTGGCCATCCACTCCTTGACGTCCTCTAGGCAATTCAGCAAACCTCCCTGGGGATGCCTGATGTTCTCTTGGGCCAATGAAACCACTAACTGAGTGTCGTCGGCGTACGACACAATTTTGATGCCGTACGGTTCGACGATCCCAGCCAGCGGTTTCATGTAAACATTAAATAGTACAGGGCTCAAAGAAGAGCCCTGTGGTACTCCACAACTAAGAGGTTTGCTGGTTGACACTGTGTCACCGTCGAAGATCTGAAAAGATCTGTCGGACAGGAAAGAGTCGAACCACCTTAAAGCGTCGCCTGAGACTCCGATGTCCTGGAGACGGTTCAGCAGGGTGGCATAGCTGACCGTGTCGAAGGCGGCGCTTAGATCAAGGAGGATGACTGCCACTGATCCTCCCTGATCCAGAACCCTTCGAGATTCTTCGGTGACCGCTAATAAGGCGGTTTCGGTGCCGTGCTTCGGTCTAAAACCTGTCTGGGACGTATCCAATAGGGAGTGGTTTTCAATAAATTGGACCAGCTGGACATTTATGTATTTCTCCAGCACCTTGCTAGCCCAAGGGAGGAGTGAGATGGGGCGGTAATTGGAGTGGTCATCGGGGTCCAGGTTGGGTTTCTTCAACAGCGCCCGCACCATGGCTTGCTTCCACGCTGTGGGGACTGAGCATGCGGATATAGACGCATTTAGAAGCTCCAAGATTACAGACAGGGTGGCTTCGTGTGCCTGTATCAGAACTTCTGGTGGGGCTGGATCACGTGGGGAGCCCGATTTAACTTGGCGTGCTATTTTGCCAAGAGTGTCGAGGTCCAGAGGGAGGAAGTGCTCAAGGGTTGGCTGGGAGTGTGTAGCCAAGAATATTTGCAATAATATTAGTGAGCTGCTGTGTTACCAAATTGAAAACATCACTATCTCTGAATATTGGATGTAAACACATTTAGAATTTGGACAAGTGCGCCTGTTCACTGTCAGGAGAGCGAATAAAATGCTGAAACTGGATCATAAATTCAAAGCTGTTTCGGACAGGGGCCCCCAAAACTCTTAAGATGTCCCTGTTCTGACCTTAACATACCATATTAGACATCCCACGCAACGAACACATCTCTGGTCACCTTAAAGACCTCCACTGGCTACCCGTCAATAAGAGGATTACTTTCCGACTGCTTACCCACGCACACAAATCACTCTACGACATCGGACCAGATTGCCTCAACTCTCGTCTGTCCTTCTACACCCCCTCCCGCCAACTTCGCTCTTCCAGCCAAGCCTTCGCCACTGTACCTCGCATCAACAAGACCACCATGGGAGGCAGATCCTTCTCATACCTGGCTGCCAAAACATGGAACTCACTCCCCGCTTACCTTCGCCTCACCCAGAATCACCTAGCGTTCAGAAAGCAGCTTAAAACGTGGATATTTGACAAATAATCCTCCTCCCCTTCCTAAGCGCCTTGAAACCCTCTGGGTATGTAGTGCGCTATATAAATTTTATGACTTGACTTGACTTGACATGGTACCACTAGTATTAGTACCGTGGAACAGGACGGGAGATAACAAATTGCTACCCATGCTCAATGCACTTACCAAATTGGCATGGTCTTTGGAAAAGGGGGGCGCAAGAGATAATTATAACCTCGACCTCTGGCAGCAGAAGGCTGTAATGGAACCGGGACCAGAATCGTTTTGTCCACCATAAGCGTGGAAGGGTATGCTCAGATATGAGTCCCTTGCTCACTGCACCATCAGGATTGAAGCAAGCCGGGCCGAAGACGGCAGTAATGCCAGAAACCGGTCCCCGGAAGCTTGTTTCCTTTCCAGTAAAAGAATTGGCTTGGTAGTTTGGTCTGCCCTGTTCCCATGATGCACTGGGCCAGGGACAGACTAATTTGCATGTAGCCAGGTTCTGAGCTGGAATGGTGCAGTGAGCTAAAAACTGTGATGGATCAAGCCCTGATCTGTTGACTGGGTAGGAGTGTTCTGCTTAATTCAGATACTCTGTCCATCACCACCCCCTTTTCTGAATCGTTTTGTCCACCATAAGCGTGGAAGGGTATGCTCAGATATGAGTCCCTTGCTCACTGCACCATCAGGATTCAAGCAAGCCGGGACGAAGACGGCTGTAATGCCAGAAACTGGTCCCCGGAAGCTTGTTTCCTTTCCAGTAAAAGAATTGGCTTGGTAGTTTGGTCTGCCCTGTTCCCATGATGCACTGGGCCAGGGACAGACTAATTTGCATGTAGCCAGGTTCTGAGCTGGGATGGTGCAGTGAGCTAAAAAACGGTGATGGATCAAGCCCTGATCTGTTGACTGGGTAGGAGTGTTCTGCTTAATTCAGATACTCTGTCCATCACCACCCCCTTTTCTGAATCGTTTTGTCCACCATAAGCGTGGAAGGGTATGCTCAGATGTGAGTCCCTTGCTCACTGCACCATCAGGATTGAAGCAAGCCGGGCCGAAGACGACAGTAATGCCAGAAAACGGTCCCCGGAAGCTTGTTTCCTTTCCAGTAAAAGAATTGGCTTGGTAGTTTGGTCTGCCCTGTTCCCATGATGCACTGGGCCAGGGACAGACTAATTTGCATGTAGCCAGGTTCTGAGCTGGGATGGTGCAGTGAGCTAAAAAACGGTGATGGATCAAGCCCTGATCTGTTGACTGGGTAGGAGTGTTCTGCTTAATTCAGATACTCTGTCCATCACCACCCCCTTTTCTGAATCGTTTTATCCACCATAAGCGTGGAAGGGTATGCTCAGATGTGAGTCCCTTGCTCACTGCACCATCAGGATTCAAGCAAGCCGGGCCGAAGACGGCTGTAATGCCAGAAACCGGTCCCCGGAAGCTTGTTTCCTTTCCAGTAAAAGAATTGGCTTGGTAGTTTGGTCTGCCCTGTTCCCATGATGCACTGGGCCAGGGACAGACTAATTTGCATGTAGCCAGGTTCTGAGCTGGGATGGTGCAGTGAGCTAAAAAACGGTGATGGACCAAGCCCTGATCTGTTGACTGGGTAGGAGTGTTCTGCTTAATTCAGATACTCTGTCCATTACCACCCCCTTTTCTGAATCGTTTTGTCCACCATAAGCGTGGAAGGGTATTCTCAGATGTGAGTCCCTTCTCACTGCACCATCAAGGTTCAAGCAATGCGGGAGCACTCAGGCGACCCACGTCATTATTCGGAGCCTTGAGGAGGCCGCCCACCGGTGCACCTCTAAGTACTCAGTTGGTGCCAGCCCTCCACCGAACAGAAACCCAAGCTCCCTGACCCGACTGATTGCGACAAAGGCAGCGCGTACTCAACGCAACAGGGAGGACTGTAACCAACCGCCCCCCTTCTAACAACACACGCTCCCTGCATGAGAAAATCACGGGAAGACGTGAAGAAACTAGAAACGAGAAGGGCAAGGAGGAGGGTCAATGGCTATAACGGCCTACCGGAGGATGTCCAATGATCTACCGAGGGTGCTGAGCACCGAGGGGTGCCCAGGATCATGGCCTGACGTTATTGACCCCGCGACCCTCGAGGCTTCAAAGCAGTCCGGGAAGCACAACGACTCTCGCCCCGTGCCCCTGAGCCAGCCGGCAGGCCCAGGCTGCTTTCCCACCCGCACAACACAACCCCGGACCACAGGGGCTTGCGAACATCGCGGGCCCCAACCCCAGCCCCGCATGACCAGTGCAACCAGACTCCAACCCGGAGCCACCGACGGAGGAGGGGAGAGACCCATGGCTACAATGCCCCGACATACACTCACCGGAAACAGACCCGACGCCAGACAGAGAAACAACGGCGTCACCAGGACGAGTCAAGCGGCGGAGGGCAACAGGGGACAAAATGTGTGTCCCCGCTGGCGAGGTCAACACGCGCGTCCGGTGCGGCAAAGTGGCATGGAAAATGGCGAGGGGGACTTAAGTACCCCTCGCCCTGCCTGCCGCACCGGACGTGCCCCCACAGCCCCATCTACACTCCCTTCGGGACTCCTCCTGCCCTGAGGAGAAGAGGGTGCTGTAAGGGGGCAGGGGAAGCCCACTGTGACTAGGAGGCTGCCCTCCTAATGGCCACTGCGTGGCCTCGGGCAGCCGCATATCACAACTTTTTAATCATTTGCGGGTATTTCCTTTGTCGTTGCCATGGCGGTGCCTAAAAAAAGGGCACCGCCATGGGAACATCAAAGGAAGTTCAGGCACGGCATAGACTATGAAGTCCATGCCATGCTGGATCCTTTGTGCATTCACACAAGGTGGTGCAGAGTGAGGAACAGAGCCCCCGTTATCTGGCGATAGAGCCCAGCTCCACACTCTTTCAATCACACAAGCAGCTATTGCTCTTTTGAAGAAACAATCTCCTGGGTAGGCCCCCTACATTCTGTACATAAAGAGGGAATCCTGGCATACTTTTTTATGGAAAGTACCACGGATGTATGACGTTACAACGCAGGCTATTACAACGCCTGCCTTTACAACGCGGTTTTTACATTGCATACCTTTCGAACGCATAGCGCTTAGAGGTGCTGGATAGTGAAAAGTTTAATTTTCTATTCCAACTCCAGTCCCCGTGGACACTAGGGAAGGTGTTGGATAGAAAATTAAACTTATTCCCTATCCTAGAGCGCCCCCCAGCGCAATGCGTTGTGATGGTTTGAGTTGTAATGACCGCGTTGTAATGGTAGACCGTTGTAAAAGTTTTGTTGTAAAGGTTGTTCACCAGTACCACACATCAACACTCCGAACTTGTGTGGATTGTTTTCTCCTCCAATTTCATCATGAGTAAAGCTGCTCAATACATACTTGCACTCTCTCGTATACAAGACCCATCATTTGTGCATTCCTGTGTTGTTCTGTAAAATCCACACCAGTGAACTTTATCAACACTTGTTTGTGCAGCACATGGAGAGGTCCAGCAGGCACAAATCGAGTTCTTTTAAAGTGCAGTGAAAAAAAATCATTGGCAAAGCCAACGGACCTGCCATTTTGACTCTTGGCTAAACAAACAAACATTTGCAATGCAACAGGTCTCACATTCACAAGAGTTTGAGCTATTGGCATTGTAATGACAATGCCTTTTATTTATATGTTTTGAAAATGTGCAAGTGGTGTGTAAACGTGCACTTTGTACTTATAGTCCTTGCTCATTAGAAGCAAGGCTGGCTTTAAAAGAGGCGTAATTACTGCCAGCCTTGCTCCTCGTAAGCAACAACTACAACTACAAAGTCCATGTTTATGCAGTGCTTGCAGGTTTTCAAGATGTTCAAAATTGGCAACTCAGACACAATACACATCCCTATGAGTCCACACCACTATTTCCTTGTAAAACAATGCTACTCCAACTCATGCTGTGACAAACAAGCAAAAGCAGTCACAATGCAAAGATCACTCTACCACAACCGAGGAGTCCTAACGGGTGTGGCTGCGCCACTGTTTGCAGGTGACACATCATACCTGGACGTATAGACACACTCAACATCACTTGACACAAGCACTCCTTGACCATTGTTCCCAGTAAGCTGCGCACATGGACGCACACGCACCAGTCTCTCTGCAAGCATGCAGTGTGGCATTTGAAGCGCGCACGATAGCAGGTTAGTCCAGCAGAAAGGGCCTCCTGCACTTGCTGCATTTCTTTTTTTGAAAGGGTGCGACTGCAGGGCAGATTGTAAGCCTTTGTGAAAGTATTCATGTTAATCACAGTGCCCATCATGCGCTGCACTTAACATGATTACTCTAACAAAGGCACACAATCTGCCCGGCAGCCGCGCCCTCTCGAAACGCAAAGAAGTCTACAAGCACGACTTGTGCTACATTTGGCTTTCTGTAAAATATTCTGACAAGACAACGTTTTAAGACTAGTGAAAAAAACTTGCTGGCAGGCTACCCAAAAACAGATTTTAAATGCCCTCAAACACTGCCCTGTGTTTTCAAGGTAAACGTCCTCTGGGGTGGAAAACAGGGGCAGTTTTAGGGTCCTACCTGAGACGCATGTCTTGAGAGCTACTGAGGTTGGGTTTGAGGCAGTTATCACAGGAAGCTTTGTAGCACAGAGCCACAAATGTGTTGATTTCTTTTGTTTCCTTTGAATAGTGGTATGTGTGGCTGGGAGCTGCTTCTAAGCACCTCTCAGTGTGGACAGTCACCCTCTCCCCCATTTCCTCCTTCTCCAACTCTGCGGCATTACCACCCTTCACTGCCTTTTATGTAACTACAAAGAGACTCGTTAAAGTTCATTCAATGTCATCATGTTAGAACCGAAGCATTTGCAATGTTATATACAACGAAGGCGTAGTTGCTGCTTATTTACCATATGCAAATAAGAACCATTGACAAAGCCAACGGTCCTGGCTTGTTGTCTGTGTAATGTTCTTATTGTATTTGAGATATGGGAATTTTCTGTAGTGGACGTTTTAAGGTAGCACAGAGGGTTAATCTGCCTGCTGCAAAGAATGTGTAACATGCAGATCAAAAAGTACCTAGAATGAATATTAGTTAGTGGAATACTACTTATGTCCAAGAGGTCATTTTGTTACTTGCAGTTCATAAGTTAAAATCCTAATATAGAACAGAAATCTATTAACTGTCATCAAAGAACTTCATGCATACTGCAAGGTATAGATTAGAGCCTTATATTTTTTATCATCAGCCATTCATTATCCTAATGTTGCAAACAGGGTTCATTTGGATACAAAGTGATTCTTATTAAAGAGAAATCCTAACCATTGTGATACATTTTAACTTCTGAGTTTGGGATTCTCCAGAAAAAGCACTCTTAAACTATATTGTCTGCCAGTGTGAATGACATATCACTCCTTCACCTTGCAGTCCTCTGTCTTATGTAACATTTCTTCAACACTGATTTACATACCTACGATTGATTGTCTCTGTTTAATGTGTGTGCAATGTAAAGTACACCCTACTCTGGTATGAGAGACGTTATAAAACAAATGAAATACATCTCAGAGAGACGGTAATGCAGAACTTGAGGGGCACTGTTAAAGGGTAATAGTGAGGGAATGACTGGCGGGGGTGGTCATTGTGGGGCGCCAACAAACATTGTCAGACAGGGCACCACCAGCGCTAAGGCCGGCCCAGTGCAGGGCGTGTCCCTCTGAGAACGTATTCATGATACTTGCAGCACATGACTGGCGCTGCGATTAACATGAATACTCACACAATCTGCACTGATATCTGTCATTGCAACTACATGTGCGGTCGGGTTTCTGGGGCGCATAGCCTTGGCTACAGTGCACAGAGATCTTACAGTGCCGCAAACAGGGGAAAAATTAGAGGGAATATTATACTTGACAACCCTGGCCCACACTTAACCACAAACATGTCCCTCTGATAGCACGTACACCCACTATCAGGTAGGTAACCATGGTCAAGGATAGTGCATTATATCTCTGGGCGGAAGATCAAATGTGGGGCCATGTGTGCACCAAGACAGAGTTTAAAGGCACATCACATCAGCATGATGTGGGCTATGTTCAATTTACTAATGATGTATATGCACAAGCTCACATATTATAACTGTGTGTTAAGCCCTGAAGCTGATGTACATTACTCCGCAATGTAGGGCCCAACTCAACAATCATATCGTATTATAACTAGCTATCTACTCCAGGGACACCCATTCCTGTGCCCTAAGCCTGCTCCTCATATACATTAGTAGTGAACTAGTAGGTACAGAAACACAGTCTAACTTACTAAGCATTGTCATGGACCCAGACACACAAAATCCACATGAAATAGCCATCTAATGTGAACAGCATTACTACTGTCAATATGCCACTACACAGGAGGCCGCAGGTGAAACGACTTGCAATGTAATGCCTCACATTGCAACAACCCGGTCATTGTAACAACTGTGTTGTAAATGCATGCAATGTAACGCATGCAAAGTACCATTATATATTCGTTTGACTAAATTAAATTATGTGTTAGTATATTTTGAGATTTTTATTCTGTGTAATTTCGGACTTTTCTCAGAAGTTTTGGATACCTTTGTGCTGTGATGTTTAATATGTACTGATACCTGATATTTTCGTTTGCTGCTCTGTTTTGTTTTGTCTTTTTAACAGGAGGTGAAAGTAGTTCCTGCATTCTTGGTTCATTCTCCCCTGTGAGTCACGGCTGCATACCACAGAGGGTGGGTGAAGCATGCAATTCACTTTACCCCTGTTATAGTGGATGTACAGTCGATGGAGATAGTGGTTCCTGATAAATGCTGGGTTTTTTTTTCCCACGTTACAGCAACAAACATTCATGCCTAGATGGTTGTAGTTTTGTCAAGGAATCTAAAGGTGTCTGGTTAAAGTCTCTTTTATTATTATTTACAGGTATTTATTGAGATTCATTAGAAATACCCCAAGCAGGTGTCTAGAAGCTCCAGATAGTTATTCAATTTTTTTGCAACCTGCCGGTCTCCCTCCCTGCTGTTCCCTTCCCTTCCTTCCCTCACCCGATCCCTTCAACAGTCGGTCCTATCACAGTATTCAGACTTTGGAGTTGTCAGGAATTGGACCATTCAGAGCATCGATCGGATCCCCAGGATAAACAACCCAGATAGACTGATAGTATTCCTTAAGAGGGGTTTTACAGTGAGGTTCCGTGACAATTGTAAGTGGTGTTTCCGACTCGCACGAATATGGTCGAGTCTGGTATCTATGAACCGCAAATGACGAGTTTAGTAAGTGTGCGCAGTTTCGCTGCGCTAACTTAAACCGTTCGTTTGTTATGTGGGTTTTTCATCTGTACCCACGGGTTCCATCTTAGATACGGCATCCATTTTGTCTCTTGCCCTCAAGTAGCCAGCGAACGGACGCTGTCCGCTTCGCGACCCTGGGACTCCCACGATATTTGCGGAAGACACATGTTCTTTGTAAGTGTCTTTATGATGAGGGGGATGATACTGTAAGGCAGATGGCCCCGCTCGAGGCTCATCTTGCCGTGCCGGTTTATTGTCTCAGCCGTGCATCTCATTAGGCACGTCCCTTTGATG
The DNA here is from genome assembly GCF_964263255.1 of Lissotriton vulgaris. Classification (NCBI taxonomy): domain Eukaryota; kingdom Metazoa; phylum Chordata; class Amphibia; order Caudata; family Salamandridae; genus Lissotriton; species Lissotriton vulgaris. Next base: position 111,425 of record NW_028251263.1, read on the forward strand.
CCTGTATCTCGTGTTTCCCGATACCTCCCCTTTTACACCCTTTCCGATCTCCCCACTGTCTCCATCTTCCTCTGCACCTGTTTTTGTTCCTATTTCGATCTGTTTTACTGCCGATTGGAATGCCCTAATGTTGGGAAGATGGGTTTTTACAGTTGGGAACCGCCAAATGTTTCCGCACTTATGTTCCGGACCTTGTGTGTACCGAAATGACCAAAGCGACCCCTCTGGGGGATAATTGTGGGAACCGGGTTGTAAACCTTTGTGTATCATGTTGTCCTATGGGTAAATTCTGTATAAAAGGAGCGATTCACAGAACCAATTTGAAGCAGTCTCCCCAAGTTGCACGTGTTGTACTTGTCGTGACTTCTGTGTTCCCTGCAGTAAATAAACCTTGAATCTTTGACGCCGAAGGAAGTGTCCCGTGTCTCTGTCATTCGTACGCCGGAACAGGTAACCCACGAAGGTTTCAGGTGTTGTCCCCTGGCACCGCTGGGTCTTAAAGAACCCAGTCCTTCAGTTGGCGCCCAACGTGGGGCTGCATCAGTGGTACCGGTCCAAGCCCGACGATCGTGAGGAACTTCGTGTGAAATCTCCGAGGGAAGGTGCACTCCGCTTCATCGATCCTGTTGTCGAAATAAGTGGCCCGAAGACTTTTCCCGCGAAGATTCCCGCCTCCTGACGGCTGCGACGGACTGCTGCCCTGACTGTAGACCTGTTTTTGGCGCCTGGCGTAGACCTTGGTATAGCGAGACGATTGACGGACCTTCCTGGTGACGCCATCGATCTTTGAGTTAAGTATTTGTGGGTCGCTCCCAGAGTCCTTGGTTGTTGACACTTTAGCGAGTGTTTTTGTTGTTGACGCTGTGTGAGTGTTTTTGTCGGTGACACTTTGCTAGCGTACTTCGTTGTGTTATTTGACGACTGCAGCCGCCAAAAACCGAGGGTTTTTGCTCTTTGCTGGGACTTGGTAAATCCCGTAACCCTTGAAGTTTGTGAAACTCGGCTAGTGTGCAAGATGCCTGGTCGTAGTACTTTGTTCAGTTGTTTCAGACCTTGTGGTGCGGATTCCCGACTGGAGGACTCGTGTCCGATACCTCCGGTTGGAACTCCGACTTATGAACTGTACAGTAAACATGGGCTAGGCCCGATTACCTTTAATGATTATTGGATTCGCTACACAAAGAAGGATGGTGTCCTTAGTTGGCCACCTCATGGTAGCTTTGTGTTGTTTGAGATTCGGAAAAGACTCTTTGACTTGGCGCATGAAGGACATCTGGGCCAGACCATTACGAGGAAAAGGTTGAGGAACGAATTTTGGTGGCCTGGTATGGATGGTGAGGTGGTCGATTGGGTTGAAAGGTGCAGTGAGTGCTGCGAAAGTGAGAAGCGACTCAAGGTGGGACCCCAATCTGTCCCAAATTCCATCCATGATCCAGGTGTAGTGTGGCACAGCATATGCCTCGATTTCATTGGGCCTATGCCGGGTGTTCACCCCAGCAAAAGATTTGGGTTAATGGTAATGGATGTTCATACGCGGTGGCTCATTGTCTACCTACTCCCTGAAATAACCACTCGAACAACCATTAAGGTTTTGCGTATGATCTTCAAGGAGGAGGGTCATCCCGCTGTCCTTATTACGGACAACGGGACTCAGCTAACTTCTGGTGAGATGAGAGAATTTCTGAGTGAGTGTGGAATTAAACACACGTTCACGACTTTGTACAACCCGCAATCCAATGGGATTGTCGAGAGAGCCAATCGCATGATCAAGGGTGCAATAAGTTTGGCAATAACCAATAATCTTGACATTGAGGAGACTCTGAGTGACTTGATATGGGCCTATCGCACAACAGAAAATGCAAAAACAGGAGCTATTCCCTTTGTCGCCATGCGAGGTAGAAAACCAGCTTCCAAACTGGTGCCTCCGTGGATCAGAGAACTGGTTGAAGGAAAGAAAGAGAATGGATGTGATGTGAGCATTCCTGAGCATGCTTCCTGTAGAGTGCATGACAAGGAAAAGAATGTGTCCAGCATAATTGCTGGTGACTGGGTCAAGGTCCGTTCCGGACGCTGGGTAAGAGGCTTATGCAAATTTCGAGGACCCTTCCAGGTAAAGGAAGCACACCCATTCTATGTTGTGTTAGAGAATGGTGAAAAGTGGAACCTACGTAGGGTAGCAAAGTACTGCTCACGAGATCATGTTCCCAAAAGCGTGGTTAGTAAAGTGGTTACCAAGAATTCATGTTCCGGGTACATGTTGGCTCATGACAGTCAATTGCTCAACAGTGCTCGCACAGGTGTAGGAGTGAGGGCACCAGGCCCTGGTGGGGATAACCTGAGCAATGGTCAAAGGCCATTTAACACAAATGATGACTCACCTGATCTTAATAGAGCTCAATCCTATCAGAGACCCATACGGGCCAGGAGGACCCCCCAGTATTTGCATGACTTCATTGTCGGATGATGTATTGTTATGTTCTATGCTTCTGACATTTACATGCCTTTCCTTCCCATTGTTTTCCTTTTTATTCCCTACCTGCGTGTAGAGGAAAGGGGGGTATGTTGTGACGTCATTCCGCTCCACGCACCGCCGTGGAATGCTAGAATGCCGAAGGTTCTATGCCGAGCGCCGGATGCCAGCTGCGAGTTCTCACAGGCTGACTGCAGGCAGCGGGCGCGCTGATGTCCTGTTGCTTATGCTAATAAAGCTAGTTATCGACACACCACTTTGTCTCATGTTGTGGCTACAACACTTTGAGACCCCGATTCTAGATAACCTAGAGGCTAAATTGTTCGAGAAAAAGTCAAGGCCGGCCATGTTTGATGCCTTTCGGTTGTGGCGTAAAGAAGCCCGACAGAAAGAAATCAGACAGACTAAACGAAACCAGAGAGATAATGTTGCTACTATCGTAAAGAATCAGAAAAGGGGGGTGGTGATGAACAGAGTGTCTGAATTAAACAGACCACTCTTACCCAGTCCAAAGATCAGGGCTTGATCCATCACCGTTATTTATCTCACTGCCCCATCCCAGCTCAGAACCTGGCTATATGCAAATCAGTCTGTCCCTGGCCCAGTGCATCATGGGAACAGGGCAGACTAAACTACCCAGCCAATTCTTCACCAGAAAGGAGACAAGCTACCGGGGACCGGTTTCTGGCATTTCAGCCGTCTTCGGCCCGGCTTGCTTGAATCCTGATGGAGCAGTGAGAAAGGGACTCATGTCTGAGTATACCCTGCCACACCTATAGTGGCCAAAACGATTCAGAAAAGGGGGGTGGTGATGAACAGAGTGTCTGAATTAAACAGACCACTCTTACCCAGTCCAAAGATCAGGGCTTGATCCATCACCGTTATTTATCTCACTGCCCCATCCCAGCTCAGAACCTGGCTATATGCAAATCAGTCTGTCCCTGGCCCAGTGCATCATGGGAACAGGGCAGACTAAACTACCCAGCCAATTCTTCACCAGAAAGGAGACAAGCTACCGGGGACCGGTTTCTGGCATTTCAGCCGTCTTCGGCCCGGCTTGCTTGAATCCTGATGGAGCAGTGAGAAAGGGACTCATGTCTGAGTATACCCTGCCACACCTATAGTGGCCAAAACGATTCAGAAAAGGGGGGTGGTGATGAACAGAGTGTCTGAATTAAACAGACCACTCTTACCCAGTCCAAAGATCAGGGCTTGATCCATCACCGTTATTTATCTCACTGCCCCATCCCAGCTCAGAACCTGGCTATATGCAAATCAGTCTGTCCCTGGCCCAGTGCATCATGGGAACAGGGCAGACTAAACTACCCAGCCAATTCTTCACCAGAAAGGAGACAAGCTACCGGGGACCGGTTTCTGGCATTTCAGCCGTCTTCGGCCCGGCTTGCTTGAATCCTGATGGAGCAGTGAGAAAGGGACTCATGTCTGAGTATACCCTGCCACACCTATAGTGGCCAAAACGATTCAGAAAAGGGGGGTGGTGATGAACAGAGTGTCTGAATTAAACAGACCACTCTTACCCAGTCCAAAGATCAGGGCTTGATCCATCACCGTTATTTATCTCACTGCCCCATCCCAGCTCAGAACCTGGCTATATGCAAATCAGTCTGTCCCTGGCCCAGTGCATCATGGGAACAGGGCAGACTAAACTACCCAGCCAATTCTTCACCAGAAAGGAGACAAGCTACCGGGGACCGGTTTCTGGCATTTCAGCCGTCTTCGGCCCGGCTTGCTTGAATCCTGATGGAGCAGTGAGAAAGGGACTCATGTCTGAGTATACCCTGCCACACCTATAGTGGCAAAACGATTCAGAAAAGGGGGGTGGTGATGAACAGAGTGTCTGAATTAAACAGACCACTCTTACCCAGTCCAAAGATCAGGGCTTGATCCATCACCGTTATTTATCTCACTGCCCCATCCCAGCTCAGAACCTGGCTATATGCAAATCAGTCTGTCCCTGGCCCAGTGCATCATGGGAACAGGGCAGACTAAACTACCCAGCCAATTCTTCACCAGAAAGGAGACAAGCTACCGGGGACCGGTTTCTGGCATTTCAGCCGTCTTCGGCCCGGCTTGCTTGAATCCTGATGGAGCAGTGAGAAAGGGACTCATGTCTGAGTATACCCTGCCACACCTATAGTGGCCAAAACGATTCAGAAAAGGGGGGTGGTGATGAACAGAGTGTCTGAATTAAACAGACCACTCTTACCCAGTCCAAAGATCAGGGCTTGATCCATCACCGTTATTTATCTCACTGCCCCATCCCAGCTCAGAACCTGGCTATATGCAAATCAGTCTGTCCCTGGCCCAGTGCATCATGGGAACAGGGCAGACTAAACTACCCAGCCAATTCTTCACCAGAAAGGAGACAAGCTACCGGGGACCGGTTTCTGGCATTTCAGCCGTCTTCGGCCCGGCTTGCTTGAATCCTGATGGAGCAGTGAGAAAGGGACTCATGTCTGAGTATACCCTGCCACACCTATAGTGGCCAAAACGATTCAGAAAAGGGGGGTGGTGATGAACAGAGTGTCTGAATTAAACAGACCACTCTTACCCAGTCCAAAGATCAGGGCTTGATCCATCACCGTTATTTATCTCACTGCCCAGTGTAAGAATTGGCTTTTGTAGTTTGGTTTGCCCTGTTCCCATCATGCACTGGGACAGGAACAGACTAATTTGCATACAGCCAGGTTCTGAAACTGGGATGGTGCAGTGAGCTAAAAAACGGTGTTGGATCTAGCCCTGATCTTTTGACTGGGTGAGAGCTTTCTGCTTAATTCAGAGACTCTGTCCCTCACCACCCCTTGTTGTAAATATTTTTGTCCACCCTAAGCGTGAAAGGGTATTCTCAGATGTGAGACCCTTGCTCATTGCACCATCAGGATTCAAGCAAACCGGGCCGAAGACGGCTGTAATGCCAGAAACCGGTCCCCGGGAGCTTGTTTCCTTCCCAGTGTAAGAATTGGCTTTTGTAGTTTGGTTTGCCCTGTTCCCATCATGCACTGGGACAGGAACAGACTAATTTGCATACAGCCAGGTTCTGAAACTGGGATGGTGCAGTGAGCTAAAAAACGGTGTTGGATCTAGCCCTGATCTTTTGACTGGGTGAGAGCTTTCTGCTTAATTCAGAGACTCTGTCCCTCACCACCCCTTGTTGTAAATATTTTTGTCCACCCTAAGCGTGGAAGGGTATTCTCAGATGTGAGACCCTTGCTCATTGCACCATCAGGATTCAAGCAAACCGGGCCGAAGACGGCTGTAATGCCAGAAACCGGTCCCCGGGAGCTTGTTTCCTTCCCAGTGTAAGAATTGGCTTTTGTAGTTTGGTTTGCCCTGTTCCCATCATGCACTGGGACAGGAACAGACTAACTTGCATACAGCCAGGTTCTGAAACTGGGATGGTGCAGTGAGCTAAAAAACGGTGTTGGATCTAGCCCTGATCTTTTGACTGGGTGAGAGCTTTCTGCTTAATTCAGAGACTCTGTCCCTCACCACCCCTTGTTGTAAATATTTTTGTCCACCCTAAGCGTGGAAGGGTATTCTCAGATGTGAGACCCTTGCTCATTGCACCATCAGGATTCAAGCAAACCGGGCCGGAGACGGCTGTAATGCCAGAAACCGGTCCCCGGGAGCATGTTTCCTTCCCAGTGTAAGAATTGGCTTTTGTAGTTTGGTTTGCCCTGTTCCCATCATGCACTGGGACAGGAACAGACTAATTTGCATACAGCCAGGTTCTGAAACTGGGATGGTGCAGTGAGCTAAAAAACGGTGTTGGATCTAGCCCTGATCTTTTGACTGGGTGAGAGCTTTCTGCTTAATTCAGAGACTCTGTCCCTCACCACCCCTTGTTGTAAATACTATCGTAAAGAAAGCAGAGCAGTTTCAGCATGATAAGGAGGTCAAGGAAAAGGAAGTGTTTGATAGATTGCAGCGTATGACCATAGATAAATGTTATCCTACTTTGCCTACGGAGTCGGAAAGGAAGGAAGAAGCAGTTGAGGATCCTTTAATGTCCTATCTTATGAAATCACCACCTCCGTATGTGCAGGGTGTCGCAGCTCCTGTGATTCCCCCTGTACCTGTTCCTGTACCTATTCTTCCTTTGCCTGTTCCTCAACCTGCACCTGTTCTTCCGACTGTTCCTGCTCCTTTGCCTGTTGCTGTCCCTACTGCTCCTCCGCTTCCACATACTCCTGCTCCCGCTACTGCTCCTGCTCTGTTAACTCCTGCTGTTGCTTCTGTTTCTACTCCTTCACTTGTTAGTCCTGTGTCCTATACTTCTCCCTCTACTCGTAGTCGTAATTCTCCTCTTGCGGCTAGTTTCTTTCATTCGCTCGGACCTGTTCTTGGGTCCGCTGGTTCAGATGGTCCTCAGAGACGTAGTCAGCTTCCTGGTAACAGGGAACGCGCTTCGCTATATAATATGACGATGGGTTGGATGACACATCCCCTTAGAAATCCACCACGTATTGTACTCGATACGTTTTGTCAATTCAATATACCTACACAAAGATATGTGTTTGAAGAAATGTGTAAGGTTCTTCGTGATCAGATATCGGCCGACGCACCTGACGAGGTGTTGACCGCTTTGTCTGATTTACAGCTTCAGTTCTCGACTGGACTGATAGTGGATACCAATGTTCGACGTGCTGTTGAACGGTTGCTATCTTTTCGTCCCACTCCTATACCTCAAGCCTTGTTTGTTGAGGATGTCGAAAGACAGCCAGATGAGTCTGGTCAGTTTCCCATGCGAGAAGTTCCACCGGTGTGGATGCCAGGTGATGCTAATGCTAATCCTATCATTCTGCCGCATTTCCAGAGAGTGTGGATACATCTCCCATGGAAACGATCAGAAGTGCTACAGGTGAAGCAATCTTTGCCTGACCCTCGCAAGAATCCTGCTGGTTATTATAAAGAATTATCGCAGCTTGTAGACGCCACGATAATGAATCTTGCCGATATCGACATGTTGTTTGGCAATGTTGTGCCGCAACCGGTATGGGCTAAGATTCGGCATGAAGATCATGCGAACGAATTAGGGGGCGATTGGGCTGCCCTTACTGCGGCCGATACGCGACAAGTTGGTGGGGCTAAGCCTGAACAACTCATTACTGACCTCCCTCAAAGAATAATAACGTTAATGAAAACTCTTATGCCAGCTATGAGAGTAAATTGGGACAAATTGTCAGCTTGTAAACAGAAAAAGGACGAGAGTGTCTCCGACTTCTTTACGAGGTTTGAGGAGGCATTCATTGATCATAGTGGTCAGGATATGAGCACTGAGGGTGGTCAAAGGTTGTTCGTGGATAAATTTGTTTTGAACTTATTGCCCGATTTGAGCAATAAATTGAAGAATTCAGAAAGTGCATGGGCCGTTTCTACTTCAGCTCAGATATTGGCCACGGCACAATACTATGAGAATAGAGAGAAAGAAGAAAACGACCGTGCTGATAAGAAGACGAAAGAGCTTAAAACGAAAGTGTTGCTTCAGCAAGCATATCCTCCACGTTCGAATCAGAATGCTTCGCAACAAAATAGATCGCAGCCGCAATCGAACCGATCACAATCTCGTAATGACTCCTCTTCCCAAAGATCCTCGTTAGGGTACAATCAATGTGCTTATTGTAGACAGGAGGGACATATCAAATTCAATTGTCCTGTTCTAAATGAACGTAATAGTGGTAATTCATCTAGAGGAGGTCGTGGTGGTTCGCAGCAGGCTCCACGTGGTAGAGGTCGTGGTGTTCAGAATGATCGTTCAGATAACCCATCAAATTCCGATAATTGTTTTGATCAACGTGGATCATCGCAAGGACGATCTGCGCAATACAATGTAGACGATTATTACGTCGATCAGGGAACTGACGACAGTAATTACTAGGACAGCCGAAGACAAGGAGAGGGAGTAGTATCAGTTCCGGTTGATCAGAGAGGGCCTTACGTCGCAGTTGCTACATCGGGCGTCGTTGAGCCTTTTCTGTTGGACACTGGTGCAGCGAAAAGTTCCATAAAGCATTCGAAACTCCCTGGCGCACCTTTGTCTGGCTTAACAAATGTTTCCGTTGGATTCTCTGGCGCCCCCGTTAGCAATCCAGTTTCGCGCCCTTTGCCCCTTACAATTGGGCCTCGTGAGCTAGAAGCTCCGTTGATTTTGACCACGGGTTGTGGTAAAAATCTTTTGGGTTTGGATTTGCTTAAACGTTTGTATGCAACTTTGTATTGTTCTCCTGTGGGTGTAAAGCTTACGTTAATGAGAGAGGGTTGTCTCTCCTATGTACTTGTCTCTCGATAAGCTTCCACCGGAATTGAGTTCTCTTCCTGCATCTCTGTGGGCAACAGGTCCCAATGATGTGGGCCTGCTTGACATCTCCCCTTATGTTGTCCAGTTGAAATCAAATGTGCGATTGCCACGTATTCCCCAGTATCGTTTCTCTCTTGATGGTGAACGAGCATTGTTAGCGATCATCTATGATTTGATCGAGAAAGACGTTATTGAGGAAACACGGGGAAACGTGTGCAACAGCCCTGTACTGCCCATTCTAAAACGTACTGATCCTTCGAAACCACCTGTTTATCGTTTTGTTATCGATTTACGGGAGGTAAATAAAATTGTGATTCCTCAATTCCCCGTTGTGCCTGACATCACGGCACTACTGACTCTGATTCCAGCTTCTGCATCGTGGTTTTCGGTGATTGATTTGAAGAATGCGTTCTTCAGCATCCCGATTGCAGAGGAAAGCAGAGACCTTTTCGGTTTCTCTCTTGGTGGACGCAGCTTCCGGTTTAAACGCGCTCCTCAGGGCTACTGTGAAAGTCCATCGATTTACAGTCAAGCCTTGAAGGGTCAACTGGATGCATTTAAGTTGCCGGCTGGTGCGGCCTTAATCCAGTACGTCGATGACCTATTGGTGGATGCAGATACTCAGAACATTTGCAAACTTGCTACGGTGTCGCTGCTGCAGCATCTCTGCGAGTTAAATCACAAGGTGTCACCTTCTAAACTCCAATATTGTTGTCAAGAAGTAACCTATCTAGGTCACTTATTGTCAAAGGAGGGAAGACGGTTGACCCCAGAGAGAATTGCAGCAATTGCGCGAATGGCTGTGCCAACAACCCAAAGAGATGTGCGTGCCTTTTTAGGTATTACGTCGTACTGCAGGCAATGGATTCCTAATTTTTCATTGCTAGCGAAACCATTGGTAGCTCTTACGTGCAAGGATGTTTCAACTCCTTTACCATGGACGGAAGAATGTCAGAAAAGTTTTTCTGAATTACGTGATTCATTGTGTTCGGCTCCTGTGTTAGGTACTCCTGACTATAGCAAGCCGTTTACATTATATGTTCACGAGAGGGAAGGTTGTGCGGTCTTAACGCAACCTTTTGGTGGTAAGCAACGTCCATGTGCATATTTTTCCTCAACCTTGGACCCGGTAGCTAGAGCATTGCCGAGTTGTTTACGAGCAACGGCGGCAGCTGCGGTCTCCATCCGACAATCAGCAGGATTGGTCATGGATATTATGCTTACGGTGATGGTTCCGCATGCAGTCGACACTCTTTTGAATCGTACGAAAACTCAGCACTTGACGAGTGCGAGGTTGTCTGGGTACGAGTTGACGCTGTTGGCAAGCCACATTCAAATAAAACGTTGTAATGTTCTGAACCCGGCAACTTTGTTACCAATTAGCTCAGAGTCAGATGAAATAACAGAACACGACTGTTATTTGAGGACAGAGGAGGAAACAAAAGGTCGAGTGGACCTTAAAAACACCCCATTGGAAGACCCAGATGGAACACTGTATGTGGATGGTTCATGTTTTAAGTTGCCGAATGGCGATGTGACTACTGCTTATGCTGTTGTAACATTGAATACTGTTGTTGAGACTGCGAGATTAAATCAGAATTCTGCCCAAGCTGCAGAGCTGATCGCTCTCACTAGAGCGTGTGTGTTAGCAAAAGGGAAACGTGTGAATGTGTTTACCGACAGCCAATATGCCTTTGGCGTCGCACATAGTTTTGGACGGTTGTGGAGAGAGAGAGGTTTTCTAACATCGCATGGTACGAAGATTCAGCATGGCCAGCTTGTGAATGATCTTTTGGATGCACTTACGTTGCCTAAGCAAGTGGCGATTGTTAAATGTAGTGCGCATCGTAAGGTGACGGATGATGTTGGTCGTGGTAATGCGTTTGCGGATGAGACTGCTAAGGAGACTGCCCGGAACCTTAGCACTCGAATGTATGTGACGAGTTCGGTTAGGTGGCCTACAGAATCGAGTATGTGTGAGGACACTATCGAGAGTGTGAAAGCAATTCAGAATGAGGCCACCGAGACTGAAAAGATGAAGTGGAAAGAAAGTACGGGAAAGTTGGATGCGAATGGTTGTTGGATTGACTTATCGGATCAGAAAAGATGGATGTTGCCTGATGCGTATGTGCTGGCTGTTGTGACTATGGCGCATGGGTTAGCACATATTAGCGCGAAAGGTATTTGTAAATTGCTGTCTCCTGTGTGGAAGAATGATGGTATTACGAAATGTGCTGAACGCTTGGTCAAGAATTGTATGGTGTGTATGTTGTACAATCCTGGTAAGGGAACCCCAACTCCTCCTGGTAGTTTTGCTCCCCCTTCATGTCCCTTTGAGGTGATCCAGTTGGACTTCATCCATATGGAGCGATGCAATAATCTGAAATACGTTCTAGTTGTGGTTTGCGCATTCTCCCGATGGATCGAGGCCTACCCTCTCAAAGACAATACTGCTTTGTCCACTGCGAAAATCCTTCTGAAGGAATACTTTCCTCGGTATGGAATGCCTAGAATTGTGTGGTCAGATAACGGAAGTGAGTTTGTGGGGAGTGTGATGAAGAGTGTGTGTAAGGGCCTTGGAATTAATCAGAAATTCCATAGCGCCAATCATCCTCAGTCAGCTGGTTTGGTTGAAGGGTACAATGGCACCCTTAAACTAAAACTAGCAAAGATTCAGGCTACGACTGGTCTCTCGTGGCCTGACGCTTTACCCTTAGCATTACTGTCAACAAGGGCAACTGTACACTCCCGAGTAGGGCTCAGTCCCTATGAAATAGTGTTCGGTCGTCCTGCCAATGTTTGGGGGGGTCCCTAGACCGGGTGCTTTTTGTGATCTTGAGTATCCAATGTTGATCGATTATCTTCATGACTTGACTGCTAAACTGAGGTTAATTCACCAACAGGTTCATGAAGCATTGCCGACGCAGACGGAGGGTCCAGGCCACCAGCTCCAGCCCGGAGATTGGGTGGTAACGCGAAACTTTTCGCGCAAGAACAATTTGGATCCCAGGTTCACTGGACCCTACCAGGTCCTCCTTGCCACGAGAACTGCAGTTCGTCTTAAGGGGCGGAAGAATTGGGTGCATGCCACCCATACCAAGAAAGTCCCTATCCCGTTGCCAGCAGACTCGTGGGTGAGGAAAGGCATTGCATCAACTGAAACCGAAGGATTGCCGGCGTTTGTACCTTTCAGTGACGCACAACCTGTCGGAGAATCCTCAGTGCAGCGAAAGGACACTGTTGAACATTTGTCGTCAAAAGACTCAAGACCAGAACATTCAGCTGATCAACAGGACGCTGTCCCTTCGACGGATCCTTTGTTTGACGAACAGACACGTCCTGGGAAAACCCGATACTTTTTGCGATCTAGCACCAGAGACTAATAAAGATCCTGTTCTGTCCCTTGACAATTGCATTATCCCGTTTTCCACGATCAGTTTGAACACTCGTATCATTGTAATTATTTTTGTACATATTCATTGAGCTTCGTTCCTTATACTTTTTGCTTCCACAGCTGAGAAACATTGTTTTCGCATATATATTTGTGAAATAAAGAGGGCCGCGCGCGTACTTCCTTCTGGTTAGTAGGTCTTGACACTAGGTTAAAGACCGTCGGTTCCTGGGAACTCCTAGGAATTGACTGCTGCTACACAGAACGAAGTGCGTCAAGAAACGTTGCGGACGGTCGTAGGGAATGGCATTTTCGAAGCTGACGGACTTGGAAGGAACTCAAGCACAAAGATTCAAGCTGCAGCAACTCAGTCGTACCAAATGTTTTAAATTCCAAATATTCGTATTGTTTTTGACTGTTTCTGCATTATTGGCGGGTGGGGTGTATTACACGATGTCTTACTTCTTGCCTTCTGCCATACCTACTCCTACCCCTGACCTTAAACTTACCTCCACTGCATCTCCTCATTCTTTTCATATCTTACCTGAACACGAGCAGGCTAGACGTGCAGAATTCCGCAACAATTCCTTTATTCAGCTCCTTCATCAGCATCAGTTAGTGGTTAACACTACTAATTGTTGGGTGTGTGGGTTGATGCCACATACTAACGATAAGGGAATTCCATATTTGGTGTTACCGTACAGTTCCCAAGGGTCTGCTCGAGCATTTCAAACAATGTTTCGAAGCGCACTGGGTTTCCACCCCATTCGAGAACCACGTTCCCCCTACTCTGGTCCTACCTCGTACCAAAAACCTTTGTCTATAGCAATTGAAGACTTAGATAGCGATATCTATGATCCCTCGCTTATTCCTGAAGAAGAGGTACAAGCCTACAGGGTCCTGAGTAGAGGCGAGTATAGTGTGTTCACTAGTGAAAAACAGCTTAAAAGCTCGCCTCCGATATGGGTCGTACCCCACATTGGTAATTTGTGTCTAATAGGTCGTGGCCGTAGATCGAAAGCCCGACTTGGAGAGAGTGCTTGCACTGAAAATTACATTCTGCCGATGGTCTCGTCCCCTGTGTTCTTGGCTGCCAAGGGTACATACTTTATCTGTCATGATCGTGCGTATGCATGGTTGCCCTCTGACTTCATGGGCTCATGTTTTATCGCAAACTTGTTGCCTCCGACGTTTACTGTAGATGCAGATTATCACAAAACTAGAGTTGTGAGAGGCGTAATTAGCGAAGAGGATACTGCCGGTCAAGAGGCAGGAGACTTTTTCAAGGGTTTCCTCCCGTTTTGGGGACCTATGGTTAATAGTAGGAACCTGAGACAGTTGACTCGAGTGGTAGAATCGACAGCTAATATTACTGCCAGTGCCCTTGGTAATATCACCACTGAACTTCAGGCGGATAGACTTATGACGTTACAAAACCGTATGGTTTTAGACGTGATCTTAGCGGATCGAGGTGGGGTATGTAAGGTGATCCATTCGAGCTGCTGTATTTTCATTCCTGATAACGCTCCGACTGTCTATCAAGCCATCTCGAAGTTGCATAAGATCTCCGAATCCATACACGTGGATGTAGGGGATTGGACGCTACTTGGATGGTTTTGGGGCTTGATGTCGACTTGGGGTTGGAAGATTCTGATGATCATCGGAATCGTTGTGGCGTTCCTGTTCACGTGTTGCCTTTGTGTGCAGTGCGGTCCTGCCTTATGTGGCCTCTGTGCTACAACGTGTATGAGACAGCCACCTGTTACCAAGGGGACTCGGTTGGACAGAGCTATGCTACAGCAACATCTCGAGGGTCTGATGAATATCGAATATGATTCCGACTAGTGCTTGCCTACATGAGGGCAAAAGGAGCGTCTGAGGTTCCGTGACAATTGTAAGTGGTGTTTCCGACTCGCACGAATATGGTCGAGTCTGGTATCTATGAATCGCAAATGACGAGTTTAGTAAGTGTGCGCAGTTTCGCTGCGCTAACTTAAACCGTTCGTTTGTTATGTGGGTTTTTCATCTGTACCCACGGGTTCCATCTTAGATACGGCATCCATTTTGTCTCTTGCCCTCAAGTAGCCAGCGAACGGACGCTGTCCGCTTCGCGACCCTGGGACTCCCACGATATTTGCGGAAGACACATGTTCTTTGTAAGTGTCTTTATGATGAGGGGGATGATACTGTAAGGCAGATGGCCCCGCTCGAGGCTCATCTTGCCGTGCCGGTTTATTGTCTCAGCCGTGCATCTCATGAGGCACGTCCCTTTGATGCCTGTATCTCGTGTTTCCCGATACCTCCCCTTTTACACCCTTTCCGATCTCCCCACTGTCTCCATCTTCCTCTGCACCTGTTTTTGTTCCTATTTCGATCTGTTTTACTGCCGATTGGAATGCCCTAATGTTGGGAAGTTGGGTTTTTACAGTTGGGAACCGCCAAATGTTTCCGCACTTATGTTCCGGACCTTGTGTGTACCGAAATGACCAAAGCGACCCCTCTGGGGGATAATTGTGGGAACCGGGTTGTAAAGCTTTGTGTATCATGTTGTCCTATGGGTAAATTCTGTATAAAAGGAGCGATCCACAGAACCAATTTGAAGCAGTCTCCCCAAGTTGCACGTGTTGTACTTGTCGTGACTTCTGTGTTCTCTGCAGTAAATAAACCTTGAATCTTTGACGCCGAAGGAAGTGTCCCGTGTCTCTGTCATTCGTACGCCGGAACAGGTAACCCACGAAGGTTTCAGGTGTTGTCCCCTGGCACCGCTGGGTCTTAAAGAACCCAGTCCTTCAACAGTTTTGAATCATGATCTGTGGTTAGTTAACATAATTTACATTTCTATTGGTAACACTAAAGAACAATTGATGAATAAATGCATTCTTATGTTTTATAAATACATTAGGTGATCATATTTAATGTGAATTCTCTCCCCACACTCTATGGTTGCAGGAGATAAGGAAGGAGCTTATGTTGCCCTGCAATATTTTTTGCAATACATTATGAGTTACAAAAATGTAATCAATTCTGGAAGTGGAATGCTGTACAGGAGAATAAATGGTCAATTCCATTCTGTCAGGGTGCTCAGACCGCCAAACATCTAAACTGTGAGAGTGAATTTCTTTTGTGAACGATTTTTTCATTTTGTTGGGAATATATTTTGAATGTGCGCGTCGATCCATGAAAGGGTCCATCAGTTGATTGCAATCCCCTCCTACAATAAGATTAAATTGTGGACAAGTTCTCAACAGAGTGAAAAACGTTTCCCAAATTCAAAATAAGCAACAGTAGGACTATAAACATTACATAATATAGAGAGGTAAATTATTACTTAATTAGAGTTAGAAGGAGCAATCATCCTTCTTCGTCCTTAACTACAGTATCAATATCAAAGACTAAAGATTTATGGTAAAATTATGGTACAGTTTTGTATGATTAATGACATGAGAGCAAAAACATGGCCTACCCAATTTTTCATTAAGGAAATCACATTATTTTCCAAAATATGTGTTTCTTCCAATACAGAAATCTAACACTTTAGTCTAGATAAGTGTGTCAGTACTTTGCTCATTGATGGGGTTGCGAATTCTTTTAACATTCCATGAAACTATGTGAAGGTTATTCATGGTGTGTCTATCAAAATTAGGGAGGAGGAATATGTGTCCAGTCGTTTCCCCACATAAGATGTACACTATCAAGAATTAGACTAGGACACTTGTAACTACGTTACATGGAGTGGTATAAAAAACCCTCATAAACGCTATGATTTATCGTGAGTGCGGTATGTTTTGATTCTCCGCCCCTCATAGACCTTTGGCATTCATCATTGGGTAATCTATTCGTGCAACATGCCTGCCTCAAGCCTGAGGACCACTCTGGAGCAGCGTAGCAGTGTCCAGAGATGAGTTTCGCTGTTACCACTTAGTTGAGGGTTGAGGGTAGAGTTTTATTAAAAAACAAGTCACCACCCATATTACCATTTTATTCAAAAAAGGTATGATTTGTGGTTAAAAATTGTTATGGGTATACTATCGGATCAAGTTACTAGATCTTGGTATATCACTTAAAACATACAGTCGACATGTTTCAGCTCCGTATTACCCAGCCGGGTCTGTGGAGCTTTCGTCAGGACAAAACAAGAATAAAAAGGATACTTACACTACTTGTGTAGTATATAGCTGGATTATATTCTACCCACCGTGTTATGTAAACAAGGATTGATTTTCCTTAATGGTCGCAAAGTGAGGTCTCCTCGGGGTTATTTAAACAGGCCGCATTGTGGAGAGTCTCCGACGTCTTGTGCTGGCCCAGCATATTCATGGTGTACAATCAGGAGGAAGTGAATACACATCAGCACAGAAATACTTTTCAGAGATATAGTGAGAAGTCATCCATAAAGTTAGCAAAAGGAAATATACAAAAAGTCCATAGAAATATGCTATGAAATAAAAGAAAGAAGAGAGCAAGACAGAGAAAAAAAGAAGAGAGAGGGATGAAAAAGAGGGGGAAAAGCAGAGGGGAAAATGGGTGCAAGATCAACAAATTCCCATTGTTGGGTAAATTAAAGATAGTACTAAGCCCGAAGAGTTGAAACATGAGTTAGATCAATACCAAAAGTTAGAGAAGGTGTTGGAACAAAAGGACAGAAACGGTCCAGTGACCCACCCACCGAAAAAGAAAAAAGAATAAAGAAAAATAGTACAAATTGTGAACTTTCGGAGTTTAAAAGATAATATTAATGAACTAAAGAAAGCAAAAACATCAACACAACCATATGTAGAACAAAACTCTAACCATAACAGTAAAGGAGTAAACAAACAATGATGAGTGGCGTGGTCGGGGACAATAAAACACAGTACCACAGGACACAGCACTCCAACATCTGTGACCAACAGAGCACCTGTGGAAAAAAATAGTAGAAGTCATTAAGCATGAGCGGAAAATCCGTTCCGCTCGCGGATTTCGTGGATTTTCGGTAAAATCGCAATCCGCGAAATTCGCGAATTTCCCGCAAAATCCGCGAACGAAAATCCGCGAACGGAACGAATTGGGTCAAAAGTTCAAGCTGACTTTTGTAACTCTTTTAGAATGGCGCCAGCAAGCTGCCAGAGCCATTCTAAAATAGTTACAAAAGTCAGCTTCAACAGGAAGCTCTAATAGATAAAGTAAAGCAGGTGCTGCTCAAATTCAGTTACACAATCATTAATCACCCCAAACTTGGGGTGATTAATGATTGTGTAACTTAATTTGACCTTCAACTGGAGCACCTGCTTTACTTTATCTATTAGTGCTTCCTGTTGAAGCTATTTCTAGCTATTTTAGAATGGCGCTGGCAGCTTGCCGGCGCCATTCTAAGTGGGGCTGAGGGCAGAAGGGCACAAAAGTGGGACAGAGGGCAAAAGGGGACAAAAAATGAGTGGGGCAGAGGGCAGAAGGGCACAGAAACAAGTGGTACAGAGGGCAGAAGGGCATAAAAAACAAGAGGGTGGCAGTGATTAAGCAGGCAAAAAAAAAAGAGCGAAATTGCAAAGCGCCTCGCGAACACCTGCGAACACACAAAGCCCCTCGCGAACACCCGCGAACATGCAAAAATAAAAAAATCCGCAAATTTGCGCGAATTCGTGAATTTTGCGGATTGCCAATTCACAAATTCGCAAATTGCCAATTCGCAAAATTCGCCCATGCTTAGAAGTCATATCACATCTTATGAACTGAAATAACAGCATCAATCTAACTGAATTCTAACAAGTACAAAGGAATTTGTGACAATAAACTGACAAAAGACTTCAAATATCCCCAAGGTCCAATGCTTATTCTTTGTGGGAATGAAGGATTTTTACAAAATCTTCGAAGTCGTCTTAGGTGTAAGACCTGTCTTTATAAGTGACTTCAAACAGATAGGGTTGAATGAGGGTATAATGAGTATTTATAGATCACAGAGTCGGGCAAAGGTCCAGGAATTTCCTTCATCTAAGAACCGCGTAGTGTGCAACATCCTGAGAAAAGAAAATCTTTTGTTTTGTCCAAAGCGTTTGTTTCCATTTCATGGCGGCTGAGAGCACAGTCATTAATTTTGCGTATTTTAGGGTATAAGCAGTAATTCCATGTAGGCGGGATGCAGTGTCTTTGTATTGAGATAGTGAACCATCCCGGTGAGCATCTGAATGTTGAGTGGAGTGCAATCCTGTAGACAAACAATATCAGGAATATTAAGCTGGTGGATGGTGATTATGTCGGAGCCCCTCAATTCTCAGGACGGCCATTCATTCTCAGATTAGTATGTCTATTGTGAATTTCCAGGTCTTTGTAATGCTTTTTGAGTTGAAGAAATTCCTTAGATATCAAGTCAACTCGAGCCATAACATCTTTGACATCACAAAAACCCTGTTCAATGTCCGAAACCCTTTCTTCTCAATTCTCTGAGATGTGGTGTTTGTCTTAATAACAAAAGGTTTCACTTGTTAATATCATACACTAAATCCTCCAGACTAAGAGGCAAAGGGGGTTGAATAGGAGATGCTTGAGGTTTTTTTTTTTGCCCTCTTGTTGGTATTGCCAGTTTGTTCCTTCCCGGTTTGAAGCTGGGGGTATTGGAGAAGTCAATGCTTCGATGATGACAGCTCAGTAGGATCTATGGTGTGTAATGAGAGCTCAGAATACGAAAAAATATCTTAATGAAGCAGGCTAGTAATCGAATAAAAAAGTTAATAAAATCAACAGTAGAGAAAAATGAGCTCAGCATGATGTTTAGCGGAGTACATGTGAAAAGTGACATAAGAGATTTGCATTGAATACATAAGTTCAACCAGTTAGATGGACAGATGAAGAGAATTTCCCCCAATATGCCATATTGGCTCATATTCTGTAAAAACCATCTCCTCAACCCTTCTGTAAGGTAATGAATTGTTACCAACACAGAGCTTTCTTAGTAGGTAATATTAGCACATGTTCTCAAGAAGAAAGTTTGAGTAGATGTGAATGATAATGATCATCAACCTTTCCATATCTAAGAAGTCCTGATAGCTCCATAGTGACTCGACATCCACCTCAATTTCTTATCAGCATGCTCACTTGATTCAAATCATTGCACTTAGGCAGGGAGAAAGCTTGACCTCAACTATTTGTGCAACATTACTACAGATCAATTTTTGGGTACTTCAGAAGAGATATTCTATTTAATTTACTGTTTGTAATACACTGCCAGTCACTTATAGGGCCCCGACCAGTGAGGGGCTCCGATACATGAGGAGGTGGAGAAAATGCAATAAAGAACATGGACACCGCGGCAGACAGGCGTGAGGAGTGGCGTCATGCACCAGTAAGTAATAAATAGACCATTGGAGGGTCTAAAAAAACATACCGCTCCTACATCTGCAGTTTGGGTGAGGTTGTTTAGCCTCCAAAAGAAGTCAGGTAGTACCATGGGTGGTAGGAGAACTAAATCCCGATGGCCATCTGGGTGCACTCAAGCATGTACTCCTATAGTCTCCTTGTAACATAACAGTTCAAATTTAGGTGTGATTTTAAATATCAATTGTAGGAAGGGGGAGTCTCTAGTTGGCGCAGTGCAACACTAGCGACAAGCAGGGACTCTCCTCTTCCTCGTCAGGGCTGAGGGTTACCTTCCAGACAACCTCTGCTTACCCTCTAGGTAGTGTGGCTTAAGCAGTCGTAGGCTAATCTTTGGGGCATATAGGTTAAACACTTGCAATAGTACACCTTTACAACCAACCCACCACACAACGAGACCAGACTGTATTCTGTAAAAATATATATCTTTATATAGATTTTAAGCAGGCTTGTGAATACAGTCAACGTACTTTACGATAACGGTTGCAAGTTACTCAGTTCAGGTTACCACAGTTCTTCATAGCAGTTTAAGCGTTCTCTTAGGGCCCTCAGGCCGATGTAAACAAAAGTCCTTGTGGAGCAGGCGGCTTCCAGGGGATCTGTCCCACGCGCGTTGCCTTCCCGGGGTCGCTGTTCGTTGCGGCTCTCAGCCGAGCAGTTCACGGGTCATCCGGGGCAGCGGTGTTCTGTGGCGGCAGGGTCCTCTCCTCGTCGTCCGCTCCGACCCTGGAGGCGGCGGCTGTGCGGTGGCGGCAAGTGGCAGTACGGTCCCCAAGTGCAGGACGTACCCAGCCAAGTGCCGGTGCAGCTGTGCGCTCACAGCTGGGCTGTCGGGCAGGCTACCGACCTTGCGGATTCTCACAGGGCAACTGTCCGTCTTTGCAGGTGAGTGGCTGCTTGTAGCGCAGTCACTCGAGAGCTCGGACCGGACGGGTCCTCCTTTGCTTTGCTCTCGGGCTCCCGGTGCAGTTGCGGTCACGGTGTTCGGGCCAGCGGCGGCTGGTCCTCACTTTGCTTTCGCTGTTGCTTTGGGCCCCGGTCACGGTGGTCAGGTGGATGTCGTTGCCTTGGAGGAGATTCCTCCGTCGGTACTGCGGCGATGGTCAGCACCCGCAGTCGCTTTCTTTCAGGGGGTAGCGTCCACTGGTCCTGGGACGCTGGTCAGGGGGCAAGTTCAGTTGCAAGCCCTTGGAGATCTCTTCAGCAGAGTTTGGCACAACGTAAAGCAAAAGTCTTCTCGTAGTCTTTTTCTTCTTCCTCTCCTTCGGCAGCAAGGCACCAGACACAGGCAAGAGTCAGCACCCTTCCTTGTCTCTCACGGTCCTTCTCGTCGGGCATCGTCCTTCTGTAGCCCAAACAGGATCTAATTCTCAAGGAGCAGGGCTCCTTCTTTTATAGGCCAATTCTTTTGTTCTCGCAGGCCAGGGGGGCCTTTGCATAGCCACTCTCAGTCCTTGAGTACCCCAGTGGGTGTACTCCGGCGTCTGTTTTCAGTGTGAGGGGCAGGCGCATCAGACGCCCCACAGGAGGTGGAGCCAGCATTGTGCGGACAGGGGCGGCCAGAGTACCTTGTTGATGGGGGCTTCACCCTTCCTGGGCCAGGTGTCGGCCGAGTCATCCGCCGCTCCCCAGGAGGGTGGAGCCAGCATTGTGGTGGCCGAGCACAGCTACAGTTCGAGTCAAGAGGCACTCCTACCTCCCACTAAGGTGTAATCTGCGCATTCACCACCTGTCATCCACCCAGCCCTGTCACTCACACGTCCCAGACAGTCAGATACACATACCAGCAGAGGCGGACTGAAATGGTTAGGCAAGCAAAGGCTAACTTTCTAAAAGTGGCATTTGCAAACCCAGGATACTAAAATAAACTTTACTAAAAGAAATATTTTATCATCCTGAGTTCAGGCATACTAAACATGACTCGCTACCATGCTCCTTGAGCCTGCCGGGATTATAGGGTGTAATAACTCCAGCAGCTCAGTCTGGCCTAATGGAGCAGGTAGCCTTCAATAGTGAACTACGGTTTTGGTTGTAAGTCACTACTAGGACAGGCCACACACATCAGGGCTTGTCCTACCTTACACCTACAACGCACCCTGCCCGCAGGCCTACCATAGGGGTGACTAATATGTAGTCAAGGGAAGGTTCGAGGCTGGCAAGTGGGTGCACTCGCCCAGCTAGCGTGGCAGTACGAGACCGCACGCGGGTTCTGCGGTCGCAGTTCCCAGACACATCTTTACGGCAGCTTCGGTGGGTGGCGCAACCAGCGCTGCATGCCCACCAGCAGTATTGGCATCTACAAGCCCCGGCACTCTTTAGTGCGCATTACTAGGGACTGACAGTAAATCCAATGCACCAATCAGGGATACCAATCGCATGTACAATTTACAGTAGGGAGCACTTGCACTGCGGCACGGGTCAGCCGTGGCGCAGTGCCCTGAGTATCGGAAAACCAGCAAAACATCGGAGGCACATCAGCAAAAAGTGGAAGGGAGACTCACGCCAAGGTGCCAGGTCTAACATCAATACCTATACATTGCTTTATACAGATTTGAAGATACACGTCCATTTTCTCAAAGTGAAATCAGTCACAGGCTCTTGAAGTTTAAAACTTAGTCTTTATTCAATTTTCTAGTCAATGAAATAGCCAACGCGTTTCGTCCGTTACCGGACTTCTTCAGGGCTATAAAAGTACACAAAACAAATATTTACAATTATGTTGACAAACATTTAAAAACATTTTTAAAAAAACAGATAATACCAAAATATGTCCATTTATTTAAACTTCTAGCACACATATATCCACTTCGGGAAAACTTTTTTTCTTTGTCCTTATGTCGTAACTTCAAAAAGATTTTGTTAACAAAGATTTAATATCTATAATAGGATACAAATAATTACGGAGATCTCTAAATCTTAGTATATCACAACTGTATAAAAATATGCCTGGAATATGAAACCAAATATGCATTGATTATAAAAAAGACAGACGAAAGCACATATAATTTGTATATAATAACATACCATAACAAGTTTATAGTAGTCCTAAGTTTATGGACCAGTTGTCAATCAATGGAGCCCGGTTGGTCTGTAAGCAGAGTGAAATACATATGTTTATGCTCATCAGATTTATCATATTCATTATTGGATCACGCTGGACATTATACTACAAACAGTTCATATTCATATATTATTATGCTATATCGTTAAGAAAAGCAATATATATCACACAGTTAATAATTTCCGCCTCATGTGGTCCATCTAGGTTAGCAAAATATAACATTGATTTAACACCAAGATATTGTCATTCAATTTTAACAAGAATTCAATTAACCTAATATCTGGTCTAATTTTGTTAAATATTGTGGTTTAGCAGTCTTTATGGTGTGAGACTCTGCATGTTCTCAAAACATGTGAGGGTTTGTCCGCACTAAAGAAATTGAGAATGAATACCTACTGTAGCTCTATGCTACTATTACTTTTTTGCTTGTACCGATTCAGTCGGGCTATGCCTTCTTGACTATTTGGGTGTCAGCATTTTGCATAGCGTTTTACGATTAAAAAACAACATATACCCCCAGCACGTATACATGCATATCATTTTTTTTGCATGCATCTGTGATTGCCTGATTTAAAAAAAACTGTGCATTCACGTTTTCCTTGATAACATACCATTTGGTGTGAGAGAGACTTTTGTATACGTGTGTTTTCACTATATACCTATTAACTGCGATAGTGTTCCCGCTGTTTAAAGATGGCGCCACGGGGAGGACCTACGCTCACATACAAGATGGCCGCTTAGGCTCCCGGCTCCGCCGACCTCCATCTCCTGCCGGATTATCCTGTCATATATCCTGATCTCACGCCCGACCTCCATATGGATGAATAGTTGCTGAACCCGGTGGCGCAATCCCGATTGTTTTCCGGACTTGTTTGACACAGTTACACTGTGTTGCAATTCTCGGCCTCGCCTGGCTGGTAAGCCGGGGCCTCGAGTACTGGCCTGGCCGGGTTACAGTTGAACAACATCGGCCGTGGGACCCAGGTTGGGTCCGGTCTCTTGCTGTGGAAGTCATTTTGCTCGATTCTGATGGCGGTCGCTTGGTCTGATTAACACCAAAGGAGAGGTGCTGAGACGCTACTGAGGCCGTGGGCTGGGGTCCCCTCTCCTGGAGACCGGGTGCGCCCCCTCCCCGAGTTCGAAGGGTCGGGGTCCTCGCTCGCGGTAGCTGAAGATAGACTACAGCGCAGCATACGATCAACCGCCCTCCGTGACCGTCTGCTCCGTTCTTGCCTGCTCCTCCGGAGAACCGCAGCTCCGGGGACGTAGACCTTGTCAGCAATAATCGAATGGAGATGGGTCGGAGGGAGTGCGAACCGTCGCTGAGGACCGTCTTGACCGCCATCGTGGCTCTACATTTCCAAGTGGTGGTTTTGATCCACAAAATGTCTGCTTGTACAGTCGAGGCCGAGTGCCTGAGACCGGACTCTGCTCCATTACAAGATCTCAAACGTGCTGGGTCTCCCACGGTGAATAACTTGTCGGTGGATGATGGCTTCGTGCTAAACGCAGTGTTGGAACCCTTGGTTGGTGAGGATATATCTGATTGCAACCTTGGAATCATGAGTGCATCGCCACAACTGAAAGTTCTTCCTATGAAGATGGAACCTGTCGTCTCCTCGTTCCCGGAGCCTCTTTTCAATCACTCCCGAACTACAACAATAACTTTTTCCCCCCAGCAGTTGCATCATGTTTTTGGAGGAAACGGCATTGGGACTTACTGTTGGAGAGGGGGTGTTTATGTACGACTGGAGTTTTTGGTGGTCTAGTACTATTGACTTTATTTGGACTGAACATTCCTGACCCCTTTTTCCATCTCGTCTATCCTGTTGAGGGTGTGGTTCCATCGGTGGGAGTTCGCATTGCGGATCGTAAGGGCCAAGGTTGAGATCGACTGAAAGGGTCTAGCACCGTGGCTTCAATGGACATGGGTTTGATACCATTATTCTAGCGAAGGGTTGGGCGGTGTTTATAACCTCCCCTATTTTCTCTAATTGAATATCCTGATTGTTTTTGGTTCTACGTTTAGGGGGGTTATTTGTTTCTGGCGGGGGGAGGGGGAGACCGGGAGCCTGTATGTCGATTTCCTCCCCCACTTTCTCCCCATACTACTTTTAGTAACCAGTTCTTTGGGGTGACAGGCACACTGCTAGTTGGGGTTGGGCGAAAGCCATATGCAGGGGTGCAGGATGGGGGGTAGGGGTTTTGTTGTTCTGTCCTTTTCTTCTTGTTTTTCTATACAATATCCTGCTCCTCTTCTGTTATTAGACGCCTTCCTGAGGGGTTGTATTGATTGGTGGGTGGACGGGTCCTAGGGGTGGAAGTGTGCACGAGATCCTTTATAATGTCTTGCCTTCAATTGCTGCACACGGGGAGCGAAAGTCGCTGGCACTCGAACTTTCCGGTTCTTTCTCTCCTTAAAAATCCTGTTGCTAAGAGTGGTGGATTTATGAAAATGTCGAAGGCCGAAATGATATTCCATGTGTATTAACGATAGCCGCAATTGACGTTGGTGTTTAGCTTTCACCTTGTGGTTTTCCGTACGTTACCCACCGCTGGTCCATGTAATTGTTGATTGCTCCGTAATGTAAGGCGTTTGCTGTTTGGTTTTTCTTGTATTTCATCAATAAAAAGATTTAATAAAAAAAAAAAAAAAAGATGGCGCCACAATTTGCGCATTGGGGTCAAACGAGATAGGGACGGTTTGCAAACTTGACACCGCTCACGGAATATTATGTTAGGTGTTAGGTATGGATATTGTCCAAATTTTCTCGAACGCTGTTATAGTGCTTCAGGGAAATATTATTGAATTGAGTAGTGCATAGCTTTTCACAATATATTTACAATATTTGGTGAGTTTGGACTGAGTAGTCCTGTGTTAACACATTAGGGGCCACACTACAATATACTATTTAAAAAGACAACTGTCTGTTTTTTGGACATTTGAATAGTATTTTTAGATAAATTTATATTGGGTGTTTTCTAATATTTGCTGTTAATATAGGTTTCATTTAATATATATATTTTTTAGGATACATCTTTCCTGTGTTTTTTATAAAGCTATCGCCTTCTCTATATTGCCAAAGGATTTGATAGGCAATTTTGTAAGTAAGTGTGAATTCCTAATAACTATTCGATATAAGATACACAACCATTTCAATAATGGCCTTAGTCGAGTGAAATTTTGTTTTTTGAATCATAGAATAAATCCATAAAATAGATGTTTTGAGAACATGTGGAGTCTCTCACCATAAAGACTGCTAAATCATAATATTTAACAAAATTAGGCCAGATATCAGGTTAATTGAATTCTTTTTAAAATTGAATGACAATATCTTGTTGTTAAATCAACGATTGCAGTGAATCCGCCACTGGCAGCCTGCCGGTGGCGGATTCACTGCCAAATTGCAGCCATTCTCCACCTGCCATATTATGATGGAAGGCGGTTTGCTGGCGGATGGGAATTCTGTCCACCACGGGTCCGCCACAGGCAATGCGGACCCGGTAACCATTCCCAGAATGGTGGCGGTGTCTAGCAGGCAGCGTCCGCCATATTAGGATGCTTCATCTCCGCCAGCGGTGGATGGTGGTTCAACCGCCATTCAAAGGCGGGTTGGGAGATTGACTTCATGGGCCTGCTATGGGCGTCCCTTGTATTGGGGGAGGCGTGGGTGCACTGGGGGTACCCATGGTAACCCCTTACATTACCATGCACTAAGTGGCAGGCACCGCATGGTGCCTGCAACGTAGTGCAGGGAAATGCAAGCCCTTCATGTTTACCATTGCGGTGGGTGCTGCAGCCTGCACCACCCTCCACAATAGTAAACATGCCTAATGCAATCGCCACCATGGACGTCACATTGTAATTCCATGGTCGTGACCGCCACCATATAGGCGAACGGTCCCAATTCCAGTGACGATGGCGGACGGACTCAATTCCATCCGCCTTCGTAATGAGCCCCTTAATTACGAACGGAGACAACATTAGTTGTGCTGTCTGAACCGTGGGAACTTTACCTTATTTATAGAAGTAACGGGACACCGGGATGGAAGTAAACCCGGCTTAAAGAAAGTCACAACCTACTAAATAAAAAGCCCTGAGGAAGTTGCTGTTTCGTACCATTTGACGGCGAAACACGTGTTGGCTAAAGACAAGAGTTTCATGAACAAATGAAAGAATACAAGAAAAACAAGAATTGATGCGATTATGTTATTTATCTACTTCACATGAATTCGATTATGTATGGTGATATTAGCGTGTGCTCGGGGATCTAAAAATCAACTATCATGGTGAAGAAAGTGAAGGAACGTGGTGTACAAAAAAATAAATGTGGCCTCACTGATACATTTTACATAACTAAACTCTATTGTTAATTGTATGTTGGCTTCCTTTTTGTTTTTGTCTTTTTGTAAACAAATATATTTTAAATATAAATATATTATAAGTAAATATTGTAAATTATGTTTATCTCATAAGTGTTAAATCACACGTTCTCCTCACACTATAATAAACACATCGAGTGCAATAGCTGTTTACTAATTCTTGAAATATGCAGGGCATAAGGGAATGTGTTTTCGGTAAACATAGCATTACTAGAAGAGGTGAGGGTGGATCTGTAGAAGAGGCTGCTCCTTGCATCGCAGGGGACAGCAGTGTCAGACATAAGCTCTGACGTGAAACCACCAGAGCCTAGAGCAGTCCGCCCTTGAATGGCTTCCTTCCTGTGGTTGGGTCTCACTTCCTGTGTTTGCGGGGAGCTCTGGATGCAAAGTCGGCTCCTGATGCAGTCATCTAGCGAGCAGAATGGAGCGACAACGTGTCACCAGCCTCTGGGGCCAGCTCATCCTCACAGGTAGGTCTGCCCGGGTCCATCCCAGCCCAGGTGGGTTCTAGTCAGCTCACCCTCACAGGTAGGTCTGCCAGGGTCCAGCCGGGGTGGGTTCTGGTCAGCTCATCCTCACAGGTGGGTCTGCCAGGGTCCGGCCCGGGTGGGTTCTGGTCAGCTCACCCTCACAGGTAGGTCTGCCAGGGTCCAGCCGGGGTGGGTTCTGGTCAGCTCACCCTCACAGGTGGGTTCTGGTCAGCTCACCCTCACAGGTGGGTTCTGGTCACCGGACCCTCACAGGTGGGTTCTGGTCAGCTCATCCTCACAGGTGGGTTCTGGTCAGCTCACCCTCACAGGTGTGTCTGCCAGGGTCAATCCCAGCCCAGGTGGGTTTTGGTCAGCTCACCCTCATAGGTCTGCCAGGGTCCAGCCCAGGTGGGTTCTGGTCAGCTGACCCTCACAGGTGGGTTCTGGTCAGCTCACCCTCACAGGTGGGTCTGCCAGGGTCCAGCCCAGGTGAGTTCTAGTCAACTCATCCTCAAAGGTCTGCCAGGGTCCAGTCCAGGTGGGTTCTGTTCAGCTGATCCTCACAGGTGGGTCTGTCCGGTCCCATCCAGGTGGGTTCTGATCAGCTCATCCTCACAGGTGGGTCTGACAGGGTCCTACCCCAGTCCAGGTGGGTTCTGGTCAGCTCATCCTCACAGGTAGGTCTGCCTGGGTACAGCCCAGGTGGGTTCTGGTCAGCTCCCCCTCACAGGTGGGTCTGCCCGGGTCCAGCCCCAGCCCAGGTGGGTTCTGGCCAGTTCACCCTCACACGTGGGTCTGCCCGGGTCCGGCCCAGGTGGGTTCTGGTCAGCTCACCATCACAGGTTGGTCTGCCCGGGTCCAGCCCCAGCCCAGGTGGGTTCTGGCCAGCTCACCCTTACACGTGGGTCTGCCCGGGTCCGGCCCAGGTGGGTTCTGGTGAGCTCATCCTCACAGGTAGGTCTGCCAGTCCCTGCCCAGGTAGGTTCTGGTCAGCTCACCCTCACAGGTGTGTCTGCCTGGGTCCGGCCCGGGTGGGTACTGGTGAGCTAGGCGCACAGAGCCGAAGCGCTGTCTAGGTTTATCCCTGGTTGTTGCAATGGCAGCCAGGTCTCCCGGAGGGCGCCGTGCACCTCTCAACAACATTCAGGAATTAGATATGTGTGAATGCTGTGACTCCAGAGCTTTGTAGAATTCCTTCTCATGGGGTTTGGAGCCAATATGTGGTGATCTGGGTGAAAATGTTATTATTAAAAATAAGCGCATTCACCCTCCATTTGCAATGCACAGTCACTCAGTCAGTGAGTGACGTTTTGTGTGTGTTATTTTACATAGTAGTAATTTCTGTTGGAAATATAATTATTCGTTTTTATTAATATCATTATTAGTGTTACTGTTATTTAAATTAATATTTACTGTTAAAATAAATATTGTCCGTCCTAATATGAATAAACTTGTTTTATAGAGCGCTTGCCTGCACGCTTGTAGTTTACTGAGCTCAGGAAAGCACTAAAGACCTGGATATTTACATGCTGTAAAGCTTTAATATGAGTACCCTGGCCTTACTAATGAAAGCGCAAACAAAACAGGTGATGGACAGAATGTGGATCAATGTCACACATTCACCCCAGTCCAAAGATCTGAGCCCAAATCCATCGTTTTTTTGCACTCCACACCACCCCGGGTTAGACAATGGCGATATGCAAATCAGCTCTGACCCTGTGCCCCATGGGAACAGTCCAGTCCGAACTACAAAAGCCATGTCCTTCCCAGAACGGAATCAAGCATCCGAGGACCGGACCGGTTTCGAGGTAACACCTCTCATCAGCCCGGCTAGCTTGACTCCAGTGGTGTGGAGTGCCTGGGACCCACGTCTGGGCATCCCCAGCGCACTTAGGGCGGAATTTGCAAACAAAACAGGTGATGGACAGAATGTGGATCAATGTCACACATTCACCCCAGTCCAAAGATCTGAGCCCAAATCCATCGTTTTTTTGCACTCCACACCACCCCGGGTTAGACAATGGCGATATGCAAATCAGCTCTGACCCTGTGCCCCATGGGAACAGTCCAGTCCGAACTACAAAAGCCATGTCCTTCCCAGAACGGAATCAAGCATCCGAGGACCGGACCGCATTCGGTCCATCAGTTGTTGTTTTTGCAATTGCCGCCCTAAGTGCGCTGGGGATGCCCAGACGTGGGTCCCAGGCACTCCACACCACTGGAGTCAAGCTAGCCGGGCTGATGAGAGGTGTTACCTCGAAACCGGTCCGGTCCTCGGATGCTTGATTCCGTTCTGGGAAGGACATGGCTTTTGTAGTTCGGACTGGACTGTTCCCATGGGGCAACAGGGTCAGAGCTGATTTGCATATCGCCATTGTCTAACCCAGGGTGGTGTGGAGTGCAAAAAAACGATGGATTTGGGCCCAGATCTTTTGACTGGGGGAATGTGTGACATTGATCCGCATTCGGTCCATCACTTGTGGTTTTTGCACTTACTAATGAAAGCAGCCTGGCCAGACCTTTCATCTTTTCTGGTCTTTCAGCGCCAAGATGCTCCTTGGAGTGATAGCCTCGCCTTATAAAAACCTACTTACATTGCATTACATTACATCATAACACCTGTTCCTGATTGCCACCTTTTGTTAAGTCTGTTTAGCCGAAGAGCCAGGTCCTGAGGGACCTGTGGTTTGAGGGAGGGGTCTTTTTTAAGGTGGAGGTCTTCAGCTGGTAAAACATGGCCGGGGTGGTCTGGAGGCAGGAGCCCTCAGAGCAGGGCTCAGGCTGCAGGTGCCTTCCTGGGCGCTGCTGGTTCTCCTCGTAAGTTGTGTTTGAAGCTGGGGTGGGTGATCCCCAAGAGAAGGTAGAGGGGGGCTTCCATCCTTTCTTCATCAGCAGGCAAACAGGCAGTCGATTCAAATGAAATGTGGCAGGGGTATAGGTTGTGGTGTGTAGACAATCTTTTTTTTTTTTTTTTTATTTTTTTTATAAAGTTTTATATAGCGCGAACAAGACCCGATCGGGTATCAAAAGCTTTACAGGTGGCAGGAAGTAAGTAACAAAGGATACAAAGATGAACAACCGTGAAAATATAATTTGTGGAATATATCCTCATTACAGAAATTCAACAATGAAAATAATGTAAATATGGGAGGAACAGGAATCCGGGGTAACGCGCTCAGGGTGGCAATGTGTCATAAGTAACGGTTTGACGTCTTCGTTGACTGATGCAGTAGACGGGGCCAGTCTGGTTGCAGACGGAACAGAATCCACATTTTTTGGGCAATACCTGAGAAGGCTTTGCTGCAAGTTTTCTTTTTATGGACTAGATATGGTTCGCAGAATCAATATTGTGAGGAGAGCAGGTGAGGGCCGCTATCTGTTCATCCTTAAATCAATGATAGGTTTGTGGTTGGGACGATGAGGAGGAAATCTGTTGTAAAAACGTTTACTTTTCGATGGTTAGGCATTTACAAGTTTTTAGTATTTTGTAGAGTTGTGTGAAGTAACCTGATGTCATCCATCTGGGGAGAAGATTTTAGATGACCGTTGGGTTTGGTCTGTGAACATGTGTGCCCCCAGACTGACAGGTATGTCGGTTCCGGCTCTCGTGTTTGCCGAGATACCCAACCTCTCTCTGAGTCCCCAATGGGCCTCCAAAGGTTGTTGAACAGGTTTCAGAGCTTTTCAAAGATAACGGGTCTGGATGGAGATTAACATGAGCAAAACCAAGGACATGTGTTTGAGTCCTGGGCGCACAACTGTGGCTAATCCCACGCTAGCAGGGGTCCACTCAAAAGGGTAGCTCAAATGCTTACCTGGGCAGAAGACATATGGAGTGGCAGTGCAGGCTTAGGAGGGAGCCGGCGGTGGGTGGCAGGGGCGTAGGAGATGCTTTTGAACACAATTCCTGAGTTTCAGTTGAAGTGCACAGTATGAATCGTCCTAGTAGGTGCTCCCTGCTTACTTCTGAAAATCTACATTTACTATGGATTTGTAATCGCTCTGCAGAGTTTGGGGTGCCTGTACATCATCTTCATGGACAATGTGTTTTGTAACAGTCATCAACGGCAGCACAACGAAAAAAAGCTCTTCACTCTAGAGACACCAAAATGATGGGTCTTATTTTATTAATTGTTAGAAGGCTTAAAACAGAGTAACAATCACATTTGACTGCAAACCTAATGTGAACAGTGCTTTACGAGCCAGTAGATAGGAATGTGGTGCCCTAAGGAAATTACTAAACTTGTATATCTTACGAAAGCAGCTTCAGGTGTGACCTAAAATCCATTTGTCAGGAGTTCTCTCAACATGGCAGTGGATGCCAAACGGGGAAATCAAAGGGTTCATTTACAAAAAAAAAATCTACTGTCCAGTCCCAACAGAGTCCTACTTTTGCTTGTTTCCTCTGCTCTCTCTGAGGACCGTACCCTGCTCCCCGACGTTCAGTTTGGGGTGCAATCCTTTTCTATCTCTGCTGTATCAGGTGGGGGAAGGGACCGACCTTCTCTTCATTCTGTGCCACAGTAGAGGAGCCTCCATCCAACTTCATACATAGACTGCTGACCTTGCACCCTTTCACCAGCAATCCCCCTCCATTCTTTGCCTGCATTGAATCAGCAAAATGCTTTACTCTGTTATGCTGAGTGCCATAGAAATAGTCTTCTGGTCTCCAACATGTTACAGACGCTGTAGCCCCTGCACTAGAAAACTGCAAAGCCGAACAGGAGTTCAAGCATCAATTGCATGCTGGTCACCACTGTGGTAAACTACAAAAACATGATTTCAGGTTCACATTTGCCTGGCTGAATCCTAAGAAAATCGTTGGTCAATAAAGTTTTCCCCTTTGAATTTACAAAATACAAGCCTTGCT
Source organism: Lissotriton vulgaris (assembly GCF_964263255.1). NCBI lineage: Eukaryota > Metazoa > Chordata > Amphibia > Caudata > Salamandridae > Lissotriton > Lissotriton vulgaris. Next base: position 143,736 of record NW_028251263.1, read on the forward strand.
AGCAACAGATATCCGCTTAAGAACATATGTTGCACATAACTGAAAGTAATCAAACTCATTTCAATGAAAAATGTACTGCATGTTTATAACTGCTCCATTTTTTCTGGTTTTGTAGAATCTTTTAACAGTGCTCACACATGCTTGTGGTCACTTCTGAGCAATTATCATCAACAAAGTGTGACTGAAGTCAGGAAAAACAAACCTTAACAGAGGTCAACAATGAGAGAAATTATCCTGATTCTAGCTCGTATTGTTGCAGAAGTTGTCAAGTCCCCCCCCCACCCCTGGTTTCCAAACTTTGAGACTGTAATGTCAAATTATTGGGGTATTGCCAGAGGTTCATTAGTCAAGGTATGAACTCCAAGCTGCAAATCCCAGAGAGAATGCCCGCACGTCTTTAAACTGCATTGTGTATAAGGCACTGAAAACCAACATAAAATGTGACAGCGCTTTGCATGTGGAAGAGTAAGCACTTCAACGGATAAACACTGATTTTGAGGCTAAGCAATAATGATCACAGTGTGCAAGTAAAACAAAAGCGTGTACATTTTTAAAACAGTTAGAATTGCACTCAACGTTTAAAATGAATGCCCCAATAGAAAAATAGTTATTCAGGTTTAAAAGATTCCAACAAAGCAGTGTCATATCTCTGAAAAACCAACATTAAAGACTTAGGGCCATATGTGTCAAGGCAAAATGGGTTCGCAAACGCCGAAATTCGCAGAATTCCGGCGTTTGCGAACCCATTTTCGCTAAATGGTATGTATGAAACATTTTTGTTGCAAAATAAGGAATCGCTAAATTTGCCATTCCTTATTTTGCGACTGCATTTAAGGAATTGCAAATTTTGCGATTCCTTAAATGCAATGTATCAAGGAAAAAAACATTCCAAAATGCCATTAAGGATTCACAAATTACCACCAACTTCTAGTTGGTGGTAAGTTGCAAATTCTTTCAAAAAAGCATTATTTTAAATAACAAAAGGTGCCATGTGACGCTCATACATGCCCTTAGGGCATGTATGTGCGTCATATGCGTACACATGTCATTTCTAGGGATGCAGCAGGGTGTTCTTGAGACACCCCTGCACCCTTGAAAATATTCACAATTTGCGATTAGCAAATTGCAATTTCCCCTTCATTCCTATGGGCCTCCTGGCCCATAGAAATGAATGGGAAATTATTCCTTAATTGTGATTAGCAATTTGCTAATCACAATTATTGAATTTTAAGGAATCGCTAAAAAGAAGCGATTTTCTACATACATACCATTTTGCGATTTCTAAATAGCGATTCCTTAAAAATCGTTATTTAGGAATCGCAAAACGGAACGTTGATACATATGACCCTAAATTACAAAAAAAAAAAAATTGAGCAACAATATATTTTCAACAAAAAGTTCTCTTGCAAACAACAAATGGTAGGTATTTTTCTTTTGGAAAGGTGGCATCCATACTTTTTAGATGCCTTTTCATTAAATGCATTCTCCTACTGTGACAGTAAAAATAAAAGTAAGGAATAGAGAATAGGCGGAGTGGGGACACAGGGGGTTCTGGAATAAGTTAACAAAACAACTATGCCTTCTTAACCAGTTCCAAATGAATGTAAATTGTATTTTAAAGACGTGTGAAAAATGTGTGTGTAGCAGAGACAGAGGCGGACACCAGACACTGCCCAGCCGAGCGCACAGCAACTCGACCTGCAGCAGCCCCGGCTTGAGACACACGACGAGGGAGAAGGGGGTTGGAGGGAGAGGGGAGGGGGGTGTTAATCCCTTTTAGCCCTTTCAGGCATGCAGCTGATCACAGGTAACTTGAGGCAGGTCACAAGACAAGTGCAGGGCCATTATGCGCTTTCGTGTGCTAATGGCCCTGCGATTCACAGGAGAGGGGAATTCCTTTATCCCCCCCCCCTACCCTTGTCCCCCGTGTCCCCCTCACTCCAAAATCTGGGGGGGATATGTCCCCCGCGTCCCCCACACTTCCTACGCCCATGGTGGGTGGGACGCCAAGATGCTGTGCGCCAGCCCTTCAGATCGGCCTCTATAGGGCCACTGGGCTAGCCACGCCCGGAGCTGCACTCTGGGCCACCTAAAGTCAACTCCACTGTCCCCGGTTGAAAAGTGTTTTATGCTCGGTGGTTGGTGTGCCAGTCAGCTCCCCATTGCTACCGCTCAGGTTGGATCTTGGGCTGCGACCACTGTCTGACAGGAGAGGCCTGTGACCTTTGCTGCCGGTGAGGGCGCGAGAAACCCCTTTGCCCCTCTGGCTCTGGTAACATAGCATGGATTAGATGTTGAAATCCACCTTTACAGAGATCGGGCTGGCAGGCTGGCGGACCGCCCCCAGTGAGGGTGGGGGGTTGCTTCAAAGACCTTTTTAATGCAGCCCCTTGACCCTCCAGAGATTTACATTTACACACAGCTTCTCTCCCGCCCAAAAACAGCTTTAGGGTTTCCAGCCGTAGACCTTGAAGAACTGGAATAGAGTCAGCCGCAGTCTTTAAAACCCCTGCAAACATCGTATCAAACTCTCGGTTAAGTTGAAAAACTTGCTGTTCTTGTTTCCGTCTCTCACGTGTGCGCGCATTTATCTGCAGATCATTGGCGTTTGTCTGTTTTGTTCCCCACCTCCCCCCCCCCCCCCCCCCCCCGTGTACTCGTCCCTAAGCACTCTCCACCTTTCCGGGGCCTCGTGACAGCATATTTTTAGCTCCCAGTGGGCAGCATCACATTAAATATGGACGAAACGGTGAGCAGAGGAGGTGGGAGGAAAAGTGGTTAAATTAGAAAAAATGAATTCGGAGGTTCACATATTAAGTGTTTTCCTCATCTCCGTTGCTGGGCCTCATGCTGCTTAAGAGGTACAACAATGCGAGGCCAGATAGTGTGATCGTAAAAGCCATGCGTAGAATTCGTTTTTGTAAAGCTAATCGAGCATAGGTTGCCCGACATGGCGATGGTTGTGGCCCGGAGATCTGTCATACCACTAAAGTGGTTCCACCATGTCACTAACTTGGTGCCTGGACTTTGCATACAGGGATGGTTAACCCAATACTAGTAGTATTAAAATCGAACATTAAAATTACAGAGCGCAAAGCTCTGTTGGCTAAAATGCCAGGACACTGTCTTAAATGCCAGGACATTGGCAGTGCCCCTCAGGGCGTGTGGTTACTCAGCACTCCGCACAGGATGAGTGAATTTCAAGGCATGTGTGTTTTTTTAAATGTGAAGGTGTCACTGTGTGGAGTGGATGGTCGGCGTTTCGTTGTCACATCGGATTCTGAAGGCATTTTACGTTCATGTGGTTTGACCTCACCCTGAGAGCCTCATTACGAGTTGTCATTTTTTTTGGGAGGTTATATTATTGCAGATAATTACTGCATTTCCACAAACAATTTGTATTTTTGTTTTTTTGTATTTTATTTATTTACTATGCATAATGTGTTCAAGGCAAGTAGGAAAAAAACATGCATAAATAACATTAAAAGAAAGGTACAAAAATCAGAAAATATCATCATGAATGTGCAAATAAAACAACAGAACTCTCTTTGATAAATGTAGACTTGGCGCTCATAAACGCTATAGGTCTTATGTTGGTCGTGATGATGCCAAGTCAAGTCAATTGTGGCCCTGGCCTAGGGGAGTGTTTACTGGCCTTTCCCACTGTTTCACCTGTACTGGACATCTCTCCATCTGCCGAGTCTGCAGCCCAGGACATTACCCATACCAGGGCCGGCTCTAGGCATGTGCAAGCTGTGCACCTGCACAGGGCCACCAAAGCGCAAGGGGCCACCACGCCAATATATATCCTTAATATATTAATCCTCTGAGGATGGATACATATTTGCGTGGAGGCCCCTGGCAGGGATTTGGCGGCCTCCGGCTCTGTTCCACTTCTAAACTCCCTGACCCCCTCTCCTCTTTACTGGCCTGCGCGCTCCGCCCCACCCGGACCCCCTCTTCCGGGCCCCCTGCCTACGCTCCCTGCCCAGGGCCACCATGAGCCTAGAGCCGGCCCTGCCCATACCAGTGCATGCTTACATAGGTGATGTATTGCCCATGGTGCAACAATTTCGGCACTGCAAGTAGGATTGTTTTTGTTTCGGAAGGGCCACTTTCCAACACAAAAGCAATCCAACTGCCCAGCCCATTCCTGTCCTTTCCACCAGCGCAGGGGAAAGGACGGGAATGCACAGGAATGCACTGTATTGCACAAATTTAACCTTTCACATTTAATTAGGACAGCGCAGAAAGAAGATTTGTGCCGCTGCCCTACGCTAATTCTCCAATTCCAGGACACCTGGAAAGAGGAAAAAACAAGGAGAAATTCAAATATTGCTCATTGTTGTGCCTGCTCTTTGGAGGCGCAGGGTGGTGGTGCTTTCCTGGTTTGCGTGATTTAAGTAAATCTGGGGAAAGCCGCCGCAAAGCCCAAGGAACGCCGCCCTGGCGCGGAGTAAGGCAATGCAGGGGCCGGCACTGCCTTGTCTTTGTCCATATCTGTGAGGCATCTAACACACATCCCAGCCGGATGTGTTTCAGTTCAGAAGTTGAATGGGTAATGAAGATGCTTTTACATTTTATTTTCAGCTTGTCACAAGTGCTACATTTTCAAGAATAAAGGACAAATATCAGGTTTCTTTTGACAAATTCCTGTTTATTCCTTTAAAACATGGATTGGTGTTTACTAAATTCTCTCACTTTGCCGTCGAGGAAAGGATAGAAAAGTCGACTCGGTGCCAGTCTTCTTGTGCTGGTAAAGGACAGGTGAAAACAAAGGATGTAAGCTGTCAATTTTTTTGTAACACGCAACAACTTTTAAAGGCCTGTAGATTAACTTTTTAACCTAATATAAACGTGTTTTGACTTGTAGTTATATTTGTCTATTTACTTACTTATATAATTTTGCGCAACTTACTTTGTAGTGTCTGTATAACATACCCTTTGTCCCAAATTTTTGTCCTGAATTTTGACCTTCCGTCCTGAAATTTTCACCCATGCCAGTTGGTCACCCTACCTGCAGTTCCGTCACGGCTCCTTCCTTACCACTGCTACGTGGGACTGAGGGCCACGGATGCTGATCAGCGCTGCCAGCAGCGGATGATGACAATGAAACCGCGCAGCATCTTAGTTTTTTTTTTCAGCGTACTTACACGGCAGGGAGCGGCGGACACTCCCGCCCTGCCAGTCATCGGGTGTTAGGGGGTGCACAGTGGCCTCAGAATGCTGAGGAATGACAACAATAAAGTGCTGCTCTTTGCTGAATCACAATACTTGCTGGGAGTGCGGAGTGTGAGGGAAACACTGCGCCTATCACCTGATAGCAAAGAAAATGGAGCGTCAATAAGTGTGTAAAGCAATACTAAAGGTTTAGTAAGCCGAGCTAGCGTACCCTTGATTTAAGATGTTCCTAGCGTGTCTACTTAACCCATACCTGTCTCAGGGCATAAGTGCCTAGCGTGTCTACTTAACCCATACCTGTCTCAGGGCATAAGTGCCTGTGACCAAAGTTTAGTGTGTACATTAGCCCTTGTTGATAATGGCGTTTAGTCCTGATGTAAAATATTTCCCCGTTTTATAATTTTTTCAGTCCATTTGAACATCCAGCTCTTATCACAGTTGTGGTTTTATAGTGTTTTAATTCCATTTAAGTATCTATTTTATGAGGACATAAGAATACTTCACTTCACTTTGATAACTTTATTTCGGTCAAAGACCATAAAAGTGCAATAAAATATATACAAGCACAGTGTTAAAATATAAATACATCGAGTTAAAAAGTTATTAAACAATGGATATCAAAGGAGTAATTAAGAGTAAAAGCAATCGTCCCTAAGTCCTTATGGATTATTGCGGATCTTCTCCTCCACATAAGAATAAGATTTTTAATTATCCTGCAACTGTTTTGCTTGGCCATCTACATTTTGCTTGATTCAATATTAATGTAATGTCGTCACGGGGACCGCCAACGCCCCGGGGCTTTATTTGAAAACAATGCAGGAGGCAGTGTGGGACCCTCCACACAGCCCCAGGGGCCGCCACCTCTACGGGGCTTTAATGTTATTGAATGCAGGGGGCAGTGCAGCTCCCATGCACCCCAGGAACTGCCACCTTCCCGGGGCTTTGTCTGAAAGCAATGCTGGGGCCACACAGACCCCCCTGCTGCCCCAGGGGTTGCCACCTCCCAGGGGCTTTAATTTGAATAAATGTGGGAAGTGCATGGACCCCCCTACAGGCCAGGGGACTGCCACCTCTCTAGGGCATTTTAAAATATGGATGCGGGCAGGCCCTCTTTACCAGCTCGCACCCCAGGGACCACCCTCTCCCTGGGGCAAAATCCAAAAAAGTTGGGGGACTGTGTGGCCCCCCTTCATGGCTCTTGGGACCACCACTCCCAAGAGCCGGCTCCTGCTGGGTCCCCGAAGTCCACCCCCGAACATGGCTGTTTGCTGGTGCTTGGCTGATGCTTTACCGCTCCCGCCAAGCCACAGCAAATGCTCGACTTCCATCAAGCGAGAGCAGTGAAAATGCCTTTCCAGCACTTCCGATGTCTGAAAGCAATGCCGGTTCCCGCAGGAGACAAGTAGCTGGCAAGGACCTCGGGCATATAGACTCCCCTGCAGTCCGCAGCGAAAGTCACTGGGTGCCCTTGGTGGGATCAGGGCACCCAGAATAGAGGCCAAGCACCACAAATGGGGTCCTTGGGGTCAAAAATCAGCGGGGGAAGGGGGTCTGAGCTGCCCCCCTCCCCAATAGGATATAAGTCTTTTTAAAGGCCAGGCCTGGGGACGGGGTCCCCAGGGTCGAAATCAGTCCAGGGAGAGGATCATGTGGCCCTCTCCTTAATTATAAATAGGCCGGGCCCTGGGGGATGGGGTTTCTGGGGCCAAATTCGGCCCAGGAGGGGGATCTGCTCTGCCCCTTTCCCCAATCAAATCTAATTTCAATTAAAGGCCGGGCCCCAGGGGATGGGGTCACCAGGGCCAAAAATGGCCCAAGTAGGGGGGGGGGACACACGCATTCCCTCCCGTATTACAATTAGGCTGGGCCCCGGGGGATGTGGCACATGGGGCCGAAATCCTCCCTGGGACGGGGCCGCGTGGCTCCCCTCACTTACTCAAAGGCCAGACGATGAGGAGGGGGGGTCCCCAGGGCCAAAATTGCACAAAAGTTACTCTGCGGCAGTGGAATAGTGCTGCAAGGGCATTGGAATATGCAATTCTGTGTTTACCCTGTGATAAAGATACGCTGGAGTGGGGTAGAGTTCAAGTAGTAAGGCAGCTGCACCATGTGGACATAAAGGAAAGAATGGGTAGGAATGAATGAAGAGTAGGGAGGAGGAAAGAGGCACAAGAAAAGAAAGAGAGAGAGCTGATGGGCTAGATACAGGGCTGAACTGAAAACAACAGTGGAGAAGCAGGAGAGGGAGGGGACAGTGGAGAGATACAGGTGGAAATGGAGAGAACAAACATGGACACTTGTGAGGTTCAAAGTGAACGAGGGTTACAGGGAAAGTATCAAGAAAGGAAACAGAAATACAGGATGAAAGGGGAAGAGTAGGAGAAAGCGAGAACAGGAGATGGGGTCAAAGAGGCTCAAAAGAGCAGCAGGAAAGGGAGAGAGGGAAGGACAGAGATACTGTGAGAAATACAAACATCAGTGGAGGATGGAGAGGGGTAAGCTAAAGTGGAGAAATACAAATGGGCAGAGAAAACTGAAAGGTGAAATGTACCATGATACAGAGGGAAGTAAAGTGGCAGTAAGGCAGGAAATATTAAGGGGACGATGCAGGGGTAAGGGAGAGTGAAACAACGTAAGGGAGCAGGACTAACATTGTCACCAGGGCAGCAGGTACAGTGGCACCAGTGCTCAGGTGTGCTGGGTCCATCACGCCCCAATGCTGGCTGTTCTCTCTTCCCTGCGTTAGGGCCTTTGGCAACCGTGGTCCAACTCTCTTGGGGGTGTCTGAGCACAGGTTTCCGGTGGCCCCACAGGGTCTAATTTTCTTTCTGTGATGTACTCTGCTATTCTGTTCTATGCATCATTGCACATCTACAGACCTCCAGCTATAGAGGGGACACAGTCATTTTCACTCAGAGTCCTCCTTCATGTGTGTTCTTGGAGGGGGATATGAATCTCATTAGGATATTTAGTTTTTGTACGTACCCAAGACAAGCTATGTGCGGGAGTGTGGTAATTCTGTGTAAGGGCCCCCTGAAGTGCCAAGGCCTGCTCTCCGCCTGCAGTGTGCCAGGAGCCCTCACCCCTTGAAATCCCAAGGCCTGTGCTCCGCATGCAGTGTGCCAGGCACCCACCATCCCCCTTAAATGACAAGGCCGGATTTCCGCATGCAGTGTCCCAGGTGCCCCCGCCACCCGAAAAATGCCAAGGCATGCTCTCTGCATGCAGTGTGCCAGGAGCCCACCGCCCCCCTGAAATGACAAGGCCTTCTTTCTGCATGCCAGGAGCCCACTGGCCCCTGAAATGACAAGGCCTTCTCTTTGCGTGCCAGGAGCCCCCGCCCCCTTGAAATGTCAAGGCCTGCTTTCTGCATGCTGCGTGCCAAGAGCCCCCGTCCCCTGAAATGGCAAGGTCTGCTCTCCACAAGCAGTGTGCCACGAGCCTACACCCCCCTGAAATGCAAAGGCCTACCCCCTGCATGCAGTGTGCCAGGAGATCACCTCCCCCCTGAAATGCCAAGGCCGGCTCGCCACATTCAGTGTGCCAGGAGCCCCCTCCCCCTGAAATGCCAAGGCCGGCTCTCTGCATGCAGTGTAGCAGGAGCCCTCACCACTTGAAATCCCAAGGCCTGTGCTCCGCTTGCAGTGTGCCAGGCACCCACCGTCCCCCTTAAATGACAAGGCCTGCTTTCTGCATGCTGCGTGCCAAGAGCCCCCGTCCCCTGAAATGGCAAGGTCTGCTCTCCACAAGCAGTGTGCCACGAGCCTACACCCCCCTGAAATGCAAAGGCCTACCCCCTGCATGCAGTGTGCCAGGAGATCACCTCCCCCCTGAACTGCCAAGGCCGGCTCTCTGCATGCAGTGTAGCAGGAGCCCACCGCCCCCCTGAAATGACAAGGCCGGCTCGCCACATTCAGTGTGCCAGGGGCCCCCTCCCCCTGAAATGCCAAGGCCGGCTCTCTGCATGCAGTGTAGCAGGAGCCCTCACCACTTGAAATCCCAAGGCCTGTGCTCCGCTTGCAGTGTGCCAGGCACCCACCGTCCCCCTTAAATGACAAGGCCGGATTTCCGCATGCAGTGTCCCAGGAGCCCCCGCACCCTGAAATGCCAAGGCCTGCTCTCTCCATGCAGTGTGCCAGGAGCCCACTGACCCGTGAAATGGCAATATATATATTTATTCATTATTTATTTATGCGTTTTTATAAGAAGTAGGTTGAATTTGCGTAATCGCGTTATGCAAATCCCCGCGAAATGGTAAAAAATCTCTGCGAACACGCGGAATTGCTTGTTCGCGATACTTTTTTACTGTTCGCAATCGCTGTTTGCGTGCTCGGGGGGGAAATATCTCACAAACACGCATTTGAGAACGCAAACAAGCAAAAAATGTTGCGAAGTTGCGGAACGCATATTTTTGGGTAATTTTGCGAACACCGCGGAACGCAAAACTACCTATATTCCGCAAATTCCGCGAGCGGAACGGAATTTACCGCCCAGGCCTAGTTTTTATATAACGCTGACTTTACCCAAAGGTGTCAGAGCGCTTCACAAAAGGAACAATATTGATACATGAGGAGAAAATTACAAGTGAACAAATTACTACAGCAAACTTTAAGTTACATGAGGCAAAGGTGACAAATGTGAGCAAACAAAATACAAGAGGTTGCAAACGGTACAATTATAGGATGAAAAAGTGACATGTGTGCAGGTTACAAATGTATACAAAGAACAATTAGAGGTATAATACTGCAATAAATGGTAGACACTCAAACACAAGAACAATCGTTACGTAGGCAATGGTGGCACTTGAGCAAGTATCTAAAGCAAACAAAATATAAGATGTAACAAACAGTGTGTTACAAGAGAAAAGTGACGTGTGCATGTTACACACGAGTACCAAACACAGGTAGAAGGATAATACTGCAATACTTGGCAGACACTCAAACCACAAGAACACACTGGGAAGGTACTTCCATTGTCATGGTGGAAGGGCTTCCTTCAGATAATAGAGAGGGCGTGAATCAAATTTGGAAGTGTCTTTGAAGGAGGAGAACCTTGAGGCCCGTTTTGAAGGCCTGGGAGGAGGCGGTGGTCCGGAGCTGAGGCGGAAGTGAGTTCCACACTCTCACTGCGCTGCATGAAGAGGATTGGGCCATCGATCTTTCCTTCTTGAAAGTGGGAGATTCGAGCAATACATTTTCCGCATTACGTGATGGTCTAGAGCCTCCAGAGAGTTTCTGTTTATTCGCCAGGTAGCGAGGAGAGGAGGAATGCAAGGCTTTGTGGGTAATGCAGGCAGTCTTGTAGATAGATCTTGCCTCGATGGGAAGCCAGCGGAGGGTGGATAACATGGGTGTGATGTGGTTGCTTCTTTTGGCCCCAAAAATTAAACGAGCTGCTGAACGGAGAACAGATTTAAGGGGGGACAGATGGGATTTGGGGAGGCCAGTAAGAAGAGAGTTGCAGTAGTCAAGTCTGGAGAGGACCAGCGATTGGACCAGTGTTTTAAGGTCTTGCTCCGGGAAGAAGCGACAAATTTCCAAAAGAAGGCGCAGTTGGTATCGAGCAGACTTTGCAGTGGAATTGATGTGGGAGATTAGATTGAGTTTTTTGTCGAGTATGATACCAAGGGATTTTGCGCTGTCGACAATGATGGGTTTATTGTTAAGTAGATTCATCTGATCCATCCATGATTGAACCGGGGGAGGAGAAAGCGAGGAGGAGAGGAGGAGGAATTCAGTTTTGGAGGGATTCAGAATCAGTTGATGAGTTGACATCCAGTTTTGAATAGAGTCACGAGTAGAGCTTAGGATGGAGAGATCGTGAGTGGAGGCAACCTTGAGGTAGATTTGAGTGTCGTCTGCTTAGAGATGATAGTGGATCCCGGATTTACTAAGGAGATTTCCCAGTGATTCTAAATAGAGATTGAACAATGTGGGTGCAAGTATAGAGCCTTGAGGAACACCTTGACCTACGGCCAGAGGAGATGAAAGACTGTTCGCTAATTTGATTATTTGGGATCTATCAGAGAGGAAGGAGGCAAATCATTTAAGCACAGTGCCCTCCGTGCCCATTCTCTGTTGGAGAGTGTTGAGGAGGGTGTTGTGATTGACAGTGTCAAAGGCTGCAGAAAGGTCAAGGCGAATTAGAAGACAAGACCCCCCCGAATCGAGTATCCGCAGTGCGTCATCAATCACTTGCAGCAGGGCTGTTTCAGTGCTGCAGTTTTGAATGAAGCCAGACTGGAAATTGTCAAGAAGATCATTGTCCTTGACATGACGAGAGAGTTGTTTTGCTACACATCTTTCTGCAATCTTCGCAAGAAAGGGTAGGTTAGTGATGGGGCGGAAGTTGTTGAGGTTATTCGCATCCGCAGTGTTTTTTTTTAGCAGAGGGGTGACCTGCCCAGTTTTGAAGGAGACAGGAAGGGAGCCTTGACTGAGGGAAGAGGTTGACCAGAGTGGTCCAATAGGAAAGAGAATGGGTATATAAGTCAAAGGCAATGGCACTGGGGATGAGGTCGAGAGAATGGTTGGAGGGCTTTGTTTCGCGGATGCAATTGAGGAGGGCATCTTCAGAGATGGGGTCAAAGTTCTGCCAAATGGCTATGGATTTGAGCACCTCTGGAGGGGTAGGATGAGTGACCTGATCCATCAGGGATTTCACTTTTTCGTCAAAGAATATAGCAAAATCCGCTGCTTTCTCTGTAGAATCCTCCAGCTTGGAGTTTGGGGGAGAGCAGTTAGGATTCTTGATGAGATCGAATAGTTTTTTGGGTCTATTTTTGGCTGAGTCAAGGAGGGTTATGAAGTGCGACGCTTTCCCAAGGCCTGCACTCTGCATGCTGTGTGCCAGGAACACCCACCCCCGGAAATGGCAAAGACTGCTCTCCACATGCAGTGTGCCAGGAGCCCACTGCCCCCCTGAAATGCCAAGGTCTGCTTTCTGCATGCTGCGTGCCAGGAGCCCCTGCCCCCTGAAATAGCAAGGACTGCTCTCAGCATGCAGTGTGCTAGGAGCCGCGCCCCCCCTGAAATGACAAGGCCTTCTCTCTGCGTATCATTAGACCGCTGTCATCTCATGGTTCCCCTTTCTTTTCTCCACAGGTGTCTCCAGCGCCCTCTTCATCAGTGCACCTCAGGGGTCCGTACGTGGGGCTGTCAATCACTCGGTGCTGCTGCCCGTGAGCTACAGGATGAATGAATCACTGAATGTCCCGCTCCTCATTACTTGGACGTGCAAGGACAGCAATGTTACAATCATTGTATATAAACTGAACAGTGTCTCCCTGGGGGAGGACGGGCGCCCCCTCAGCTGCAATGGAAGCCTTTACACCCCTGACCCATACAAGGACCGCGTCACCTTCTACCCCGAGACCGCGTCTCTGCGCCTCCTGAACCTGCAGCTCAGCGACAGCAGAGTCTACACCGTCTCATTCAGAGACATCAGACAGAGCAGAGACATCTCTCTGTCTGTGTCTTCGACACAAGAGACACCTGGGAACGGCACCGCAGCCAAGAGACCACCAGGTATGTGAACATGTTCACAAAGCTCATGGAGGGTCACTGTTTCAAGGCGCTTTTTGTCACCATCACATTCAGGCTGTCTGTCGGTTTGGTTAGAAATCAGCTTGAGCTTCTTCTGCAGTCTATGTCCCTCGTCTCTGTATCTCTCTCTCTCTCTCTGCCTCTCTCTGACTCTATTTCTGTCTCTCTTTGTCTCTCTTTCCCCCCTCTCACACTCCCTGTCTCTACCTCTCTGTCTCTCCATCTCTATATGCTTCAGTCTCTCTCTCTCTGTCTCTCGCTCTCTCTCTCTCTCTCTCTTTGTCCCTGTCTCTGACTCTCTCTCTCTGTCTGTCTGTCTCTCTCTGTCTGTCTCCGTCTCTCTCTCTCTCTATGTTTCTGTCTCCCTCTCTCTGTCTCTCTCCCTCTGTCTCTTTCCTCCATCCCTCTGTCTCTCTCACTTTCTCTGTCCTTTTCTATATATAACTCCACATATATGTACCTTTATCATATATACATCTTCAAGGTACGTAGATCTGAAGTTAAGAATAGTAGATTTATGCTTACCGATTTGCACTCACCTACTCCATAGTCTTGTCCTCGATATTTTTGACACAGTATTCAGTCCACACAATATTTGTGTTTATGACAGTTTATCTGTTACTGATCCTGTTGTATTGCTGCTGTTTTCAAGTGCTGCAATAAATTCTGGGGCCGATTCACAGAACTAACTTAAGACAAAATCCTAAACTTACTACTTTTGGTATTCACAGAAGTTAGGATTTATTCTTAAATTTGACTTAAGACAGACTTAAGACAAAATCCCTTTAAGTTTGTCTTACTTAAGACAAAATCCTAACTTCTGTGAATACCAAAAATAGTAAATTTAGGATTTTGTCTCAAGTTAGTTCTGTGAATTGGGCCCCTACTTTTGAAGATGCTGTTTCCGTCCATGACAGCCCCTGGGGCAATTTTAACGTGCGAGGGACATTGCAATTGCTGTCCCCTACCTTTGATTTCTATGGTTTGTTATTGTGAGGGAGAGCATTTTGGCATCCTGCATTTTCATGTACTGTTCGGAGTTTCCCGAGGCAGTTTAAAGCTACGGGAGCCGCGCGCCAGAAGTCTGTGACTGTTATTGCGTGGAATTTTCTACAGCGCATTGTTACGCTAATGTTGCCAGACTTCTACGTCCTCCGGCGCATGCCCATTTTATTACGTGCGATGTTGCCACTGCGCTAACGTTGAAGCGCACTGGCGTCAAGTTTGTTTCCTAGCAACATTTATCTTCACTTTCAATTACGTTTGATTGCCGGCCAGCGCGCCAGTCAACGCAACTTCTTCAAAGTCCTGCAGTATACATGGGAATGCAGCAGTGACGTTTCTTATTACATTCAACAAACTATACTCCCATCGCTACTACAAAAATAAAAGCAGTTTCTCTAGGAGTTGTTTTGGACAACGCTGTCTACTCTCATTATTTACATTTTTTGAGTTGCCAAGTTAAAGTAATTTAGTAACTCAGACTAATGAGCGTTTATGCAATTCATTATTTGGACTTTGTTATTTGTGATACTTCATCTATTCGTTAGAGTCTACAGTGACTACTTTATTTTAACTTAATGTGTTGATCTAGCAAGACTGTTTACATATTGTTGTGCACTATAACATTGTGAAGAATGCATTTCTTAATTTTCAAGCAGTTATGGATATCACATCTGTGTTAGCCCCACCCAAATGTTTACAAAATTCCAGTGCTCCTTCCATGGTATGGGAAGATTGGCAAGAATCATTTGAGACATATCTTGAGGCAATTTGGGGGAGAAACTTTTGTAGCATCTCACAAATTGGCTTTATTAAAGCATAATCTAGGGGTTCAAGGCAGGAAAGTATTTTAAACTTACCTAACACTTTATGCGCTAATTCCACCAGCCGTGATGGTGAAGGTGAAGTAGAAGGTTCGAATTCTGGAGAGAATGCTTTTGACGAATATTTGGAGGCTTTGAAATCTTTAGAAGAAACAGCATTGTAGTGGAACGACATAGATTCTTTTCTATAGCACAGTTACCTGGAGAAACAGTTGAGCAATGTGTGGCTGTATTAAGAACTCTAGCTGCTTCATGCAGATTCAGAGACCTTCATGAGGAGATAATCAGAGATCAGTTCATAAATAGAACTAACAATTGTAAAATCCAGGAGAATTGAGAGATCCTTCTCTACAGAAGACTATAGACATAGCCAGGAGGGTTGAAAACACATCACGCTATGTCAAAGAACTCAATAGCAAACAAGGGAAGGATAAAGGTGATGTTAGTGTTGTTGCTAATGCCAATCACAAATCAAAAAATGTAGGTGAAGCTGCAAATGTTCAAGCTCGATCTAATCCTTCAAGCAAAAGGGCTAATGCTCTTTTGGCAACCGCTTTGACTCTTCTCTAGATTCCACAATCTAGAATCCAGTGAAGATGTCAAGCCGGAGTCATGGAAACACAGCACGTGAAAACAGCAGCAATACAACACATCTTCACCCTAAAATAAAATAAACAAAATAAACAATGAAAAACAACTTTAACAATATGAAAATAAAAATGCTAAAACCTCTTACCTGAGCGGTGTCGCGATCTATGCCTCTTCTTTTTCTTATGCTTATTTGATTTCGAAGCATGACCCGATGTCGACTTCGAGCCAGATCTCGACCTCGATCTTGATATCGGCCTCGACCTTCTTCGTCCTCTTTTTTCTTTCCTCATCTTCGCCATGAACAGCTTGGCTTCTCTTTCCTTTAACCCCTTCGCTGCTAGGCCTTTTCCCCTCCTGTGCAAAGCCTTTTTTGGCATTTTGGGGTAGTGCGTGCTTAGGCCTCTGTAACTTTTTGACCACATAAGGTATCCACGCCAAATTTGTGTCCTTTTCTTCCAACATCATGTGGATTTTAAAGGCACCCAGGGTTTGTGGATTCCCTTGGAGGGGTCCCAGAAATTAACCAAAATATAGTGAAATTTTAGTTTTTTTCTGAAAAATTGGAAAAACGGGCTGCAAATGAAAGCCTCTGGGTTTTTCCCTGAAAATGTTATCAAAAAAGGGGTTGTGGGGCTGAAATCTCCATTTTCTCAGCTTTTAGGGAATGACAGTCTTTTGTCAGAGAACCGACATTTTTTACACAGTTTTGGCATTTTTCTGGGACATAGCCTATTTTTGCTATTTTTAGAGCTTTCCACCTCTTTCCAGTTAATGGTAGAAATGAGTTTGAAAGCAATAATGGATCCTGGAAAGCTGTACATTTTCAAAACGTAGACAAAATTCTGAATTCATAAAGGGGTCATTTGTCTAAATCCATGAAGGTTCCTTTATAGAAACTAACAGTTCAATATTGGAATAATTGAAATTTGTTGAAAAAAACAGCCTTTTGTCTCAACGTTTTCACCTATAACTTTTTCTAATTTTGACAGCTCTTGGAAAGCAATATACCGTTACATCCGTTAGACCTTCCTGGTTGTGGGGATATATAAGACTTGTAGTTTCACCAAGAACCCGACGAACCCAGATTCAAAAACTGAGTAGCAACTTGCAATGGTATTTTTTCATTTACTGGGTATAGATCCCTTTGTCTTGGAAAATGTATACATGGAAAAATCTGTATGAAAGACACCTATGTATTTCTGAATTGGATACAAATTATAGAGTTCAGAAACAGTATATAATTGCACATTTTCAAAATTGGGAATACTCATACTAGCATGAGAATTATTGGCCATTTTTCAAAAAGATTTTTTTTTTGCACAATGTCTTTCAATGAAAGGCAGAAATGCATGAAAGCTCAATTGGTAATAACAGTTGATTTACAAATCTGAATTACCCCGAATCTCCCGATAAAAACAGTACCTCACTTGTGTGGGTCGGCCTTGTGTCTGCGACAGGAAACGGCGCAAAATGCAACGTGGTCACACCTCAATTTTGCAGTTACAAATTGACCCTTTTATGGCAAAGTGCCTACCTGTAGTTTTTGCACCCTAGCTCTGCCGGAACCTAGGTAATCATAGCAAACCTATACATTTTTGAAAAGTAGACACCCAGGGAAATTCAGGATGGGGTGACTCGACTGCCTACCACCAGGTTTTAATACCCAGAATCCCTTGCAAAGCTAAGAATTTGTAAAAAAAAAACACATTTTCCTCACATTTCTGTAGTGGACAGTTCTGGAATCTGCGTGGATCAACAAATTTCCACCCACCCAGCGTTCCCCCAGGTCTCCCCAAAAAAATGGTACCTCACTTGCATGGATAGGCATAGTGGCTGAGACATGAAACAGCGCAAAACGCAACGTGGTCGCACCTCAATTTCCCAGTGAAATCTTGCGCTTTTTGGACAAAGAGACTACCTATGGTTTTTGAGCCCTAGCTCTGCCAGCACCTAGGGAAAACTAGCAAACCTATACATTTTTTAAAACTAGACGCCCAGGGGAATTCAGGATGGGGTGACTTGACTGCCTACCACCAGGTTTTGTTACCCAGAATCCCTTGCAAAGCTAAGAATTTGACAATAAAAACACATTTTCCTCACAATTCTGTGGTGGAAAGTTCTGGAATCTGCAACCCACCCAGCGTTCCCCCAGGTCTCCCGAAAAAAATGGTACCTCACTTGCGTGGGTAAGCATAGAGGCTGCGACACGAAACAGCGCAAAACGCAACGTGGTCGCACCTCAATTTCCCAGTGAAATCTTGCACTTTTTGGACAAAGAGACTACATTTTGTTTTTGAGCCCTAGCTCTGCCAGCACCTAGGGAAACCTACCAAACCTATACATTTTTGAAAACTAGATACCCAGGAAAAATTCAGGATGGGGTGACTCGACTGCCTACCACCAAGTTTTGTTACCCAGAATCCCTTGCAAAGCTAAGAATTTGACAAAAAAAACAAATTTTCCTCACATTTCTGTGATGGAAAGTTCTGGAATCTGCGTGGATCAACACATTTCCACCCACCCAGCGTTTCCCCAGGTCTCCCAAAAAAAATGGTACCTCACTTGCATGGGTAGGCATAGTGGCTGCGACACGAAACAGCGCAAAACACAACGTGGTCACACCTCAATTTCCCAGTGAACTCTTGGCATTTTGGACAAAGAGACTACCTTTTGTTTTTGAGCCCTAGCTCTGCCAGCACCTAGGGAAACCTAGCAAACCTATACATTTCTGAAAACTAGACACCCAGGGGAATTTAGTATGGGGTGACTTGACTGCCTACCACCAGGTTTTGTTACCCAGAATCCCTTGCAAAGCTAAGAATTTGACAAAAAAAACACATTTTCCTCACATTTCTGTGGTGGAAAGTTCTGGAATCTGCAAGGATCCACAAATTTCCACCCACCCAGCGTTCCCCCAGGTCTCCCGAAAAAAATGGTACCTCACTTGCGTGGGTAGGCATAGTGGCTGCGACACAAAACAGCGCAAAACGCAACATGGTTGCACCTCAATTTCCCAGTGAAATCTTGCGCTTTTTGGACAAAGAGACTACCTTTTGTTTTTGAGCCCTAGCTCTGCCAGCACCTAGGGAAACCTAGCAAACCTATAGATTTTTAAAAACTAGACACCCAGGGAAATTCAGGATGGGGTGACTCGACTGCCTACCACCAGGTTTTGTTACCCAGAATCCCTTGCAAAGCTAAGAATTTGACAAAAAAAACACATTTTCCTCACATTTCTGTGGTGGAAAGTTCTGGAATCTGTGTGAATCAACAAATTTCCACCCACCCAGCGTTCCCCCAGGTCTCCCAAAAAAATGGTACCTCACTTGCGTGGGTAGGCATAGTGGCTGCGACACGAAACAGCACAAAACGCAACGTGGTCGCACCTCAATTTCCCAGTGAAATCTTGCTTTTATGGACAAAGAGACTACCTTTTGTTTTTGAGCCCTAGCTCTGCTAGCACCTAGGGAAACCTAGCAAACCTATACATTTTTGAAAACTAGACACCCAGGGGAATTCAGGATGGGGTGACTCGACTGCCTACCACCAGGGTTTGTTACCCAGAATCCCTTGCAAATCTAAGAATTTGACAAAAAAAATTTGAGCACTTCAGCACCAGGACCCCAAACAGGCACAGGTACTGTATATTTATTGTGGATAATAGTCAGCATGTACACATCTCTCTTGTCTGAAAACTTCACAGCTAGAAGCTCCCCACATCGCAATGCAGTAGACTGTCCCCGCACAAGCCTTTTGCAAACAAGTTTCTTTGGGAAACCTTTACGGTTACTGCGCATTGTGCCACAAGCAACAGTGCCCACTTTGGCCAACTCCTTCAACAACCGCACACCAGTGTAGAAGTTATCTACATACAAATGGTGGCCTTTGTAAAATAATCCTCTACCTAGTTCCCACACAATTTTCTCAGTCACTCCAAAAGTAGAAGGACAACCAGGAGGGTTAATGCTGGACTCCTTACCAGTGTACACCCTGAAATTGTAGACATATCCAGTCTCACTGTCACACAGCATATACATTTTGATTCCATAGCGTGCCCTCTTACTAGGAATGTATTGCCTAAAAACCAAGCGGCCCTTGAACAATAGCAAAGACTCATCCACTGCAATTTCTTTACCAGGGGCAAAGATCTCAGAAAAACGATCAACAAAGTGATCAAGGAAAGGCCACATTTCAAACAAACGGTCACAATCAGGGTGATCGCGTGGCAACGCTAAACCATTATCAACAAAATGCATCATCCGAAGAAGAAGCAAATACCGATCACGACTTAGAACTGCTGGAAATATAGTTGTTGCCATCAAGGGACTAGTGGGCCAATATGAAGACATTGATGGCTTCCTTAGCAAGCCCATCAAAAAAGTTAATCCCAAAAACTTCTTCATCTCTTCAACATTTGTGGGAGTCCACCGGATTGCTCTAGAATGGGGCTTAAGGCTGGCACTGTTGGCCCTCAAAAATTGTTCTGCATACAAATTACTTTGATCAACAATCTCTTGCAAAAAAACATCGTCAAAAAACAACTGAAAAAAATGTATTGGCAGAAAGTTCTCAGTATTCACTCTACACCCAGGAACACCAGTGAACTCTGGCAATGCCGGCTGCACCATGCCAGGGGGAATCCAGAGGCCATCCCTATCAACGGGGGGAGCAGCCACCCCAGCCTGCAGCCCAGAAGCCTCTTGCTGCTGTTCACCAACGGGAAGCCTAACAGCCACAGATACTTCTGGCTGCACAACACCAACAGAAGACATAGCATCCCCAGAGGGCTCTTCCTGCACTACACCACCGGGAAACCAAGCAGGCCCAGATGCCTCTTGCCGCTCTACACCAATGGGAAGCCTAACAGCCCCAGATGCCTCTTGCTGCACTACACCAGCTGGAAGACGAAAAGCACCAGATGCCTCTTGGCGCACCACAGCAATGTGAAGCCTTTTGGGCGCAGGCTGCAGCCCGCATGCCTCTTGCCGACGTAAAAAGAAAGGAAACCTTGCGGCCCTAGGCAGCAGCACAGATGCCTCTTGGCCCACTACCGGCACATCAATGTCCTCCACTACCATAGGCCCTTCATCAGCACTATAAGAAGATTCATCATCCAATGATGATGATTCCATGCGAAGAGAAAACTCACTGCCAGAATCTTCTGCCGCCACCTGGGAGTTCGAATCGAACTCAGTCTCTGAACCATGGTCAGAGGAAGATTCAAAAAGCAAACCAAGAACCTGCTGAGCAGTAATACTGCGACTAGCCATTATCCTTACAAAGCAAGAAGACTGCACACACAAGTGAACAACAACCTACACTGTGCAAAGTAACAAGTAAACAAGGTAAGGCTTTCACAAAAAGATCAATACAATCCAAAACAATTTCACTCTTACCAAATATAGCTACACTCACCAGCACCTACTCTGCTGAGACACAGCAAAAAGAAATGATATCCCACTAGAAAGAAAAAAAGAAATGACAGATTAGAAAACAAAGTGCACATCAAACACTAATGCTGAAAAAGAAAAAAAAAACAAAGAGCCACACAAACTGCTATAAGTACAACCTTTTTCAAAAAGACAAATATCAAGGGAAAGTAGTACAAAATACATTCACTTACCAAGCACAAGCAACTACACAAGCTGCAAACAGACCCACAACCTACAACAATCCAAACAGCATAAGCCTGGAACAAGACAAAAATAGAGAAGAAAAAAAATTAGTACCACATTTCACAAATAATATAACAATTAAAAAAACAACACACAAATTTGCCCCCCAAATTTACATTCGCCCAGATGGGCCATCAAATAGGGCTTAGACCAATTGGGATTAGATGAGGTTTAACATCAAGACACTGGTACATTTTTTTAATTTGTTGTACTGCCTGACCCCTTTGGTGCCAGTCGGTCTTTTGCTCCTACCAGTACCCCCATCACACAGGGGCAGTAAGGACATTCATACACCTTTCGTACGTGTGACACATACAAAACATTCACACCGCCAGTCACCAGCGCCATTCAAGGGCCCATCACTTTCACACGCCCACATATCTAACACAGCAACCACAGAAAATGATGGACTGCGTAGAGTGTCACTCAACTAGCAGTGTGTGTAGTGACCAACAGAAAGTAACTACTCACACACCGCCAGCCGGGCGCCAGTCCACCCCCACCACCATCCAAGCACCAGACCATGCACACCGCCAGCCAAACACCACTCAGCGCACACTGACAGCCAAGTACCACTCCACACACACCGCCAGCCAAGCACCACTCCACGCACACCGCAAGCCAAGCACCACTCGCCGCCAGCCAAGCACCGCTCCACGCACACCATCAAGCCAATTTACACTCCACACACACGGCCAGCCAAACACCACTCCACACACACCACCAGCCAAACACCACTCCGTGCACAGACAACCAAGTACCACTCCACGCACACCATCCAGCCTTTTCGCCACTCCACACACACCACTAGCCAAGCAGCACTCCGTGTACAGACAGCCAAGTAACACTGCACGCACACCATCCAGCCAAGCGCAACTCCACACACACCGCCAGTCAAGCACCACTCCACGCACACCGCAAGCCAAGCGCCACTACACACACACCGCCAGCCAAGCACCACTCCGTGCACAGACAGCCAAGTACCACTCCACGCACACCACCAGCCAAGCGCCACTCCACACACACCGCCAGCCAAGCACCACTCCACCTACACCGCCAGCCAAGGCAGTAAGGACAAAAAAAGACCAACTGGCACCAACGGAGGCGGACAGTAAAAAACAACCAATATTATAACCACCATTGGAACAAAACTCAAATCCTAGGGCCTAGTGGGCCAAAAAACAGGAGGCAAAACGTAAAAAAAAAGGGCCGATTTGCCCCAAGGGGGGGCAGAAATTCAAAAACTTAATTACTTGCCACCAGGAAGTGACCCTTGCCCAAGGGGTCGCTTCCTAAAAACTAAATTTAAATTCCCTGGTGCTAGTGGGCATTTTCTGCCCCCCCCCCGGGGCAAAACGGCAAAAAAAACGGGACGATTTGCCCCCAGGGTGGACAGAAAAACAAAAACACAATCATGGCCACCTGGAAGCGACCCTTACCCAAGGGGGCGCTTCCCAAAACAAACACATTGCCCCAACAAAAATCCCTGGTGCTAGTGGGAAATTTCTGCCCCCCCTGGGGGCAAAACGACCGAAAAATGGGTTAATTTGCCCCCAGGGGGGGCAGAAAAACAAAAAATTCATGTAATGCCACCTGGAAGCGACCCTTGCCCAAGGGGTCGCTTCCTAAAAGCTAAAAACAAAATCCCTGGTGCTAGTGGGCATTTTCTGTCCCCCCTGGCCGATTTGCCCCCAGGGGGGGACAGAAAAACGTAAACATTGAACATGGCCGCCATATTGCGACCAAAAAATAACACTGGTGCTAGTGGTGAATTTCTACCCCCCCTCCCCTGCGGGCAAGACGGCCGAAAAAACAGGCCGATTTGCCCCCAGGGGGGGCAGAAAAACAAAAAGATAATTGCAGGCCACCTGGAAGCGACCCCTTGCCCAAGGGGTCGCTTCCTGTAAACTAAATTTAAATCCCTGGTGCTAGTGGGGGCATTTCCGCCGCACAATTGCGACGCTGTGTGCGATCGTGAGGCATAAATGCCCTGCAAAGAGACATCAGGGGAGAGGAAAATCTCTTTCCTCTCCCCTGATGCCTCTTTGCGGCCCCAAACCCCCGCCGGACACCAGAAACCTACCTAGCAGCACCGAAAGGGTTAAAGACTTTGGTTCATTTTCCTACAGCAGGCGCATCCCTCGACGTCATGATCCAACTACAGGCACCAGACACAATCTTTGTGAGGATCCGTAATGGACATATGTCCTTCGCACTCCCTAAACTATTGAGAGTCCCAAAAAAAGTTACCATCGACGGCGCGGAAAAAAGGGAACTGACGTCATCACGCCGACAAGGTTCTCTTATGGCTCCAGTGACGTCAGCGGTGCCACATGCGGAGCCATTCTTCTGTGACGTTGTCCTTGTCAGTGTGGAGAGCTACAAAAGAATTCCGAATGCTGCTGGCGCAGGGGATATTCACAAGGTGAGGAATCCACTGGCAAATGTATCCATCAGAAGTAATCTTTATGCCAGAATGGCTTTGATGTAATACGATACAACACCCTTCCGACCACATCATTTTCAGGTACAGAAATGCCAGACATGATCCGATTCAACAGCCTTTTGACACCAAGATATTTGGAAGCAGAAAAGGCGGAATCATTTTTGCTACTCAACCAAACATCACGTCCCAAACTGTTACACATGTTTACTTTCTGCGTATTCCACCTTCTCCCATCATCTAACTAGACACAATTACCAATAACCTTCAAAACGTCTTTGGGATTGGACCACTTGGATAACCCCACTCTTTGATTTCCCACCAGAAAAAATCTTACCCAGTCACTAACTTTAAAATTATGAGCACACCTCCTAATTTTGTCATTGTGTCTCTTGATGTACTTTAGTGATATTCATGAACCCTGCATGCCAACACATCCCTAGGCACATGCTTGAGATCCACCTTACACATCCATGCTGGTGTCACCTTGTTACAAGCCACACGTCTCTTAAGAAGACTTGAAGGAGTTTCTCGGGTGGCAGTGTGAGGTGTGTTGTGGTCACTTCAAATCATTTCCTTAACAGTTCTTTTACCATCCAACCCATCAGCATCCGCCAACTGTACACATTCCTTCAATACACGGTTAAATCTCCCAACCATGACGTTTTCCCTAGGATTGCAAACAACAGTAGTGCAATACTTCACACCAGACCCTTTCAAATACTCCTCAAATTCACTGGACAAAAATTGTGGACCATTGTCAGTAATGACACTCCTAGGATAACCTTCTCTATGAAAAATCTTTTCACAAAAATCAATGACATTTGAAGATTTAATCTCCTTCACAAACGTTACCTCAGGCCACTTTGTAAAATAGTCCATTAAAACTAAGGCTTTTCAGGCAAAATAAGGAGTAATGGTAGTGTCTTGAAATCTGTCAGATTTATCACTGCCCATGCATGCAACACAGTTTCTCACACACCTCTCAATATCATTGTCAATCCCTAGCCACCAGAAATCAGATCTGGCTCTCCTCTTCATGCCCAACATATCATTGTGTCGTTTGTGTAAAAGTTCCAATAACCTAGTATGTTCATTGCAAACACCACTAACCAACACCACATCACGTTATGCAACATATTTGTGGCAGGATGCATCCTCCACACTCCACACTGTACGTGCTGCAGAACTACTACAGCGCACCATGGCAAACTAAGCAAGGGAACACACTTGTGCCAGGCAGGATGCAACCTCCACACCCCACCACTGTACGCGATGCAGAACCACTACAACGCACCACGTCAAACTAAGCGAGGGAACACACCCCACCACCAAAGTTTTTTAAACCTAAAAGAATTCATAGCACGCTCAAACTTCATTTGATCCAACTCATGGAACACACCTCTCACTCAGAGTAAAATCCAACCATCAAAAAATGTAATACACAAAAAAAAACATATGCACACATCCTAAAGTGCCACTACACCCACTGCTTCCTATACCCCTTCGCAGTGGGGGTAATTCCCCCGTTGTGCTGGGGTTGGGGGGGGGCGCGCACAGGGCCCCCATGTTCACGACAAGCTCAGCTCGTCATGAGGTAGAGTGCTCTTGTGCTCATGACGAGCTGGGCTTGTCATGGCCACACCCGTTCCTGTGGAACGCTCAGCACAGCAGGGGCATTATCCCCGCGTGTAAGCGTTCCACGGCTCATGACGAGCTCAGCTCGTCATGAGCAATGGAGCACCATGCCTCATGACGAGCTGAGCTCATCATGAGCATGGAAAAGGATAAACATCACTACCACAGTAGACAACAACATTTTGAAGTATAGCAACAATCAATACACTGAAACCTTAATGACACACTTTTAGACATAGCATTAGAAATATACATGGTACACACGAACAGTAGTTACTAACAGCAGTCATGTGATTGGTGAGGAGCCTCTCACCCAAGACCGTTACCAAAATAACCCAGAATGAATACACCACGACTTCACCTCAGTAGCATGTTCTTAAGTTCATACCCACCACGTGGGTTAATCAATTGCCGAACGTTGAGGTACATTATAACTCCCCTTGCAGTTGAACAGTTCTAGAAAACCACAGTGCCAGTAAAAATCTTTATCCTTTCTTGCCATAATTAGCAGTCTTCAGCAACGTTTCATCAGGGCTCAATTCACCTAGACAGGCATTGGCAGAGAATACGGCATCACAGCTGAAAACAAAACACACTCCAAACTTAAGACAGACTTAAGACAGATTTAAGTTAGGATTTTGTCTTAAGTCTGTCTTAAGTTTGTCTTAAGTTTGTTTTAGGTCTGTCTTAAGACTGTCTTAAGTTTGTCTTAAGTAAAACTTAAGACAAAATCCTAACTTTACTACTACTAAATGCCTTCTGTGAACACCAAAAGTAGTAAGTTTAGAATTTTGTTTTAAGTTAGTTCTGTGAATCGGCCCCCTGGTTTCTTGAGGTTAACCCAATCATCAACTTTGACCAACAGTCTCCTCCTTCCAGCTTTCATGCCCACCTTGCTGGTCAATGCCTTTCACACATCCAACACTCTTCCAAGCACATCACTGTCCACCAATTTCCGATCCATCCAATCTGTATTCAAATGAGTCCCTGCTTCTCTCCCTCTCATAAGGGTGAGATGGGACACACCAGTCACACTATGCGGGGTTGTTCTGTAGGCCCACAACATGTCCTTAATGACCTTCTTCCAACTCAAGTTGTTCACTAAAGCTAACTGCAATTGATCTTTTACCACTCGATTAAACCACTCCACCAACCCATTACTATTGGAGTGGTAAAGAGACGTTTTAATATGGCAAATGCCGTTCCTTTGCAGGAATTCACTCATCTCTAATGATACTAACTGGGTTCCATTATGTGACCAGTTCTTTGGGATAACCTTCTCTGGCAAAAACACCACTCAGGAAATCCAACACAACAGAATTGGAAATAGATTTAATTGCCTTCACCTCTGGCCACCTTGACAAATAATCAATCAGTACTAAAACAAACTTGGGTGTGCTTCACAACACCGCGAATGGCCCAGAAATATCCAAAGCTAACTTGTTTCACAGCATTGATGGCAGTTCTACTGATACAACGGGAGACGGTACAGTGACTTGAGACTTATCGCTGATGACACAAGCATTACAATCTTTAACAAACTGTTCCACCATCATGTCCACACTTGGTCACCAGAAATCCTCCCTGATCCTCCTTTTGGGTGCTCTAATACCACCATGACCTCTATGTGCTAGGTGTAAAACCTTCCTCCTCTGACCTTCAGGAACTACCAATAAACCTGTTCTCCGTACAATACAATCGACAATGGATAATTTATTACTCACTTTCTCAAAAGAAACAAGACATGCCTGTAACGCCTTAGTGTTGGGCCAACCTTGTACTATAAATGTCTTAACAAGAGAAAAAAACAACATCTTTTTCCGACATTTCCCTCCACTCTTTTTCACACAGCTCTCCATCCAACGCCATATCCACAAAACTCATCACACAGACCATACCTAAATCATCATCCTTACAATTGTTCACACCACAATCTTCCTGCAAGAGTAGTCTTGACAAACAGTCTGCTGCGAAGTTCCTTTTGCCGGAAACATGCTCTAACACATATTGGATTTCTTGTATGCAGTGCTGCCATTTTGCAAAAGGGGGTATGGCTCTCCCTCCACCGCGAGTACTAAACAAAACCACTAAAGGCTTATGATCCATACGTAGAATGAACTCCTTTCCCCACAA
Organism: Lissotriton vulgaris; assembly: GCF_964263255.1. Lineage (NCBI taxonomy): Eukaryota > Metazoa > Chordata > Amphibia > Caudata > Salamandridae > Lissotriton > Lissotriton vulgaris. The sequence continues at coordinate 170,767 of NW_028251263.1, forward strand.
TTAAGTCTTGAAGTATTCAGTTCCCCACCACATAGCTAAAGCCGGTTAACAGCCTTTACAGCAAAACTTTTACAACGCACTACCATTACGACGCAACCATTACAACGCAAACCATTACAACGCATTGCGCTGGGGGGCGCTCTAGGATAGGGAATAGATTTAATTTACTATCCAACACCTTCCCTACTATCCACGGGGACTGGAGTTGGAATAGTAAATTAAACTATTCACTATCCAGCACCCCAAAGCGCTATGCGTTGTAATGGAATGCGGTGTAAAAACTGCATTGTAACGGCATGCATGGTAAAAGCATGCGTTGTAACGTCATGCATCCGCAAGCCTCCCTCTTGATGGCAGAATAAGTAGCTTTAGCTCCACGTAGTGTACGGAATGTCAAATCTATAACCTTCTTGCTTCCACTCGAACATTTCTGCAACAATACCGCCCCCAAACCAATACCAATTACATCTGTCATCACAATACTCATATCTTTTGTGTTAAAGGATTTTAAAGGACATGCTGAAACTCTATTTCTTTTGATTTCCTCAAAGACAAGTTCACATTCGTTTGCCCACTCATATCTTATATTCTTCCCGAGTAGGTCACATAACACAGAAGTCTTACTAGCAAATTGCTTAACCAATTTTGCAAGGAACTCCATCAAACCCAGAAAGGATATGATTTCATCCTTGTCCTTGGTGGGTGCATCTTCAATGGCCTGTAGGATCTTTTATTTGGGTCTCACCCCTTCAGCAGATACGTGGTGTTCCAAGTAATCAATACCCGACTGCGCAAATCTGCACTTGTCCTTCCTCAATGTCATACCACTATTCCTCAAAATATCCAAAACCATCCTCACACCTGCATCATGCTTAACATTATCTTTGCCATATATCAAGATGTTGTCTTGAAAGCAGGTTACTCCTTTCATTTCCTTTGAATACAATGTCCATGACTCTTTGAAACACCGAAGATGCTGAAGCCAACCCAAATGGCATACGGATATAACGGAAGGCACCCTCTGGTGTTACAAATGAAGTTAAGTTTTTGGAGTCATAGTGTAGTTCAATTTAATGATACGCTGCTGACATATCCAGTGATGTGAATACTGCAGCGTGATCTAAAGTGGCTCACATTTAATTCATATTTGGTAAGGGTTGGTGATCTACCCAAATATTACGATTGAGATCACGGAGATCCACACATAAGCGCAAAGACTTATCCGCTTTGCGCGCCAACACAATTGGGGACATCCATTCTGATCCTTCGATGGGGCCAATGATTGGCATTGCACACAACTTCAACAATCAAGGTCACGTTTTAACTCTTGTCTCAGACATAAAGGTACCTTTCTAACCTTGTCAAATCACAGGAATGGCATTACTTTTTAATACAATGTGATGTTTAAAATCTCGCAGCTTACCTAACCGGTCACAAAACACTTCCTTGAACTCACTGAGCCACTTTAATCCTTGAACATCACGCTCCCTCGCAACAGCAATCAAACAAGGATTCACTAACCGATCCTTGGTTAAAACTACATCAGGATAGTTGGGATCCAAAATATGTTGAGTTCTCCTTGGTCATTCCAACCCAATAAATTCGACCCATCTTTCACTACAAAAAACGGTGAACAGTCAAAATATTGAGTCCAAAATATCGAATGGACATAATATTGAGTTTAAAATATAGAATGGAGAAAATATCGAATGGACAGAATATATACATCAAAATATCGTTTTTGAGGTAAGTAATGTAATATCGAATGTTAAAAATATAGAAAGTTAAAATATCGAAGTATATAATATAGGTTATTAAAATTATCGATTTTTTAATAATATCAAGTTTTTTATAGTGTTTTTTTATGTTATTATATGTGTGAAAAGTGTATATTTATGTTATATTTAATTTTAATTATTGAATTTTGTATTTTTAATTTTTGCGTAATTTATTTATGTAGCGGGTTGTGGGTTTATAGGGGAATAGGGTGGGAAGTAATTAAATTCTAATTAATTAAATATGTAAATGTATTTATTGGTATTAATTTTTAATTAAGTGTTAATTAATTTATATTTGGTAATTAATTAAACTTTAATTGGTGATTCATTTTAATTAATTCATTAATTGCTAATTATGTTAATTTTACTAATTTATTTTCTGTAGCGGGTTGTGGGTTTATAGGGGAATTGGGTGGGAAGTAATTTAATTTTAATTAATAAAATATGTAAAATTATTTATTGGTATTTATTTAGAATTAATTGTTATTTAAGTTTTTATGGGTTATTAATAACATTTTAATTGCCAATTAATTTAATGTAATTGATTAATTGCTAATTATGTTAATTTTACTAATTTATTTTCTGTAGCGGGTTGTGGGTTTATAGGGGAATAGGGTGGGAAGTAATTTATTTATATTAATTAAATAATTAAATATATTTAATTGTATTTAATTCGAATTAATTGTTAGTTAATTTTTAATTCTTAAATAATAATTATTAATTTGTAATTAATTTGTATTAATAGGTAACTAATTGTAATAATTAATGTTCATTCGTAATTTTAATAGATTAATTATTATATTATATTAAAATAATATATGAAGTATTTACTTTTCCTAATGTTGCACTCTCTGGAGTGGGAATAGTAATTTTAACCCTTACGCTATCCAAAGCTTTCCCTACTGTTGCACTCTTTGGAGTGGGAATAGTAATTTTTACCTCTACGCTATCCAACGCTTTCCCTACTGTTGCACTCTTTGGAGTGGGAATAGTAATTTTTACCCCTAAGCTATCCAACGCTTTCCCTACTGTTACACTCCTTGGAGTTGGAATAGTAATTTTTACCCCTACGCTATCCAACGCTTTCCCTACTGTTGCTCCCACTGGAGTGGGAATAGTAAATTTTACCTCTACGCTATCCAACGCTTTCCCTACTGTTGCATCCACTGGAGTGGGAATAGTAATTTTAACCCCTATGCTAGCCAACTCTTTCCCTACTGTTGCACTCTTTGGAGTGGGAATAGTAATTTTAACCCCTACGCTATCCAACGTTTTCCCTACTGTTGCACTATTTACAGTGGGAATAGTAATTTTTACCCCTACGCTATCCAACGCTTTCCCTACTGTTGCACCCACTGGAGTGGGAATAGTAATTTTTACCCCTACGCTATCCATCGCTTTCCCTACTGTTGCACTCTTTGAAGTGGGAATAGTAATTTTAACCCCTACGCTATCCAACGGTTTCCCTACTGTTGCACTATTTGCAGTGGGAATAGTAATTTTTACCCCTACGCTATCCAACGCTTTCCCTACTGTTGCACTCCTTGGAGTTGGAATAGTAATTTTTACCCCTACGCTATCCAACGCTTTCCCTACTGTTGCACCCACTGGAGTGGGAATAGTAATTTTTACCCCTACGCTATCCAACGCATTCTCTACTGTTGCACCCACTGGAGTGGGAATAATAATTTTAACCCCTACGCTATCCAACACTTTCCCTACTATTGCACTCTTTGGAGTGGGAATAGTAATTTTTACCCCTACGCTATCCTACGCTTTCCCTACTGTTGCACCCAGTGGAGTGGGAATAGTAATTTTTACCTCTACGCTATCCAACGCTTTCTCTACTGTTGTACTCACTGGAGTGGGAATAGTAATTTTTATCCCTACGCTATCCAACGGTTTACCTACTGTTGCATTCTCTGGAGTGGGAATAGTAATTTTTACACTTCCGCTATTGTACGGTAATAATATTGGATATTATTTAATTATATTATGTTACTATATATATATATATATATATATATGTTTTAACAAATATGATTTAAAACATTTTTTTATAACTTTCATTCATTATTTAAATATTATAAGTTAATTTAAGTATTTTTAAGTATATTTTAGTAATACATTTTTAATATTAATTTAATTTAACATTGTTTTTAATAAAGTCGATATTTTTATAAACTATATTTTAGTAAACAATATTTTTTACTCAATATTTTTGTACTTACCTGTTTGTAGATACAAACTCGATATTCTGTCTGTCGATATTTTGTCAACAATATTTTTGATAGTCGATATTATGTCCCTCGATAATATGTCAGTGATCCACAAAAACACCAGAATTAGTACAGTTGTCGTAAAAACTTCAAAGCAACTCTGAATTTGCCTATAGCCTCCACTTTTTTCCCACCATAAGCAAACAATTTAATGTCTGTTGTTTCTAACACCACATCTTGGAACTTAGCAAATTCATTTTCAACCAGCAGAGTGACCGGAGAACCAGAATCTGCTATTACGTTGACACTTTGGCCGTTAATTTAAATGTGACAAAACTGTGGTTTTCTTTTCCTCAATTGTCCAATGACGACACAATTGTCATCTAGTTGGTATGGCTCCTCTACCCTACTCATTACGATATAGCCTTCACCCCCCAAACTTTCATAGTTGCTACTATCTTCACACATGGCATTTACAGCATGCTTCTTTTGACTGCTCGCTCTGCAAAAACAGGAAAAATGACCTCTCTTGCCACATTTGAAGCACGTCTGATTTAAAGCTAGACAATGTTTAAAATTGCCCAGGTGTGACCTTCTGCTACACATGAAACAAACAAAATCTCTTTCCGGTTTCCATGAGGGTTACCGTGTTTGCTTGTGGATTTAAAATTCTGACTCTTACATTTATCAGCTCCTTTTTTTGTGCACTTTCACCCCCACTTGTTTGTGCAAGTTTCACCTCTTTACATTCAAAGTTAGAATGAGTAATAGCTAATTCTTTCTTACAAACATAAGAGTGTTCAAAACTTCTAGCAATTTTCAATGCTATCTCCAAAGTAGGATCTTCGCTGGCTAACAGTCGTTCTTGGATTTTCTTAGTACTCATTTTTTCAGTTAGCTGATCACGAATAATCTCATCCTTTAAGTCACAATATTTACAATTTAAAGATAAAGTACGTAGAGCTGACACAAAATCACCAATGGATTCTCCAGGTGGTTGTGCCCGTTGCAAGAATCTGTCTTTCCAAAACTACATTCCTCTTTGGAGAAAATCTCATGCTCAGAGTTTGAATTAATGAAGCATATTTGTCTACAATGGGGTCACTGGCCTCACCCTCCCCATTGGGAAGTACATGTACAGTTTCGATATGCAGCGTTTTAAAAATTGACCTGCCCTTGTGACCTAAATTGTATACCAACAACGTTTTTTTTTCTTGGGCGTGAAAGTATCACCATCAATTGCGTCTAAATATGCTTCAAAAACTTCACGCCATTGTACCCAGATCAACGGTGGAGAACCGGGATTTGCTAGAAATGGAGGTAGCGAGATATACCCTCCATGTTGCAGAAGTAATTAATGTCACTTTTCAAGAAGAGAAGAGCTGAATCCTTGATGAAGTGAGAGCGCTTTATTTAACATGCAGATACATGAACAAGCCAGTAATGAATGCCGGTAAACCGTCAGTCCGCCACTAAATCCATCTCACATCCATTCAAACCACAACATGCACACGAGACACAAAAGCTCCATACACATAGCACGCGAAACACAACACGCGACACTCACACATTCAAACAACAACCAGACACGCATATTGTTTGTTGATGACGCGCGTGAATACACGCGCGTCATTTCAAACAATAACACGACACCACACACGTCCATCCTTTTTTTTTTAAAGTAAGAATAAAGTCTCTGAACCTTACAGGAGCCCTGCGACTTCTTGAACTTCTTAACAATTCTTGTGCATTAGAACCACAACTATTAGAGACAACAGTTGACTCTAGCAAACTTGAACTATTGGTATTGACGTCCAAAAACACATTAGATGAATCATCTTCATCCACAAACACATTAGATGAATCATCCTCAAAAAAGTGCTTGCTATATTCAAACTTTGAGGCTCTACTAAAATGCCAAACGCTTCCATCCAGTACTTTTACAGCATTCTTAAATACTTCAACTACTTCAATTGGATCAGACCACTTGGCTAATCCCTTATGTACATAACCCCCTTTTTTTAATCTCACAAAATCTCCCACTTTAATAGGAACACAAATTCTTGTCTCTTTTTTTGACAAATCATTCTTCATTTTCTCTTTGTAGGCATCAACTTTCTTGCGAATCTCCTTAAAATCGACCTCTGCAAAATCAATTCGACCACTGTCCTTGTTCTTTAACCACCAAGGAACAAGATTAGTATTGGGTTTCCGCCCTCTTAGCAACTCAAAAGGAGACAATAAGGTAACTGCATTAGGAGCAGTTCTGTAGGACAATAGCATGGACTGTAACGCCCTATTCCAGCATAGACCACCTTTGACAGCCAATTGAATGGCTTTCTTGACTACTCTGTTAAATCTCTCAATCTGGCCATTAGCCTCTGGATGGAATACTGCTATTCTTTTATGAGAAATACCACGCCTACTGAAATAACTTTCCATTTGCTTACTAACAAACTGTGGACCGTTGTCCGTCACTACCACTTGAGGAATACCCTCTCTGCAAAAAACATCATCCAAGAACTGTATAATGACATCACTGGTAACCTCCTTGACCATCTTATCTCTGGCCATTTTGAGAAATAATCTATCAGCACTATGCCAAAAGAATATTGTTGTGGTAACACACTAAATGGTCCAATAATATCAATGCCAAGTTTATTCCAAGGTGAAACAGGTAACTCAACAGGTTGTGGTACAGTGGGCAAGGCCTTGGCTGTTTTGTCACTTTTAGCACATAATTCACACAGTTTCACTTGTTGTTCTACAAAATAATCAATACCAGGCCACCAAAAATTGTTTTTTAAACGCCTTCTAGTAATTGATATGCCAAAATGCCCTTCATGAGCCAAATCAAGAAACTTCTTCCTGAGACCAAAAGGTGGAATACATTTATCACCTCTTAATAAGATGCCATTTTCTATTGCCAATTCCTCCTTAATTTTATGATAACTCATTAAGCCTCCGGTAAAATTCTCTCCTTCAGGCCAACCCTTCAATATATACTCTTTCACGACCTTGAGTTCTAAGTCTTTGTTCATTTCTTCGTCCCATGTCTCTTCTTGTACTACTGAATTCTCTCCAAATACTAAATTGACATCATTGAAGACATGTGCAACTTCACACTCATCTTTATCAGTCACATCAGATTCCTTGCACGCCAATGGAAGTCTTGACATGCAATCAGCATGAACATTAGATTTCCCAGGAATGTATTCCAAAGAATACTGAAAATTTTGTAATCTAGAAGAAAGTCTTGCTAATCTAGAAGAAAGTGCACGTCCCCCACCCAGTGACAATATGTGCACCAAAGGTTTATGATCTGATTTGATAACAAATTTCGTTCCCCACAAAAAAAATCGAAAATCTTCCGCTCCCCAAACACATGCCAAAAGTTCTCTTTCTATTACAGAATAATGTCGTTCCGAATCCCTTAACGTTCTTGAAGCATATGCTACAATCCATTCTTTACCCCATTTTTCTAGAATCAACACAGCACCCAATTCACAATTACTTGCATCAACCATCACAATACATTTCTTCCCTATCACAAATGGTTTGAGACAAGGTGCATCAATGATCATTGACTTTACAGCATTGAAAGTTGCCGTCATAGAATCTGTCCACTCAAATTTTGCATTTTTCTTTAAAAGCAACCTAAATGGTTCAATTACAGTTGCATAGTTTTGAATAAACTTAGAATAGAATTCGACAAGTCCCAAAAATGCTACCAATTGTTCTTTGTTCTGAGGGATAGGTGCTTTGCTAATATTCTCCAAATGTGAAGTCTTAGGTCTGATACCATTACCACTAATGCAATGTCCAAGATATTCCACTTCTTCTCTCCTGAACTTACACTTGGAGGCACGAAGTGTTAGACCTTTATCTGACGGAGCATTTAACACCTTGAATAAATTTTTGTCATGTTCAACACAATCTTTCCCAAAAACCAAAATGTCATCTTGAAATGCAACCGCTCCGTTCAAACCTACTAAAGTCTCTTTCATCAGTCTTTGAAATACCGCAGCCGCACTTGCTAGGCCAAAAGGCATTCTGCAAAACCTATATAAACCCTCAGGTGTAATGAAAGCAGTTAAGTCTCTTGAGTCTTCATGTAGAACCACTTGATGATACGCGCTTGCCAAATCCAAACAGGAAAATACTTTTGCATTGTCCCAAGTGGAAACCATCTCATGTAGATTAGGTAAAGGATGTGAATCTACACAAATGGCATTATTCAAGCTGCGTAGATCTATGCATACACGAAGATCTCCCCCTGATTTAATTGAAATCACAATGGGAGAAACCCAAGGAGATGACTCAATTGGTTCTATTATTTTCTTCTCACACATATCATTGAGAATTTATTTTAATTTTTGCCTATATGATAGAGGAACATTGCTAACTTTATGACGAACAGGCAAGGCATTAGCATGTACTTTGATCCGATGTTCAAATCCTTTATACTTTCCTAAATCACTGCAAAATAATTTAGGAAATTTCCCTTTAATTTCTGGAATTAATATTTCTTCTTTCTCTTTACTTAGCACAGGGTTAGAATTACTTGGTTCAGGATCAATTGAGTAAACAGGAGGATCAGCATTTGGATCGAGTTTCATTCCAAGTTGTTCCTGATGTGGCCAGCCTAATAATGAATCACCAGATTTTGTAATATATACTTTTCCATAAGTAGAACGATTCTTGAATTTGAGTTCAGCTACAAAGTAACCAATGAGTTGCAATCTGTGGCCAGTATAGCCACTTGGTGTAATATCCGGTTGCATTAGATTAACACTAGGCCAATTAGATCTGAATAGAATATCAGGTAGAATGGTGTACCATGAGCAAGAGTCTACAAAAACCTTGGTAGATATTCCATTAACGATGATATCACAAGAAGGACATTTTTTGACTTTTGGTTCTTTAGTTATGCACATTATAGTATTAACATGAAATTCACAATCACTTGAACCTTCTTGTTCCTGATCTTGAATTAAACTAACTTTTCTTGGTGCTGATCTACAAACTTTTGAAAAGTGCCCCTTTTTTTCACATCTTGAACATACTTTATCTAAAGCCGGACATGACTTTGAATTCCCTAGGTGATAACCACTACCACATCTAAAACAATACATATTATACATTCTTGTATGCGGTCTTTGCCAATTGCTTGCTCTTTGATCCGATCTCTGCCAACTATTCATTCTCTGTTCAGGTTTTTGCCATCTATTTCTATTTTCCCCTTTGTATTGGTTATCATTCCTTGAATTAATAGATTTCTTATACATATCTGAATCCTTAGGCTTGTCATTTTCCTTATTAAGGAGCAAAACATCTGATTTATTGTTGTTTCGGGATCGAATTTCGTCCACAAATTTCTCAGAATGCTCAATTGACTTCGCTATTTCAATTGCAGTATTCAAAGTCATGTCAGAGGTTGTCCATAACCTCTGTTGTATCTTTTTATTATTGGTACACATGAGAATCTGATCTCTTAGAACTTGGTCATAATTAATGTGTTCAAAGTTACATGTAACCGCTAATGCTCTCAAGGCAGAAACATAGTTATCGATAGATTCATTTGTCTGTTGTTTCCTTGAATAGAATTTAAATCTTTCCATGACCATATACATTTTTTTACCATATCTACTGGAGAGTTGTTTAGATGCAATTTGATATACATTTAAATTGGCGGTATCGCTTAAAGGAGGTAAACTTTTGAATTATTTGAGTGCAATCCCTCCAAGACAATGTTTTAACAGGGCAAATTTCCTTTCTGCTCCACAGTCTTCTTCTTCTAGTACTTCAACATACGCTAAAAACATAGGCTCCCAAATGTCCCATTCAATTGGAGGATCACCTTTAACAGTTAAAAAAGATGGAGGAGGTTGAATCCCTGTCATGGTTATAGACTAATCTAATCACTGAATAAATAAATGAAGTTGTAATAAGTAAAAGAAAATGTGACTCGCAATTTGTGTGTGCGAATCACAGAAGTCACTTACTATTCATTATGTTGTAGTGTGTTTCCTCCTTGTAAATATATCCACAGTTGTTGATAAACTGAAAAACGATTCCTCATAAATGTGGCATTGCAGCTAATGTCCAATGAGAAAATACGTCTGAAATTTGTGCTTTGCAGCAACCAGTAAAGAAGATATTACAACAACCAATGAAAAAGGGTAAAACAAAACTCCTCCATGTGAATAGCCAATGAAAACGGAGTATCACCCAAGAAGAAAAAAAAAACAATTAATTCTTCGAAGAAATCCAATTTAACACGCGTAGGATAAGTGCTCCGATCGTCGCCAGTGTTGCAGAAGTAATTAATGTCACTTTTCAAGAAGAGAAGAGCTGAATCCTTGATGAAGTAAGAGCGCTTTCTTTAACATGCAGATACATGAACAAGCCGGTAATGAATGCCGGTAAACCGTCAGTCTGCCACTAAATACATCTCACATCCATTCAAACCACAACACGCACACGAGACACAAAAGCTCCATACACACAGCACGCGAAACACAACACGCGACACTCACACATTCAAACAACACCCAGACACGCATATTGTTTGTTGATGACGCGCGTGAATACACGCGCGTCATTTCAAACAATAACACGACACCACACTCCATATTGCTGCATGCACGCAATGTGAGTTGCTGCCACCAATGATGTCAAAATTAATAAGCATAAACGGTTAAAATAGTGATAGTACACAACTACTTGGTGATATAGAAGACTAAATATTGTCACCACTGTAAGAGCAGGTAAGACAAATAGGTGCAGAAAACTCCAGGTGTGCCTATCACCAATTTTTTTAAAGAGCATGCACTGCGCTGATGGCTGATAGGTAATTATATGGGTGTGTCTATCACAGTGAAAGAACTTCAATACCTCCAAGATGGCCGCTGCGCATCTGAGGACGCACAGCAGTGTGGGAACCCTCTTTATCAAGAAAACCAGGTATATATATTTTAGTTGTACTTTATTTCCCCGGAGCGCCGGGGCTGCGTGACTGTCCTTGAGCCAGCCGGCGCCACATAAGATGGCCGACTTCCGGTTCCTGTTCTGGTCTTCCGGTTCCGGCGCTAGTTGGGGACAACTAGACCGTTACCACAAGCAGCAGCATCTATTTAACATTAGAGACTTGCTGACATTGATGGGTGACACGCGTAAAACTGCATGCACCCGCTGCCACCACGCGCTGGGATCATGGGCTGAAGAATCACTCTTGATCCCCGGACACCGCACCCCCAAGCACCCACCTTGACATCGTACACAAAGGAGGGAGAGAAGGGTGCAGAATGCAGGCACTCACAAATGCCAAACTCTCGAAACTGCGAGGCAAAAGATGTTTGAAAGATGAAAACTGGCACTTCTGAGGGATGCAGGAAACAACAGAACATCCAGGATGGACGTCGGCAGCACGATGGAGGTGGGCACGCTAACGGTCAGCTCGTCGCCACAAAAAAGATGTCCAAGAGCTGTCGAGGGTAAGTAGGACGTATCTTTATTGACAGTCAGCCATCCTCCTCAGCAGCAACTGCCGCCCACAGAATCCCCAGCCCACAACGTTCCAGTTCCATTCAGAACCCCACCATTGTTTATTTTGTTTTTTTTTATTTTAGGGGGGGAGATGTGTTGTATTACTGCTGTTTTCACATGCTGTGTTTCCATGGCTCCTGCTTGACATCTTCACTGGACTCTATATTGTGGAATCCAGAGAAGAGTCAGAGCGGTTGCCACCAGCGAAGGACCTGTTTCCTCAGGGGTTGTCGCTACAATAAATCAACTTTTGATGTACTTTGGTTTCCAGTATCTTTCCAAACATCTGAATCAGGGAACATCAAGAGGTGGAGGATCAGGGTATAACAGGAGGTGGAGGAGAAGGAAACATAAAATCTTCAGATGGAAGAGGAGCAGAGAACATCAGGAGATGAGAAATCGGGAACATCAGGAGGTGTAGGAGCAGAGGACATCAGGAGGGGGAGGAGCAGAGAACATCACGAGTTGGAGGAGCGGGCAATGCTAGAAGGTGGAGGAGCAGACAATATCAGGAGCAGGAGGAGCAGAGAACAACAGGAGGTGAAGGAGCAGGGAACATCAAAACCTCAAATGCTGGAGGAGCAGAGAAAATCAGAAGGTGGAGAAGCGTAGAACGCCAGGAGGTGGAAGAGCAGAGAACATCAGGTGGGGGAAATGCGGGGAACATCAGGAGGTGGAGAAGCAGGGATCAACAGGAGGTGGAGGAGTAGAGAACATCAGGAAGTGGAGGAGAGGGGAACATCAGGAGATGGAGGAGCGGAAAACAACAGGAGGTGGAGAAGCGGGTTACAATAGGAGGATAGGCTGGGAAAACCAGAAGGTGGAGGAGCGGGGAACATCAGGAGGTGGAGGAGCAGTGAAAATCAGGAGGTGGAGGAGCGGGGAACATCAGAAGGTGGAGGAATGTGAACATTAGGAGGTGCAGGAGCGGGAAACATCAAAAGGTGGGGGAATGGGAACATCAGGAGGTGGAGGAGCAGAGAACATCAGGAGGTGGAGGAGCGGGGAACATCAGGAGGTGGAGGAGCGCGGAACATCAGGAGGTGAGGGAGCAAACATCAGGAGGAGGAGGAGCTGAGAACATCAGGAGATGGAGGAGCAGAAAACATCAGGAGGTGGAGGAGCAGGGCACAGCTAGAGGTGGAGGATCTGTTCTCTAGGCATCCATGAGGATTGTCCACAACAATGCTAACGCGTCAGACATTCATCTACTGAAAGGGACCAAAAACCAGGAAGCCCGAAACAGGTCCTAGGATGCTTGTTTTCAGGGAGGACCTGGCTTCGCAGATCAGGCTGGATTGTTCCCATGGGGCACAGGGTCAAGAGTGATTTGCATATGGCTGGGTTCAAACTGGAATGGCACTTGAGTGAATGTATGACATTGTTCTACATTCTGTCCATCAACTGTTGTTTCTGCACCAGGAAGGACTCTTGACATCTTTCAAGATGGCGACCCAGCTGGCCACCTTATCTGACACTTCTGCCAGGGGACAGCTACTCTTTCTTTTTATGTAACATCTATCAGTAATATCATCCGTCTGCACCAAGAGATCTCTTGGTGACATGCAACGAATATTAGTTTACCTAACTCCACGGTTATCCACCTCAGAAGCATGGAAGACTGAGTTGGCACTCCAGGATTTTAACCTGTGACCTTGGGCTGCCGGAGGGAGATGTAATAGTTAACTCACCCATCAGAGCCACCACACACATTTCATTATCAAATAAGTACATTAGATTGTGTGTGCGTTTTTCACTTATATGTTTTAAAAGAAGACCAGTCCAGCCTGCATGTGCTCTGGTTGGTGAAGGGCCCTCCTGCCCTGTCTGCCAGGCTCCTCTCTGTGGGGGTAGGTCAGTGTGAATGAGCTCTGGGATTGCTTGTGCACTCTCACCAGCGGACACGGAAGGATGGCTGAGGCTGGGGGCGTACGAGGGCAGAGGTGAAGCACCCCCGCAGAGCAGACTGTTAGTGCCTGGCATTCACCCCTCAGTGTCTGATCGAATGAGCCCTGGTGCCTGTCAGTCAGTGCCTGGCATTCACCCCTCGGTGTTCGATGAATGAGCCCTTGTGCATGTCAGTCAGTTCCTGACATTCACCCCTCGGTGTCTCATCGAATGACCCCCGGTGCCTGTCAGTCAGTGCCTGTCATTCACCCCTCAGTGTCTAATGAATGATCCCTGATTCCTGTCACTCAGTGCCTGGCATTCACCCCTCAGTGTCTAATGAATAAGCCCTGATGCCTGTCACTCAGAGCCTAGCATTCACCCATCAGTGTCTGATTGAAAGAGCCCCGGTGCCTATCAGTCCGAGCCTAGCATTCATGGCTCTAGAACCTGTAGGGGCGGTGTGAACTTGCTCTCTCCTTTCCTTCTCATGGTCGCTACCTTCACTCTCACCCAGTCACCCTTCTCCAGTGACACTCCTTTCGCATTGCGTCTCTTGTTGAAATGTTCAGTGTTCGTCTCTTGTGCTCTCTCCAGATTCCTCCTTACTATTGCTGGTAACCATTTGCTTCACACTACCATTTGCCTCCATGCGATGTTGTCTTTTGTGAACGGCTCTCTCCCCCTCAGTACCTTAAAGGGGCTGTAGCCGGTGCTGCCTGGTCTGATACGGTAGGCCCATAACATCTTGGGCAACTCCTTCTCCCAATCTTGCCCATCGTTTATAGCTGCTTGGACTGTTCCCATTATTACCCGGTTGAAACGTTTCACCTGTCCTTTCCCAGCTGGGTGGTATACGGGGTGTGCTTAACCTTTATCCCATTCCTGGACATGAAGGTCTCCCATTTGGCTGAGGTGAATTGTGGCCTATTGTCGCATGTTATGACTTTGGGGATTCCTTCCTTTATGAATATGGCGTACAGGAACGTTATCACCGCTTCGGTGTCAACCGTGTCTTTCACTTCTACCTCCGGCCACTTGGAGTACCTGTCGATCAATACTATAGCATACTTCTGTATGCCTTCCGTGTTCAGGATGGGTCCAATGATGTCGATGGACACCATCTCCCAAGGTCCTCCAGGCACAGGGAATTTCCCTAACTGTGGCCTCATCATAGACTGGGATTTGTCCACTTTGGAGCAGGAGTCACATAGTCTCACATACCTTTCCACTTGTGCGTCAAATGCCGGCCACCAGTACGCCTGGCTAGCTAGTACTATGGTCTTTGTGATCCCCTGGTGTCCTTTATGTAACAACGACATCAAGTGGTCTATGAGTCCCTGGGGGGGAATGACCTTGTCACCCCTGAGCAGGAACAGGGGGTCTTCCTCAAGTGACAGTTCATCTCTCACTTCCCAGTACCTCCTCAAGGTCTCTTTCGGGTGCCTCTTCTCCGGCCACCCATGGATAACGTATCCTTTTATCACCTCCAAGTCCTCATCTAGTCTGTAGGCCTCTGCCCATTCCTGCGCACTGATCACTTGCTCCATGTCCTGCACGGTCGCCACCATGTAGCCTTCGCACCTCGGTGTCTCCTGTTTGTCCGCTCCTTCCTTGGCCGCGGCCCTACTCAGAGAGTCTGCTACCTTGTTCTGGGGCCCCGGTATGTACTCCACATCGTACACGGAGTCTAGCAGTCTTAGTGTCATTTTTGCTATTCTCGGGGTGGCATGTGCATGACCATTTGATGTTAAGACCTTTATCAGGGGCTTATGGTCTGTGCGGACTAGGAACTTGGCTCCCCACAGGTATTGTCTGAAGCGTTCCATCGCCAACACCACAGCTAACATCTCCTTTTCGATGACACTGAATTTCTCCTCGTTAGGTGCCAGGGATCTGGATGCGAAGCTGACTGTTGATAATTCACCGTTGTCTGACCTCTGCATTAACACTGCCCCCAGGCCCCTGTCACTGGCATCGGTGGTAAGTATGGACTCTGCATCCGGGTCGAACCCTTTCAGTGGTATGGCTTCGCCCATTTCCTGCTTTAAGGTCTCAAATTCCTCCTGCTCTTCCTTCTTCCATTTGAACCCATTTCTCTCCTTCAGTAATTGGCGTAGGCAGTGCGTCTTGGTGGCAAAGTTGGGAATGAATTTGCTATAGAATTTGGCCATGCCTAGGAATGACCTGACGTCTTCTTTCTTCCCTGGGGCTGGTGCGTCCATTATCGCCTCCATGTTGGCTCTCTTTGGCTCTATTCCTTTCTCGCTAACTTCATGACCCAGGTAGGTAACTGACGGTACACCAAATTTGCACTTAGTCCACTCTGCGGTGAGTCCGTTTTCTTGTAATGTGCGTAGCACGGTATGCAGTTTCTCATTGTGCTCCTGTTTGGATTTACCCATTACGAGGATATCATCTTGGAAAAATGTAACTCCTTCCACCTTTTGAAAGAGTCTGTGCATCAGTTTTTGGAATACGGCAGCAGCCGATGCCAACCCAAACGGCATTCTCACGAATTTGTATCACCCAAAAGGGGTTATGAAGGATGTAAGATGACTGCTGGAGGGATGGAGTTTTACCTGATGGTAGGCTGATGACAGGTCCACCGTCGAGAACCATTTAATTCCTTTTGTCTTGGCAAGCATCTCATTTATGCGTGGGAGAGGAAATTTATCTATCAAGATGTTTTTGTTAAGTTCCCTGAGGTCGACACACAGCCTCACTTTCCCGTTCGGCTTTTGAGCTACCACCAAGGGTGAGAGCCACTCTGCGCTCTCTATGGCCTGTATCACCCTGCTTTTCTCCAATCTGTCGAGTTCCGCTTGCACTGCCTCTCTGCATCGGAAAGGAATGTTCCGCACCTTGTGGATGACCGGTTTAGCTCCTTCCTTCAACCGTATCAAGTACTTGAACTTAGCCAATTCTCCTATCTGTTCGCTGAACACTTTCGGGTATTCTCTGTGCCAGGCCTCGTCATCACGTCCTTCCTCCATTTTCATCAGTAGCACCTTTTCTATGCCTCCTGGGTTCAGTTGGATCCCCAGCGCGCCTTGACCCTTCCAGATGAGCACTGATGGTCCCTTCTCCGCTATATACAGTTTGCAGTTGGCTTGACGTCCCTTGCATTCGAAAAGCAATGGGAAATAGCCCAGCATGGGTATTCTCTGTCCAGTGTAAGTAACCGGTCTCACGTCCATAGGACGCAGTTCTTCCTTTACTTTTGTCACAAACTTTTCTTCCCACACCTGCCTTTGAATAATGGTGATGGGGGCTCCCGAGTCTGCTAATATTTCAATCATCACTCCTCCGATGTGCATGTTGAGCCTTGGTTTGTCTGACTCTTTACATCCCACGTCCAGGACTTGGGCATCAATGTAGAGGACTTCCTCGAGGTCTTCTTCCTCCACCTGTGTTTCTTCTTCTTCTAGGTTTCCCTGGTCTATGTATCTGACGGCGGCTCCCTTGGGTTTCCGGCGGCACACTTTCTCATAATGGCCAAATACTCTGCAGAACGCACACTTTGCCCTAAACGCTGGACACACCTTGTCGTTGCCCAGGTGCGATGTACTTCCACATATGTAGCAGCTTGGTCGTCCGCCCCTTCCTGTCTTTGGGGTTGCTCCCCCTGTCTGTGGGCCCCTTCTGGTGTCTTGGCCCCTTGGTGGTTCCCGTTGCCTGGTTTTGTCACCCTTGTTGTGCGTCATGACTCTACAGACCGTTTGTGTGCCTCCTGTGTCTTTCCGGGCTGCCTGTGCACATCGTTTGGACATCTCTGCCTTCTTCACTAAGGCCCATACCTCCTTCAGGGGAGCATCGGCGTTTACCCACAGTTTTTCCTGAATGTGTGTGCTGGACGTGTGCATTATGATTTGGTCCCTTACCAGCTCGTTGTGGAGGGTACCGAATTTACAGGTCAGTGCCAACTTCTGAAGTGCTGCCACGTACTCATCAACCGTCTCTCCGCTCTCTTGTTTTCTCTGGAAAAAATTGTGTCTGTCTATAGCCACGCACACTACCGATCTGTAGTGCGCATCTAAGTCCTCTATGGCATGTCTAAACACATCCGTGTCAGTCGCGTCCCTTGGACCTTTGACAATGCTGTCAAACACTCTCAGCCCCTCTGGGCCCAGGTTGTGTAATAGTATCTTCCTTCTCCTCGGGCTCGTGTAAGCCGCTTCACTTTCATCTTCCAATGCCTCTAAATAATTTAGGAAGTATCGTTTCCAATCTTCCCAGGGCATCGTGGGTTCTCCTCTTTTTGGGAGGAATGGCACCATGTGGGTGAGGGAAGTGGACGGTGTTGCCATCCTTCTGTCGCCCCTCGGGCCTGCCTGTGCAGGAACTGCGTGGATGGGCAGGCTGCCTGGCGCTTGTCTTTCGTCTCCGTCCTCCTCGCTGTTCTCCCTGCTGTCTGCGCCTCCTGTTGCCCCCTCTGTTGCTGGGTTCGCTCGCGGTCTGCCCCTGTCCGCTTCGCTTGACCCCTCACCCCGTCCCTGCTGATCCACCAGCGTGCCGTGGCTGGAGGGGTGAGTATGAGCCGGGCTCTGCTTCCCTCTCCTTACTGCGCGTGGTGCTGGGCTCGCTGGGTTGATCCTGAGTGGCGCGTTGCCCCCTCTCTTCCCGCGCTTTCCGCTACGGGCCGCCAACTGGTCGAGCCGTTCCCCTGTTCCCTGGAACGGTGCAGCACTGTACCTCCCCTGCGTTGCTGAGCGTAGTGGGTACTCTCGAATTGGTCGGCTGTTGCACCGTCACTCGCCCTCTGCCGCGCTCCGGGATTGGCGCCTGATGCTCCGTGCATGTGTGTTTCTTTGAATCCGTTTCCGTGTCTTCGTCGTTTCTTCCTTTTTTTTTTATATGCTCAGCACTGGCTCGGATCCCGCCTCGTCGCCATTGTGGGAACCCTCCTTATCAAGAAAACTAGGAGCCAGGTATATATATTTTAGTTGTACTTTATTTCCCCGGAGCGCCGGGGCTGCGTGACTGTCCTTGAGCCAGCCGGCGCCACATAAGATGGCCGCCTTGCGGTTCCTGTTCTGGTCTTCTGGTTCCGGCGCTAGTTGGGGACAACTAGACCTTTACCACAAGCAGCAGTATCTATTTAACATTAGAGACTTGCTGACATTGATGGATGACACGCGTACAACCGCATGCACCCGCTGCCACCACGCGCTGGGATCATGGGCTGAAGAATCACTCTTGATCCCCGGACACCGCACCCCCAAGCAACCACCTTGACATCGTACACAAAGGAGGGAGAGAAGGGTGCAGAATGCAGGTACTCACAAATGCCAACCTCTCGAAACTGCAAGGCAAAAGATGTTTGAAAGATGAAAACTAGCACTTCAGAGGGATGCAGGAAACAGCAGAACATCCAGGATGGACGTCGGCAGCACGATGGAGGTGGGCACACTAACGGTCAGCTCGTCGCCACAGAAAAGATGTCCAAGAGCTATCGAGGGTAAGTAGGATGTATCTTTATTGACAGTCAGCCATCCTCCTCAGCAGCAACTGCCGCCCACAGAATCCCCAGCCCACAACGTTCCAGTTCCATTCAGAACCCCACCATTGTTTATTTTGTTTTTTTTATTTTAGGGGGGAAGATGTGTTGTATTGCTGCTGTTTTCACGTGCTGCGTTTCCATGGCTCCTGCTTGACATCTTCCCTGGACTCTATATTGTGGAATCCAGAGAAGAGTCAGAGCGGTTGCCAACAGCAAAGGACCTGTTTCCTGAGGGGTTGTTGCTACAATAAATCAACTTTTTATGTACTTTGGTTTCCAGTATCTTTCCAAACATCTGAATCAGGGAACATCAAGAGGTGGAGGATCAGGGTATAACAGGAGGTGGAGGAGAAGGAAACATTAAATCTTCAGATGGAAGAGGAGCAGAGAACATCAGGAGATGAGAAATCGGGAACATCAGGAGGTGTAGGAGCAGAGGACATCAGGAGGGGGAGGAGCAGAGAACATCACGAGTTGGAGGAGCGGGCAATGCTAGGAGGTGGAGGAGCAGACAATATCAGGAGCAGGAGGAGCAGAGAACAACAGGAGGTGAAGGAGCAGGGAACATCAAAACTCCAAATGCTGGAGGAGCAGAGAAAATCAGAAGGTGGAGAAGCGTAGAACGTCAGGAGGTGGAAGAGCAGAGAACATCAGGTGGGGGAAATGCGGGGAACATCAGGAGGTGGAGAAGCAGGGATCAACAGGAGGTGGAGGAGTAGAGAACATCAGGTGGGGGAAATGCAGGGAACATCAGGAGGTGGAGAAGCAGGGATCAACAGGAGGTGGAGGAGTAGAGAACATCAGGTGGGGGAAATGCGGGGAACATCAGGAGGTGGAGAAGCAGGGATCAACAGGAGGTGGAAGAGCAGAGAACATCAGGTGGGGGAAATGCGGGGAACATCAGGAGGTGGAGAAGCAGGGATCAACAGGAGGTGGAGGAGTAGAGAACATCAGGAAGTGGAGGAGAGGGGAACATCAGGAGGTGGAGGAGCAGAAAACAACAGGAGGTGGAGAAGCGGGTTACAACAGGAGGATAGGCTGGGAAAACCAGAAGGTGGAGGAGCGGGGAACATCAGGAGGTGGAGGAGCAGTGAAAATCAGGAGGTGGAGGAGCAGTGAAAATCAGGAGGTGGTGGAGCGGGGAACATCAGAAGGTGGAGGAATGTGAACATTAGGAGGTGCAGGAGCGGGAAACATCAAAAGGTGGGGGAATGGGAACATCAGGAGGTGGAGGAGCAGAGAACATCAGGAGGTGGAGGAGCGGGGAACATCAGGAGGTGGAGGAGCGCGGAACATCAGGAGGTGAGGGAGCAAACATCAGGAGGAGGAGGAGCTGAGAACATCAGGAGATGGAGGAGCAGAAAACATCAGGAGGTGGAGGAGCGGGGAACATCAGGAGGTGGAGGAGCAGGGCACAGCTAGAGGTGGAGGATCTGTTCTCTAGGCATCCATTAGGATTGTCCACAACAATGCTAACGCGTCAGACATTCATCTACTGAAAGGGACCAAAAACCAGGAAGCCCGAAACAGGTCCTAGGATGCTTGTTTTCAGGGAGGACCTGGCTTCGCAGATCAGGCTGGATTGTTCCTATGGGGCACAGGGTCAAGACTGATTTGCATATGGCTGAGTTCAAACTGGAATGGCACTTGGGTGAATGTATGACATTGTTCTACATTCTGTCCATCAACTGTTGTTTCTGCACCAGGAAGGACTATGGACATCTTTCAAGATGGCGCCCCAGCTGGCCACCTTATCTGACACTGCTGCCAGGGGACAGCTACTCTTTCTTTTTACGTAACATCTATCAGTTATATCATCCGTCTGCACCAAGAGATCTCTTGGTGACATGCAACGAATATTAGTTTACCTAACTCCACGGTTATCCACCTCAGAAGCATGGAAGACTGAGTTGGCACTCCAGGATTTTAACCTGTGACCTTGGGCTGCCCCAGGGAGATGTAATAGTTAACTCACCCATCAGAGCCACCACGTACATTTAATTATCAAATAAGTACATTAGATTATGTGTGCGTTTGTCACTTATATGTTTTAAAAGAAGACCAGTCCAGCCTGCATGTGCTCTGGTTGGTGAAGGGCCCTCCTGCCCTGTCTGCCAGGCTCCTCTCTGTGGAGGTAGGTCAGTGTGAATGAGCTCTGGGATTGCTTGTGCACTCTCACCAGCGGACACAGGACCATGCACGGAAGGATGGCTGAGGCTGGGGGTGTACGAGGGCAGAGCAGACTGTTAGTGCCTGGCATTCACCCCTCAGTGTCTGATCGAATGAGCCCTGGTGCCTGTCAGTCAGTGCCTGGCATTCACCCCTCGGTGTTCAATGAATGAGCCCCTGTGCCTGTCAGTCAGTGCCTGGCATTCACCCATCAGTGTCTGATCAAATGAGCCCTGGTGCCTGTCAGTCAGTGCCTGGAATTGACCCCTCGGTGTCTAATGAATGACCCCCGGTGCCTGTCACTCAGTGCCTGTCATTCACCCCTCAGTGTCTACTGAATGAGCCCTGATTCCTATCACTCAGTGCCTGGCATTCACCCATCAGTGTCTGATTGAATGAGCCCCGGTTCCTGTCAGTCAGTGCCTAGCATTCACCCCTCTGTGTCTAATGAATGAGACAGGTGCCTGCCAGTCAGTGCCTGGCATTCACCCCTCAGTGTCTAATGAATGAACCCCGGTGCCTGTCAGTCAATGCCTGGCATTCACCCCTCAGTGTCTAATGAATGAGCCCCAATGCCTGTCAGTCAGTGCCTGGCATTCACCCCTAAGTGTGTCATAGAATGAGCCCTGGTGCCTGTCAGTCAGTGCCTGACATTCACCCCTCAGTGTCTAATGAATGAGCCCCGATGCCTGTCAGTCAGTGCCTGGCATTCACCCCTCAGTGTCCAATGAATAAGCCCTGATGCCTGTCACTCAGGGCCTAGCATTCACCCATCAGTGTCTGATTGAAAGACCCCGGTGCCTGTCAGTCCGTGCCTAGAATTCATCCCTCAGTGTCTAATGAATGAGCCTGGTGCCTGTCTGTCAGTGCCTGGCATTCACCCCTCAGTGTTTCATCGAATGAGCCCCGGTGCCTGTCAGTCAGTGCCTGGCATTCACCCCTCAGTGTCTTAAGAATGAGCCCTGATGCCTGTCAGTCAATGCCTGGCATTCACCCCTCAGTGTCTAATGAATGAGCCCCAATGCCTGTCAGTCAGTGCTTGGCATTCACCCCTAAGTGTGTCATCGAATGAGCCCTGGTGCCTGTCAGTCAGTGCCTGGCATTCACCCCTCAGTGTCTAATGAATGTGCCCCAATGCCTGTCAGTCAGTGCCTGGCCTTCAACCCTAAGTGTGTCATCGAATGAGCCCCAGTGCCTGTCAGTCAGTGCCTGGCATTCACCCCTCAGTGTCTAATGAATGAGCCCCGGTGCCTGTCAGTCAATGCCTGGCATTCACCCCTCAGTGTCTAATGAATGAGCCCCCATGCCTGTCAGTCAGTGCCTGGCATTCACCCCTAAGTGTGTCATCAAATGAGCCCTGATGCCTGTCAGTCAGTGCCTGACATTCACCCCTCAGTGTCCAATAAATGAGCCCCAATGCCTGTCAGTCAGTGCCTGGCATTCAACCCTAAGTGTGTCATCGAATGAGCCCCGGTGCCTGTCAGTCAGTGCCTGGCATTCACCCCTCAGTGTCTAATGAATAAGCCCCGGTACCTGTCAGTCAGTGCCTGGCATTCACCCCTCAGTATTATATGAATGAGTCCCGGTTCCTGTCAGTCAGTGCCTGGCATTCACCCTCAGTGTCCAATCGAATGAGCCCCGGTGCCAGTCAGTCAGACCCCTCAGTGTCCAATAAATGAGCCCCCGTGCCTGTCAGTCAGTGCGTGTCATTCACCCCTCAGTTGTCAATGAATGAGCCCCGGTGCCTGTTTGTCAGTGCCTGGCATTCACCCCTCAGTGTTTCATCAAATGAGCCCCGGTGCCTGTCAGTCAATGCCTGGCATTCACCCCTCACTGTCTAATGAATGAGCCCCGGTGCCTGTCAGTCAGTGACTGGCATTCACGCCTCAGTGTCCAATGAATGGTCACAGGTTCCTGTCAGTCAGTGCCTGGCATTCACTCCTCAGTATCCAATGAATGAGCCCCGGTGCCTGTCAGTCAGTGCCTGGCATTCACCGCTCGGTATTTCATCAAATGAGCCCCGGTGCCTGTCAGTCAATGCCTGGCATTCACCCCTCAGTGTCTAATGAATGAGCCCCGGTGCCTGTCAGTCAGTGCCTTGCATTCACTCCTCAGTGTCCAGTGAATGAGAACACGTGCCTGTCAGTCAGTGCTTATGACGAGCAGAGCGTGGCTCCTTTTAAGCAGGAGAAGGCTCACAAACTTTGCATATTTTGAATTCACAAAATAATTCTATTTTGTTGTGGAGCATGTGAAACTTATTCCTGTAGAAAACTGATTTGAGTACAATATTTCCGTGAAGCCTCCGCCGAGAGAGACTTCCTGCTCGAACCGGTTTCCCGCCATTGGCTGGTGAGACTTTTATAGGTTAACAGTCAGTTTTTAGTTGAGCGCGGCCTGGACATTGTGCAGTTTCATCCAGACCCACAACAAGCCTCTCTCTTCTGATAAATTCAACAAAATTAGCCGTGAACCTCAAATATCCTTTTCCGTCTGCCAGGCTCCTCTCAGCGGGGGCGGGGGGCCGGGGGGAGTGAGGAGGGAGTATGAATGCACTTTGAGGTTACTTTTGACTCTGATTCTCTCCAGGGCGGAACTAGACCTGAACCTGACCTTAGGGGAGAGGGGGGCCTTCGACAGTCCTGCCAAATATCACGCTTCACGTGTGACACTAACACATTTCAGTGTGGTGATCCGCATCACTGCACTGAAATGCATTGTCACGCATTATAGCGCCTCCTCAGCTGCCACGTGGAGCTCTGCTATAATGCACATATGATGGACTGAGGTGTCTCTCAGCACCGTGCGCACTGCTCCCGGTAGGCAGAAGCTGGCTAAATCTGCTTGCAGCTCTACAAGTACTGACTGCCACAATGTGATTGTAGCCAAGTTAGGCATACACTGGGGGCCGACTCACGTGACACAGAATTTAGACTGACGACACTACAGTCTAGTGCCCAATGGTAGATTCTGACTGACAGCGAGATACAATAGCTACCTTGAGTCAGGGTCCGTCCTCCTGCTGCCAAGAGGCTTCTGTTGGAAAGAGTTCCTCTTGACGTCACACGCCGACAGGAGAGAGCCAGCTGCAGCTGATCACCTATCGCGGGCCTGGACCGCCTGACTGCAGAGCCGGGAATCGAGAAACCGTCACCGAGCTGCGTGGTTTTTCACCGGCTTTGACAGTCATCGGCTTCCACTGACATCCGAAGTCTGGTACCCGCCTGTACCCCCCCCCCCCCGCCCCTCCTCCGCTCGAGAAACCAACTCCATAGATCCGCAGGAGGTTGCCGGGAGCCGTCAGCGAGACGCGGATCTGAGTGGTGGCTCCAGGCTAATTACGCCGCTCCAGCCGCCTCTGCCCATCCTGGCCACGGCCCGCCCACCGTGGGAAGTGACTTCAACGCCGAGGGTAGTCAGGAGCTGCGGGCGCAGGGGCTACAGGGCTGTTCTAATCCAAGCCCAGTCCTCAGGTTCTCAGCCTGTCTTCTCCTGATGCCAGGGGCAAAAAAAAAGGCTGGAAATAAGGCTTAGAGCATCGGAAGGTTGAGAGAATCGGGAGACCAAGTGAGACCAAGCGAGCGAGTAAGGAGCAAGCGAAGAGTGAGTCCGGAGGGGCGAGGAGCAGGGAGGTGAGTGGGGGCAGCGGGGGTAGCGCTTGCTTTTCTGTATTCGCCGGAGTCACTTGGGGGCTCTTCACTGCCCTTCTCTGCTCGCTACAAGCCCCACAATTCAGGTCGCTCTGCTCATTTGCCCGGTACTGAGGAGAAGAAGAGAAAAAGAGAAGAAGAGAAGAGGCGGAGCGAGGGTAGAAAGTGAGGTAGAAAGTGAGGCTGCACACCTGGAATCTTTTCCACTTACCATCCCCACTCACCCTAATCGATCATCGACCATCGGCGAGGCACAAGGTCTCCCGGGGTAAGGCGAGCTTACAAGCGCGAGCGCGGCTGCCGGCAGAGGCGGCCACTAAGTAAGAGCCCGGGGGTCTGACAGGCAGTCCGACTAGGTCTGACTAACTTACGGCCTCTTTGTGCGCTTCGCTCCGCCCCGCTTTGCTCCGCTTGAAACGCAGCCAGCTTATAACCAGTCAACTTACGGACAGAAAACTAGCGAGCCAACCATCACCGCTACCAACGACATGAGATCAGGCAAGGCCAGAGGGGCCTTGGAAGTCAAACCAAAGCCCACAGCAAAAACGAACAAAAAACGGGGAAATGGGAAAGGGCACAAGAATAAGAAAAGAAAAATGAGCGCAAACTCGACCACCAGCACGGAGCTGAACCTCTCCACATCAGAGCAGGCACTGGGGCTGAGCTATAACACAACAGAGCAAGGATCCCTTACGGTCCTGATACCAGAGACCGTAGTAAGCGCAACACCAACTGCTAAAAAACTCTATCAGCCTAAAATATACACAAAGTTTGAATTCCTAAAGGACGCGGGCGCAGCTATATTCTCGAGCAACAGGCACCTCTCCGGACTGCAAACACCACTGCTTCCCGCTGTCTTGGGATTAGCATGCTCTTCGCCACCACCGCTTGTACCCGAAGGCCCGCTGACACAAGGGGGCCCTTTGTCGGATCCTGCGCAGAGCAGCACCTCGGGGGAAAAGGGAACGCTAGCACTCCTCTGGAGACCTCATGCGAAAGAGGGAAGTCTTCTAACTCCGTTGTCTACAAACAGAAGATTCTGCACGCACACCCAGCTGGCTCGGTCCTTTGCAGCCGGGAAAACACCTTATCACCCACACTAGATGACCTTAAAGTCAACCTGAATGAGAAACTCATTTTAGTCCAATACCAGTTGACAAACTAGACAGCTGCCGTACTGAAAGGGATTCCGGGGCAGGCCTACAGACATCAGCACTGGTTCCAACAAACGAAATTGCACCATGTCCGGAGCTGGACTTGCAATCCAAGAGCCATAACCACAGCACACCCATCAAGTCTCACCCAATGGCTGAATGCGCTCTACCAACCTCTGATCAGGAAACCCACAACTCAGCAAGAAGCGCCTCTGGTAGGGAGGCTGCAAGTTCTTACGACTCCAGTAGCAAAGCCGAAGCAAGGGCACTAGTGTCCTATCTCAACACACAAGAATGGGAAGAAATGCTAGTCACTCACACACCTGATCCCAAAGAGACTCCTGCCCCTGACTCACCTTTGGCAGTCAAAAACCTAAACATGCCCGGCAACGACTTTAAAGAGAATGAGCGGAGAAAGGAACAAAACATTGGAACGTGGAACTCACTGCTAAACACAATCCAACTAGCAGTAGATACCCTGCAATACCAATCAGAGAAAATGGAGCTTCAACTTAATCTTCTCAATACACTGGCAGTCTTCACAGCTGGCATCGACGACAAGCTAGGTAATCTAAACAATCTAATTCTGAGGGCACAATCAAACTCCTATCTGAACTGCAATTGCAGTCAGGCATTAGACAAAGTAGCCTCACTGCCCTCAATGCTAACTGACCTAATAGGAGATATGAAGACTCTACACAGAGGATACACAATTAAAGAAATGGGTACCACCAACCCTGTAACAGGAGACACCAATAGCGAAGCATCCAGAACCGTGGCAGAGCCAACCACCCATTCCGCAACCACAAACGTCCCTAACAGGACAGGAGCACTCGCAAAAACTCAACGCCAAACAACGACGTCAACAAAAAAGAAAAGGGCGTAAACAAAAAACCAAAACATCCACGTCCAAATATTTCCCCATCTTCTATGACACAAAGGAGAGATTTTGGGATAACACAAACAATGCTAACCCCACAGATAGCGAAAATCAATTACCCCTTGGCACAAATCATCAGCAGCACAAAACAAACAGTAGCCAGCCGAAACAAGAAGGGCAAGGATCCCAAGGACCACGGGTAGGAGACCAAACGGAACAAACAAACGGATTAAGAGAGGCGGCAGTAAAGATCAATCACCTTACACCGCCAAACTGTACCAAGAACAAGACAGCAAGGGCCTCTGAGGATCAAGCGGGAGTCTCAACACTGCAAAGCAAGGAGCCTCCTCCACAAATGGAAAGGGGAACATCAGAACCAACTAACAATCAAGACTCACCTCCAATAAATGATAGCAACCATCCTCTCAGGTCAAATGCTGAGGTGGGGGACAGGAACGGAAAACCTGGCCCAACGCTAAGCCAAACTTATGGAGCCTATGTCACAGATACATTGGACTTCACTACTCACCTTGTTTCTAATCAAACTGAGCGTCCCCAAGCAAAACGGCCATCTGAAACAGAAACAATATCAAAGCAAATGACCTCATTCAAAGCATTAACAATCACCACCAACATGCCAGGTGAAGGCTCCACCCCGGTACCTCGCGAAACTCATACAGGCCATGCATCACTAGCTCAAGCACATCACTCACAATACAAGGAGGCAAGAAGCACCAAACAAACAACAGAGATGTTGGTCTTTCTTCCGGAATATAAGTCACAAGGGCAGCATGACACGCTCAACTGTGGCAACATTCTTAAACTAATGGAACATATTCCCAGCCTGGAGGAGATAAGCACTAAGGACTTAATCTCGGTTGAATTCTTGCCCGCCACAAATCCAAATAGCCCGTTCTTCTAACAATGTCGTGGAGTCTATTGCAGCAGAAGCAGAGCAATTTAAGTCCTGGGGCATCAAGCTAGACCCCATACTAAAACCAGCCTACCCCTCTCCCCTTCAGAGGAGGACAAGCTCAAAATTGGAGGCAAGACATGCAAATACCCTTAGCGTCCTTAAAGGTGCCTTGGGAAGCTCGCCCAAAAAAAGAGAGAACATACTGTGGCAGCGTCCGGTCCGGAAGGTAGGCCGAGGGCGGTAGTGGGTATTGAACCAGCACCCACATCAAGCGGGAGAAGCCCAGTGCAAAAGCACCATCAGATCTGCACTCCCATCACGAATAAGACCCTGAGAGGAAGTCCGCCAACCAAAAATACACGCAGCCCTCGGGGATGGACAGAAGCCAGCACAAGGGGGGCGCGACATCAAAATCAAGCACTAGCAAGAGAAA
Source organism: Lissotriton vulgaris (assembly GCF_964263255.1). Lineage (NCBI taxonomy): Eukaryota > Metazoa > Chordata > Amphibia > Caudata > Salamandridae > Lissotriton > Lissotriton vulgaris. The sequence goes on from NW_028251263.1 coordinate 198,904, forward strand.
TTCTCTCTTGAATGATCTTAATACGTCCAGAAGAGGCCTGATGCCACCAACAAATGAGAGATGGAATAAAGGGAAGTGTACCAACCATAGGCATCTGTTCTTGGAATATAAACAGCCTAATCTCAAAAATGGATGACCCAGACTTCCAAAAGTAAATCTCTCTATCTGATATAGTAATGCTGCAGGAAACCTGGCTCACATCTACACAACACATCACGGGCTTCACTGGCTATTCAACAGCAGCAGTTAGAACCAACAGATTTGGCCACCAGTCAGGAGGCCTGGCTACATATATATCCAACACAACAATGTCGTCGGCAGTTCTTATGAACTCGTCCACATCCTCAACCCTAACAGTAAAAATAAAACTGAAGCTCTGTAACAAAGGAGAAGAGATATGCCTTGTCAGTGCATACATCCACCCTAAACACAGAGGCAAAGACTCCAACATAATTTCTAATCAACTCGCGGAGTATATGTCCCAGATAGAAAAGCCACTCTTCCTCCTGTCAGGGGACTTCAACCAAAACCTTCTTGGCTCATCGGCAGAGGAAGAGGTCCTGGCTCTGAACAAAATTTACACCATACCACCACAAAGCTCCTCGCAAAACAGGAGAAAGCACCCATACAATTCCTCTCTCAAAGACTTAGAACATCGAATTCTCCGGCATTAAACGGTATATTCATGACAGATCGTCCTCCAATAGAAACATTCTACTCACAAATAGCCAGCTCCATCTTGGACTACACATTTGTCAGTCTGGCACTCTTCCCCTACATCTCAGAATGTAGAATTGGGGACAAGGGTGAAAGTGACCACCGTCCCCAGGAATTCCATCTGACATCAAAGTCGCCTATTACAATCAGGACAGACAAAACGCTAGGGGCGATCTATACCATCAATCAAAAAAGGATCAAATGCACACCAACTAACCTAACAACTCTGGCCGACACTGCCGTTCAACGATATAATACACACAAACCAAATACAGCTGGGCACATCCCACACTGGGAGCAATACACAGGATCTTTGCTAAAAGAACTGGCAACCAAGACTCCGGCAAAAATTAACGTACACAATGTGAGCAGCAAAACCAACTCAAAAAACGGACCGAGAGCAGAAATAAGGCAGCATAAAAGATTAGTAAATTCAACATTACCAATGTTAAGGTCAGCCCCTGATAACGCACAGCTTCGGACAGTGCTGAAGAAACAAAGAACTGAGCTCAAAAGCATAAAATGGAACGTAAAGAAAGACGCTGAAAATGAGACATGGGCAAAATTATTACGCGACAGCAAAAGTAGTAACAGCGCACGCTTTTGGCAATCAGCAAACAGGATCCTACGACAACAGCATAAAGAACTAGGCTCGCACATTCTGGAAGAGTCATGGATTAATTACCTCTCTAGCCACTTCTGAATGCCAGGTCGGTGGCTAAACATCATCAGGCCATTTTTGACCTAATTGAGGATGAGTCCCCTGACGTCTTCGCTATTACAGAAACCTGGCTTCAGGACGCGGACGGGGCCATCATCAATTTAGCCTGTCCCCCTGAGTACTCTATGTACACTTTGAATCGACCTACGAGAGGTGGTGGCATTGCCCTTATAGTCAGGTCCTGTTTTACCTGTAAGTGGAGCGGCCTTAACATCGCTGGCTGCGATAGCGCCTCTTTCAAGATCTTAGTCAGCCCTCAGTTTACGCTCTCTGGGATGGTTGTCTACCGTCCTCCTGGTAGCGATGTAGTGTTCAGAAATACATTCCCTGAGGCTGTTAGTACACTAGCAATGGGATGTGCTAACTTTTCCATCTTGGGCGATCTGAACCTGCATTTTGATATTCAGACCAACCCGACGGTGAGCAGTATTCTTGCTGACTTAGAGGCTCTTCAGCTCTTCCAACAGGTATCTCAGCCCACCCACGCAGGGGGCCACATTTTGGACCCCTTCTTCACCAACATGGACGAGGCTAGGGTTATGTCCATCTCCCCTCTGGGGTGGATGGATCATTTTTTGGTGACCATTCAGTACCCTTTGCCTGAGACCCCTCCCTCTCCATCGGTCAGAAGGGTCTCTAGGCGGCACTGGAATAAACTTAGGCTGGACGACCTGCACCGTCTCCTAGCGGAAGAGCCGCTAGGCCCACTGAATAATGTGGAAACGGGCTATGACCAGTTTTTCACTTGGATCTCCAAGGCATTGGACTCTCTGATTCCTATTGTTTCAAGTAAAGTAAGCACTGGAGAGTCGAGTCCCTGGTATGATAGTGCGCTACGTGCCTTGAAGGGTATATGTAGACGGGCGGAAAGAGTGTGGCGGAAGTCTTATGGGGCTGATTTGAAAGCCGCATATGTTGCTTCCGTCAAGACCTACCATTGTGCTATTTGTAGAGCTCGTGAGGCATTCTATGCCTCGGAATTGCGCAACAACTCGAACCCGTCCAAGACCATATTCAAGGCCGTTAAAGATCTCTTGGTGAAAAGGACTTCCTCTGTGGCTGTGGGGTCCATTTCCCACTGCGAGTCCTTGGCTTCCTTTTTCTTGGAGAAGGTCCAGGCTATCTACCGGGCCTTCCCCAGTACGGGGACTGTCTTGGGAGTCCTAGATGGGGTTCAAGGCCACTCTACCCTGCTCTCTTTTCCCCCACTACTCTTGGAGGGGTTTAATAAATTTGCCTCGCAGATTAAATCTGGCTCTCCGTCGGATCCAGTAAGACCCGCTCTTTTTAGAGAACAGTCCTTTTTGGGGCGCCCGGCAGTGTGTTCCCTAGTCAATCTCTCATTGGACTCTGGTGTGGTTCCAACTAAATGGAAGCAGGCGGTGGTTTCTCCAATCATTAAGAAGCCTTCGTTGGACCCCTCGAAACCCGAAAGCTATCGCCCCATTTCATTGTTACCCTGGCCGGCGAAGATTGCGGAGGCTCATGTCAACCTGGCCTTGTCAGAACATCTTACCCGGACCAATGCCTTAGACCATGGGTACTCACAAACTTTCTCTCGGGGGCCAAATTTACATTGTGGTTTGGGTCCGAGGGCCACACCAGTGGGGGCGGGGTCAGTGGGAGAGGGGGCGGGGCTAGAGCAACAACAAAAAAACTGTGGCCATGAGGTTGAACACAGGTCTCTTCAGCGGACGCCTTCATCCACTGAGCCACCATACCCGGCATACACACATCTCTCTTTCTCTCTCTCTGTGTCTTCCTCCCTCCATCCCTCTCTCTATCTCTGTCACACTTCGTCTATATCTCTCTCTGTCTGTCTCCCTCCCTCCATCTCTCTCCCTGTCTCCCTCTGTCTCACCCACTCTGACTCTCTCCCCCTCACTCTGACTGTCTCACTCCCTCTCTCTCTGTCTCCCTCTCTCTCTGTCTCCCTCTTTCTCCTTCCATCTCTCCTTCCCTCTCTCCTCCCCTCTCCCCTCTCCCCAACTACCCTTCCTCCTCTCCCTCCCTCACTCCCCTTCCCACTCTCCCTCTCTCCCCTTCCCTCTCTCCCTCCCTCACTCCCCTTCCCTCACTCCCTCCGTCACTCCCCTTCCCACTCTCCCTCTCTCCCCTTCCCTCCCTCCCTCACTCCCCTTCCCTCTCTCCCTCCCTCACTCCCCTTCCCTCATTTCCGCCTCCCTCCCTCTGCCTCCCTTACTCCCTCCCTCACTCCCCTTTCCTTACTCCCTCACTCCCTCCCCTTCCCTCACTCCCCTTCCCCCACTCCCCTTCCTCCACTCCCTTACTCCCTCACTTCTGCTTCCCTCCCCCGCCTCCCTCACTTCTGCTTCCCTCCCCTGCCTCCCTCCCTCGGTCGACCTCCGCCCTCTGTCTTTCTCCCTTTCTCTGTCTCCATTTCTCGGTCTCCCTCCCTCTCCCTCTCCCTCTCCCTCTGTCTCCCTCCCTCCCTCTACCTCCCTTGACGTAAAGAGTTTCACTAACTTCAGAATGCTCTTGCCCCATGAACTCCTATTCAATAGGACTAATTCTCAGCAGTGGCTAATCTTGATTCATTTCACTTTCTGGAAGTAGCATCTCTTACGTGCCCTCTCTCCAGACAGAGTGCCACCAACCTTGTGAACCCTGAGGTGTTCCGAGACCCTTGCCACACTATGATGCATTATATTTTAATGCTAAAATCATTGCATTTCTCTCCAAAAGCAGCAAAGACAAATGCTCTTCTTGGGCATTCCCAAGCAGGATGAAGAAGCGCATGACCCCCACCACCATATCTATCTACTGCCTGTGAGGCCATGCAATTCTCCATTAACATCTCCCCTTCTTTTAATTTTAAGGGCATATTAATCTACCGGCCCCCTGGATCTAAAACTACTTTTTTGTCTAACATAAACACCTTACTGGAATCGGCAGCTATGGAAACTAGCTTCACTGTTCTTGGTGACCTGAACTTTCATCTAGATCTTGATCATCTAGCTGACTCTGTTGCTCTCACCACTGACCTAGGCAACTTAGGGCTAAACCAGCTTGTTAAGTCTTCCACGCACCAAGCTGGCCACATTTTGGACCCTATTTTCTCCAATCTAGAAGGTCTCCATATCACAAACATCTTGCCCATGCAGTGGACAGACCACTTTGCAATCTTTGCTAATATCACCTCTTGCAAGGACGGTAATAACAACCCGCCTCTGATACCCAAACTACCGTTTAAAGACTGGAAAAACATTAATTTAGAACATTTCAAACTAACACTCTCACAAACCTGCCCGGAGTTCGCCACTGACCCCAACCTAGCACTTCAGCAACTACATGAATGGATTGGTAAAGCATCTTACCAAGCAGCCCCTTCCAAGGAACATTCTAGCAATAGAGCTAAACCTACCGCTCCTTGGTATAACGATAATCTCAGGACACAAAAACAGATCAACCGCAGCAAGGAGAGAATCTGGAGGAAAGATTATAATGCAGATAGCAAGGCTGCCTATAGAGAGGCTGTAGCTCTATACAAAAATAAGATTGCACAAGCCAAAAGAGAATATTATACCGCTCAAATTGAGCAGGCCAAAAATTCCAGCAAGCAACTATTTTCCATTACTAAAGCTCTATCAGGTAACTCCCCGGATCTTACGCCCCCCCCGTCGCAATCACTGTGTGACTCCCTTGCAGCGTTCTTCTACACCAAAGTAGACGACATCTATCAAGCATTCTCTTCCAAATTGCTCCCGGTATCTAATCCTGCCTTAACCTCCCCCTCTGCTAATGCCTTTTCGTGTTTTCAACCAGTCACCCAAGAGCAAATAAAAAACACACTTCAGACCATCAAATCAGGCTCACCCCTAGACCCCTGTCCTTTATCGGTCCTTACACCAGTCCTAGACGTTATCACACCAGCACTTACGCAGGTCTGTAATTTGATTTTGCAGTCAGGTCATTACCCCGACCCGCTCAAAAACACTTTGTTAAAGCCGTTGCTAAAAAAACCCTCGCTTGACAAAAATGAGCTCAAAAATTATCGGCCAATTGCAAGTCTTCCATTTATGGCAAAGACAATTGAAAAGATCATGAATACCCAGATCTCTGAGTTTATTGAACTGCACCAGCTCCTGGACAATACACAGTTTGGATTTCGGAAACATCACGGGACTGAGACAGCCCTGATCAAAGCCGCCGATGACATCAGGGTCATCAGGGACCAAGGTGGCACTGCCATACTGGTGCTGTTAGATCTATCGGCGGCCTTCGACACGGTCGACCACAACATCTTGGTCGACCGTGTCCAAGGATTAGGTATCTGTCATACGGCCAAAAATCTAATTGCCTCTTTCCTTGCTAATAGAACGCAGGCGGTCACCCTAGGACCCTTTCAATCAGCACAACTCTCCGCCCCCTGTGGTGTTCCTCAAGGCTCATCCCTTAGTCCGACACTCTTCAACATCTATGTGTCGGACCTAGCTAAGACCATCAAAGCACACGGGATGAGCCTTACCTCGTACGCCGACGACACCCAATTAGTGTTGGCGATCAAAGGGGACGGAGAGCAAGTAGCTGAAAAATTCAAGATAGGGCTCCTAGATATAGGAGACTGGATGGCGCAAAACTGTTTAAAGTTAAACTCAGAGAAAACTGAGGTACTCATTTTCGGTCCATTATCACCAGCTTGGTCCACCACTTGGTGGCCGGAGTCCTTTGGCACACCTCCTATACCAGCTTCCAAGGTCAGGAACCTGGGGATTCTTTTTGATGATGGACTGAACTTTATGGATCATGCCAACAAGACTGCATCTATTGCGCACCTAAAACTAAAAATGATTCGCAAAATTCGTCCTTTTCTTCCCGAATCTGCGATTAAGACACTTGTTTCAGCCCTTGTCCTCTCATCCTTGGACTATTGTAACGGGTTATTTCTCAACGCACAAACCAGAGTTACTACAAAACTGCAAACTATACAAAACGCAGCAGCCCGCCTCATCACCGGCAAAACAAAGTTTGAACCCATTGCCAATAACATCAAAGATCTCCACTGGCTGACTGTACATAAAAGAGTCCACTTTAAGGCTCTCTGTATAGTTTTCAAAACACTCAATGACCAAGGACCATTTTTTCTACGAGACAAACTGCAATTTTACAAGCCTACAAGAGCTCTACGCTCAGCTGCCTCTAATCAGCTGCTTGTTCCACGCACCAAAACAGTGTCTTGGGGGGACCGTCGCTTTCTGGTGGCGGCCCCCAAACTTTGGAATACTTTGCCCCTCAACATCAGACAAAGCACCACGCTGTTCCAGTTTCGCAAACTTTTGAAAACCTGGCTTTTCTCTCATTAATCCACCCTTCTCTGTGTCCGGCTTAGTTCTTCACTCTTCATTTTCTCAATAATGGTTTGAGCGCCTTGACGCCTGAGGGTATAAGCAGCGCTTTACAAATGTCAAAAATAAATAAATAAATAAATAAGTGCCCTTGACTCGATACTGAAGGAATTCGCTGCATTACATTTAGAAGAGTGCAACTGTGGTAAAATGTCACCTTTTGTAGACTGCTAATATGACTGTCTGCCAGGGCTGAGACAGCTTCCCGCTTCCAGCCGCACCCGAGCACTTCACACGTCTTTAGAAAGACCATTTGCATGTTAGTTGAGCTTTGTTGATTTCACCTCTTCTTAGGCCCCTGCAGCTCCGCTCTGTGGGCGCTGGGTGATTAATTCCAGTGCTAGGCAGAGCGGAGCTGCAGGGGCCTAAGAAGAGGTGAAATTCACAAAGCTCCACTAACATGCAAATGGTCTTTCTAAAGACGTGTGAAGTGCTCGGGTGCGGCTGTGTGTGTGTGAGAGACTCTGCTGCTCTGCCTATCTCTGGATTGAATCACCCGGCCCCCACAGAGCATCAGAGTCTCTCTGAGTGTCGCTGCTGCACCCGGCAGTGTTTGCAGACATTCTCTATAAATGTGGTCTTTAAATACGGGTACGATGTCTGCGAGGTCCGCGGGCCGCCAGGGCAGGCTTGCCGGGCCGCCACCGGCCCGCGGGCCGTACTATGAGTACCCCTGCCTTAGACCCTACGCAGAATGGCTTTCGTGCTGGCACGGAAACGGCCCTTCTTGCCATGGCAGAGCACCTACAAGCGGTGCTGGATGCTGGTCAGTCGGCGGCGCTGGTATTATTAGACCTCAGTGCCGCCTTTGACACTGTTTCTCACAGCATCCTGTTGCACCGGCTAGAGGAGATCGGCGTTGGGGGGCAGGCTTTACAGTGGTTCTGCTCCTTCCTCGAAAATCGTTCCTTCTGTGTGGCTATCCCTCCCTTCAAGTCCAAATTCCAGCCTCTGGCCATGAGGGTTCCGCAGGGATCCTCGCTGAGCCCCACGTTATTCAATCTGTACGTGAGACCGCTGGCTGAATTCGCTAGGCAGTGGGGCCTGACCTTGGTCTCATATGCCGATGACACTCCTCTGGCGGTTACTCTCAACGGGGATGCGGAAGAAGACGCCCCCAGGTTTCAGAATGGACTGAAGGCGGTGGCCAGCTGGCTGACGGCGAACTGTCTCCAGCTTAACGCCACCAAGACAGAGATCATGATTGTTGGCAAGAGAGTGGAGCTCTGGGGTGACAGATGGTGGCCTTCAGAACTGGGACCGACTCCGACTCCGGTTTCGGAGCTAAAAAACCTGGGAGTCTGGCTGGATGCTGGCCTCACCTTCGTCGGCCATACCAAGAAAACAGCAGCCTGCTGTTTTGGCGTCCTTAGGGGTTTGAGACCCGTTCTTAAATTTTTGGAAGCCCCAACCAGGCAGCTGGTGATTCAAGCTACAGTTATTTCTCGCCTGGATTACGCCAGCTCCCTCCTGGTGGGGGCAAATCAGGCAGAAATTACCCGCCTACAGCGGGTACAAAATGCCGCAGCCAGAGCGATAGTCGGCCTGCCCAGATTCTGCCCTGTTTCCAATGTCCTTCGCTCCTTGCATTGGCTACCAGTGAGGAAGAGAATCATTTTTAAGGTCCTTTGTTTGACTTTTAAAATTTTGAAGGGCATAGGTCCCCAGATTTTGTCTAACTTTCTGTCCTTTTATGTCCCAACACGCGCTTTGCGTTCCTCGGGCCAGGCTCTCGCAGTGGTCCCTCGTTTCAGGCTTTGTCGTGCTGGTGGACGCTCTTTCTGTGTCAAAGCTGCAACCATCTGGAACTCCCTCCCGGTGGAAATTCGTCTGCTCGAGGATCTTATGATTTTTAGGAAAGCCATTAAAACATTTTTGTTTTAGTTTCTTCTTTTAGCTGTCCCTCTTTTGTTTTGGCCTCAGTTGTGCTATGTTCTACCTTGTTAGGGTGCCAGGACGCTCCTTTGCTGGAGCAGCTGTGCGCACAATAAATATCAATAACATAACATAACATAACATAACATAACTTCAATGACCAGCCGGAATACGCAGGAGCGCAAAAAACATACACCACAGAGACTAACTCCGCAAGGTTCGCGCTGAAGGCCCTGACCAAGAGAGAGCAAAGCCCACCCAAAAACATCTCAGATACAACAGCCGGCTAGCAAATAGCAATCATAAAAAAACAGATTTGCAAGGGCAGGAAGGAAGGTGCTCCGGGTCCAAACGGCATCCCGCCAGCCCTATTTAAGGAAAAGATCACAGAATGGGCTACCAACATGCAACCGCTATTCTCGGAAGTAAGACTCTTAAACAAAATCCCAAAATCTTGGAGAGGGTCGACGATTGTCCCCATATTCAAAAAAGGCGACAAAATGGACCCCAACAACTACCGACTAGTAGCCCTCCTCGATAATGAGGCAAAATATTTTGCAGGAACTCTCTTAGAGGAAATTGCGCTATGGGTGGATTCAAATCAGATCATACCATTGAACCAGACCGGTTTCCGGAAAAATACTGGAACAGCTACCAATATTCTGGCCATCTCTCTAATGATCGATGTAGCAAAAACGAAAAAACTGCTGCTGCATATGTGCTACATCGATTTCAGTGCAGCGTTTGATAACATCGAGAGAGGCTGACTTTGGGGGAAACTGGCACAGTGGGGAATACCGCAGCCAATCCTAAGCATGCTGAAGCTTCTACACTCTGATACCTGGGTGCAGGTGAAGCTAGGAGGCGGCACACACCTGTCATCTAAAGTTCGTACTACCAAAGGCCTAAAGTAAGGGTGCGTGCTTGCCCCAATACATTTCAATCTGTTCCTGGCGGATCTATCAGCCTCACTCAACACATGCAACTCCCATTACCCGAGGCTGGGGGGAAAACCTTGAGCAACCTGCTGTACGCGGACGACGTTGTGCTACTTAGCCATACATACATCGGCCTCCAGCAGCTTCTGACTCAAATGCACAGCTACGCCACGGAAAAACAAACTTAAAATAAATTTGAGCAAGACACGCACCATGTCGATCAGCATCAAGAAGGAGCCTCAGAAGTCATGGGCACTAGGTGGTCAAAAAATAGAGTCGGCACTTGTTTATAAATACCTGGGAGTTCTCTTTGACAGAGATGGCACCTTTGCACAGCAAAAGCAGGAAGCAAAAAGGAGAGGGGCGTGCATCGCCGTTACACTAAAAAACATAGCCAATCAACTGATGGGGCCAATTCTAACCCCCTATCTGAGAGTTATCCAGGCTAAGCTACTCCCCTCTATCTGTTATGGCAGCGAGGCGCTTTGTGGGAGAGACTCCAAGAACCTGGACACAATCCAGACAAAAACCTATAGAACAATGTTTTCCCTTCCGTCCTACACATCGCCGGCCCAACTTAGGCTGGAATTTGGATTGCAAAAGCAAGCCCTTGCCAGACAGGGAGCGTATATCATCTGCTGCCACAAACTCCGCTCGGCCCCCACCAACACTCTAAACTCGCTGCAAGACATTCAAAACAGGGACACATCTCAGGCAAGATCCTACCTGAAGGCAGCTCTGGGGGCTACCAACCTAACTGCGATTTGGGACATGCAACTCGGGCACAACCCATTCAAAAAACTAGTCTGGAAAACGGTTAAAACTCTATCCTTACTAGAGGACAAGGCCACATTCGCCAAAAGAAACCATGTCTGGATGTCATTAAACTCTTACAAAACGCCGATACCACAACCTTACTTCAGCCAGGGTTATGCTAAGACAATAAAAATGTAGTTCTTGAAATACAGACTAGGGGTTCCGCACAGCAGAGAGCATCTCCCACCATGGCTCAGGAGCAGGGGCGTAACAAACACCCCCGCAGCCCCCGCGGTGCGGGGGGGGGGGCACTCTCTTCAGTAAATGAAGGGGGCCCGGGTCGCTTGCGCTGAAGCAAGCCTCTCTCCCTCTAAAGCAGGTGCAGGCTGTCTGCAGCCCCCTCTGAGCCCCTCGCCCCCTCCCTCTGACTGAAGAGAAACAAAGTAACAAGTTGCAATGTTTCTCTTCAGTCAGAGCGAGTGGAAAGAGGATGGGGTGGGTGGGGGCCGAGCAGGAGGCAGCACAGAGCAATTAGGATGCAGAACAAGTCATGAGGTCAGGTCTACCTAGTTGTGAGAGGGGAAATGGAGATGGTGTTCTTCCGGCAGGCTTTGAAGGCACATACCACACCCATGACAAGAGTATGGATGCAAATATGCATGTTATTCATGAACTGGTTGCCATTTCCTAAGGAAGAATGGGCGGACGGGTAACACGCTGTCCCACACACTTGCAAGACTATGTTTTGAATTAATGGTTTCAAGATCCTATCTTCTCAATGTTGTCAAATATTGTAGTACTATTTCGCAACTTTGGTTGTCATGTAACACCGCACCTTTAGCTGCAGCTCTCCACTCTGAAGTATTTTAAACAATAGCTTGATTCCTATAGGACATCTTTGAGTTGGATATTTTCGAGCTTTCTGGTGAGGGTGGTGTGGAAAGTTTGTATTCTTTAGTGAATTTGCCTCTATAACATCAGTATTTTGTTTCTCTGAATTTAAACTGTGAGAAAGGTGGAGTATGTCTCGAGTCGGTACCCCCTTTGGGAGTGGGGGCCCTCAGAGTCAGACTGTCAGCATTCTCACGGGCAAAGCTCATATGAGAAGGGATGAGGCAGCAAAAAGGTGCCCTCAGCTAAGCACTCTTGTTAGAAGCACCAGAGGAGATGGGTTCCAGGTCTTTTGAGAAGGGTGCAAGGGGGAGGGGGGAAGGGTGCAAGGCAGAGGGGAGATGGGTGCAAGGCGGAGGGGAGAAGGGTGCAAGGCAGAGGGGAGAAGGGTGCAAGGCAGAGAGGAGATGGGTGCAAGGCGGAGGGGAGAAGGTTGTAAGGCAGAGGGGAGAAGGGTGCAAGGTGGAGGGGTGAAGGGTGCAAGGCGGAGGGGAGAAGGGTGCAAGGCGGAGGATAGAAGGGTGCACGGTGGACAGGAGATGGGTGCAAGGCAGAGGGGAAAAGGGTGCAAGGTAGAGAGGAGAAGGGTGCAAGGCAGAGAGGAGAAGGGTGCTGCAAGGCAGAGGGGAGAAGGGTGCAAGGCAGAGGAGAGAAGGGTGAAAGGCAGAGAGGAGAAGAGTGCAAGGCAGAGGGGATAAGAGTGCAAGGCGGAGAGGAGATGGGTGCAAGGTGGAGAGGAGTGGTGCAATGCAGAGGGGAGAAGGGTGCAAGGTAGAGAGGAGAAGGGTGCAAGGCAGAGGGGAGAAGAGTGCAGGGGGAGGGGAGAAGGGTTCAAGGCAGAGGGGAGAAGGGTGCAAGGCAGAGAGGAGAAGGGTGCAAGGCAGAGGGGAGAAGAGTGCAAAGGGGAGGGGAGAAGGGTGCAAGGCAGAGGGAAGAAGGGTGCAAGGTAGAGAGGAGAAGGGTGCAAGGTGGAGGGGAGAAGGGTGCAAGGCAGAGGGGAGAAGGGTGCAAGGTAGAGGGGAGATGGGTGCAAGGTAGAGAGGAGATGGGTGCAAGGCAGAGGGAAGAAGGGTGCAAGGTAGAGAGGAGAAGGGTGCAAGGTGGAGGGGAGAAGGGTGCAAGGCAGAGGGGAGAAGGGTGCAAGGTAGAGGGGAGATGGGTGCAAGGTAGAGAGGAGATGGGTGCAAGGCAGAGGGGAGAAGGGTGCAAGGCAGAGAGGAGATGGGTGCAAGGCGGAGGGGAGAAGGGTGTAAGGCGGAAGGGAGAAGGGTGCAAGGTGGAGGGGAGAAGGGTGCAAGGCGGAGGGGAGAAGGGTGCAAGGCGGAGGATAGAAGGGTGCACGGCGGACAGGAGATGGGTGCAAGGCAGAGGGGAAAAGGGTGCAAGGTAGAGAGGAGAAGGGTGCAAGGCAGAGGGGAGAAGAGTGCAAGGCGGAGAGGAGATGGGTGCAAGGTGGAAAGGAGAAGGGTGCAAGGCAGAGAGGAGAAGGGTGCAAGGCAGAGGGGAGAAGAGTGCAAGGGGGAGGGGAGAAGGGTGCAAGGCAGAGGGGAGAAGGGTGCAAGGCAGAGAGGACAAGGGTGCAAGGCAGATGGGAGAAGGGTGCAAGGCAGATGGGTGAAGGGTGCAAGGCAGAGGGGAGAAGGGTGCAAGGTAGAGGAGAGATGGGTGCAAGGTAGAGAGGAGATGGGTGCAAGGCAGAGGGAAGAAGGGTGCAAGGCAGAGAGGAGAAGGGTGCAAAGTGGAGGGTAGAAGGGGAGAAGGGTGCAAGGGGGAGGGGGGAAGGGTGCAAGGCAGAGGGGAGAAGGGTGCAAGGCAGAGAGGAGAAGGTTGCAAGGTGGAGGGGAGAAGGGTGCAAGGTGGAGGGGAGAAGGGTGCAAGGTGGAGGGGAGAAGGGTGCAGGCAGAGGGGAGATGGGTGTGAGAAGTTAGCCTGATATATGATGCTCACTAGTTCTAGTGATCACCTTGTATCAGTCCAAACAACCCTTATGGGGATTGGTTGTAAGTCAACCTTATAGACCAGCTATCCTAGTAGTGTGGACAAAAGCAGTCTTTAGGCTAAACTCTGAATGGCATGTGAAGCCAGCTGTTTTACCACATATAACCCCTTGAATACCAAGTGAAAGGACACCACACAGGTTGTTATGAAAATAAACAGATATTTATTAACTAACATTCACCTCTGAACTCTTTATGAGGTCAGAGGGCTAAGCACATGACAATACTAAAAAGGAAATACGAGTTCGCACAATATTTACAAGTGCGCCTTAGGGGCACGACAAACCATATCCTCAAAACAATGGAATGCGAGGAAAAAAAGTACTGTAAGGAGATCCAGAGGTTGGAGGATCGCTGGGACTACGCTACAAACTAGGTAAGTAAGGAGCAGGAGGCCCACGGGACTCACGTGCAGAGTGGAAACTCTCACGCGGGATGCGTACCAACGTCTATGGATCGTACAGTTTAGAAAGTTACGGATTCCGGACAAACCCGGCTGGATGGAGGGAAAACAACAGTGGACCTGAACACTAGGATAGTGTACACAGACTTCAGCACCTAGAAGCTTTAGTTACCTAACCCACATGCTGCGGGTGCATAGGGCTGAAGTTGCGTCGGGTTTGCTGTGTTGATCCCGGTGATGCCTGAAACAAGGAGTTGCTGGCAGGCAGCCAGATGGAGGAGTCCGGTGGTTCCAAGGGTGGAACTAGGAAGAAGAAGTCCTGAAAGAGAAGGGGACAGAGTCTCGGTCACTAGCCAGTGACGGTGCTGGAACCAGGAGGGAACCAGATGCTGTCGCCGCGTTCAGGTGGAAGAAGGGTCGCTTCTCTCTGTAGCTGCGTGGACCAGGAGCTGTTCTTCACGACCAGGCTGGAGGCCCGAGCTGTCCCACGTAGTCTGCTGCTGTTGGCGGTGTCGGATCGTCGATCTGGACAACAGGCCTTGGCTAATGCAAGCCACGCGGTGAAACAAAGATGGCGTCTGGTGCGGACCAGGAGGGTCCGGGTGCTTCTCGTTCACAGGGAAGCAAGGACCAGTCTGGGGGACCAGACCAGCAGTGTTGGATTCTTCGGATTGTCGTCTCAGAGGTCACTAGCCAGCCGGCAAGTGACCAGACAACAGGACAAGCAGCAACCTGGCAAAAGGGCCCCACGCAGATCTTGTGGATGCTGGGGGGCTGGTCTTTGGTGTAGGAGCTGCATCGATGGGGGGCTTCTCAAACCCCAGTGCACTCACTCGAGGATCCCTCGGCGGTCGTGCTGGAAGCGCTGTGCAGGTTTTCTCAAGATGGCCATCTCCACGTTGCTCGTCGCACCCACGGGTCCCAGCTGTGCTGTGGATGTGGGTAGAGGTCAGAGAGGTCTGGAGGTCCGGGTCTTGTCGAGCTGGGTCGTCGGATTCCGGGATGGAAGGACTTGCAGCAAACCGCACAGGAGCTTGATGGTGCCTGCGAAGCAGGATGGTCACTCCCTGACCATAGGGGAGATTCTTCAGTCTTCTGATGGTTCAGGAGGGAGAAGGTCAAGAGTTCTTCGTAGAAGTTGTCAAGAGTAATCTAAAGGGGAATGGGACCAGCTCCTAACTTTATTCAGCTAAAGGGGGCTGCACTACGACTAGGTCCCTCCTCTGGGTGGGACCAGGAAGGGGGTGGTTACACCCCCTTTCCTTTGTCCGGTCTTGCGCCAGCTCTGGGGCTGGAGTGCCCCAGGAACTGGTTCTGACCGGTGTATGCACAGGACACCTTGTGTGCCCCAGGCATGTCTCATTCCTTTCAACCCTGGCCTACCTAATACACAAAATCCTGTCTGGGGTGGTGCTAGCACCTCCCAAGGCAGGAAACCCTTTGTCCAAGCCTCCCTCGCTGGAAGGACTCCCAGCAGCAGGAGGTCAGACTTGTGTCTGTGGTGACAGCATCCATTTTGTGATGCTGAGGCTAGAGTTAACTTTAACCGGGGTTCACAGTTACATATATGTTGTGTCCCTCTAGAAGGGTGGAATGCTACCCCCGTCGCCAGAATTGGCAAGGGGTTAGTATTCCAATTCGTATGACACCTTACTCGACATGTTTTGATAATGCTATACCAAAGTTAGCATTTGACCGCGAGGTTCATAATGCACTTAAGAGTATATGGTATAGCGTTATCATGGAACAGCTATTAGGACTTGGCTCCGCAAGCTGCAAACGGGCTCGGCTCATGCCAGAGCACCATCTCACATAATTCCAAGCACTCTGCCTTTAGGATTGATAAGGCCTACCATAGGAGTGACTGATAGGAATATATGTGTCAATTTTAGGGTTAGATGTAGGAATACTATATCTAAAGCAAAGGGTGATTACACCACCTTGCCCCAGCTGTCATGCAGCCAGTTGTGTCTGATTAGATGGCCGGCCAGGGGTGGCATAATACATGCTGCAGCCCCTGGTAGGCCCTGGGTGCGCCTATGCCCTGGGTACCTAAGGTACACTGTACAGGGGCTGATAAGGTGACTCAGTATCCAATTAGATATGTACCTAGAGCACATGGAATCCATTTTACAGAGAGAGCAGTGGGCCTGGGGTCCTGAATAGCAGGGCCCCAGGTCAACTAAGTCGAAAAACCAGCAAAACACCAGGCAAAAAGTTGGGGGCAACCATAGTCAGATATCCACCTTCCTACAATGGGTGCAAGGTAGAGAGGAGATGGGTGCAAGGCAGAGGGGAGAAGGGTGTAAGGCAGAGAGAGAAGGGTGCAAAGCGGAGGGGAGAAGGGTGCAATGCAGAGGGGAGAAGGGTACAAGGTGGAGGGGAGAAGGGTGCAAGGCAGAGGAGAGAAGGGTGCAAGGTAGAGAGGAGAAGGGTGCAAGGCAGAGGAGAGAAGAGTGCAAGAAGGAGGGGAGAAGGGTGCAAGGCAGATAGGAGAAGGGTGCAAGGCAGATGGGAGAAGGGTGCAAGGTAGAGAGGAGAAGGGTGCAAGGCAGAGGGTGAAAAGTGCGAGGGGAGAAGGGTACAAAGCAGAGGGGAGAAGGGTGCAAGGCAGAGGGGAGAATGGTGCAAGGTAGAGGGGAGAATGTTGCAAGGTAGAAAAAAGTGCAAGGCGGATGGGGAGAAGGGTGCAAGGGGAAGGGGGAGAAGGGTGCCAAGGGGAGGGCGAGAAGGGTGAAAGGCAGACGGGAGAAGGGTGCAAGGGGGATGGTGATGAAGTTAAAAATGTGCCCCCCCCCCCTCGGAAACATTTCTGCGTACGCCCATGGCAACGCACACTACTTTGTGAGAGAGAGTGGGAGAGAGAGTGGAGTGAGAGAGAGAGTTGAGAGAGAGTGGAGAGAGATAGAGTGGAGAGACAGTGGAGAGACAGTGGAGAGAGAGAGAGAGTAGAGAAAGAGGGTGGAGAGAGACAGTGGAGAGAGACAGTGTGACGTAAATAATTAATTTACTCTCTTAATTTCTATGCAGGTAAGTACTTAATCAATGATAACTCAATCAGAATGAAAGAAAACAGAGTCCGTGGTGTTAGAGTTTCTAAGGGTTTTATTCCTCATAAAGGAATCAGGATATCATGTTCTGACCACCACAGGGGTGTCAGAAGGGATAGAGCGCTGAATTTTATTATCAATACATAGCTTATATACTTGATTTATACCATAGGAATCAATGTAAGAGGCGTAACAGCTGAGAGAAGACAAGATAACAGTATACACGTGGTACTAGTACATCATCAAGAGGCGTAAACTAGGCGTGAACTAGAGGTGTGTGCTAGAAACGTCACTGATAGGTGACGCAAGTGGGTGGCACCAAGGGGTGGTGCTAACAGAATGTTGCAATGTCAGCAGAAATCGGAAGCTTGGATGCGCGCGCAGCTGCATGACGTGTGATTGACGGGGTGCAGGGGATTTGACATTTACACTGACGGAAAGAGACAGAAGTCTGGCATGTCAGATCAACTTGTACTTCTATCATATCTGATATCTGATGTTTAGGAACTATACTATCTGGGCGGAAAGGTCTCTAGGGCAGAAGCTATTCTACGCTAACTGTGGATGCGTGTATAAGCGCCTGAGTGTCTACATGTGAAGCGTGGGGCACGGGGCCTTCCATGGAAGCATGGCAACAGAGGCTATGATTTACTTGCGTTAAGACAGGTCGGCCCTTTGGCTCTGCAGCTGAGGAGGATGTTTACAGGATCTAGTAGGCAGGAATGTATTCTCGGGGAGCGGAACAGATAACTCGAAGGTTATAGTCAGTCTTGGCAGAAAGCAGGCTTGAGCTGAGCGCGAGGGGCCGCGCTGAAAGTAGGACAGAGTTCACGAGTACAGAGGTAGCCTGGGCAGAGTCAGGAGCCACAAAAGAGGTTCAGATGGCAGGAATTCAGGGCCTACTCTTGCTAGAGCAGGAAAAATATGAAAAGTGTACTACAAAAAGACGGTGGCATAGCATACTTAGGAACGGACTATATAATCCATTCATGGTGGATCTGAAAGAGGACAAGTTAACGGTGGACGCAAATGTATTTGCGTCTTCATAGCTGGCACAGGAGGGAAGTTACATGCACTTTAAGCTGGTACATGGAGTCGGTGGGGTACGCGCTAGGGAACACAACATGGCCAAAATTTAATTTTCCTCAAGTGGAGAGAGAGTGGAGAGAGAGAGAGTGTAGGGAGACAGTGGAGAGAGAGTGGATAGAGTGGAGAGGGAGAGAGTGGAAAGAGAGAGAGCAGAAAGAGAGTGGAGAAAGAGACAGTGGAGAGAGAGTGGCGAGAGAGTAGAGAGAGAGTGGAGGGAGAGAGTGTGGAGAGAATAGAGAGAGACAGTGGAGAGAGAGAGTGAATAGAGAGTGGAGCGAGAGTGGAGAAATAGAGTGGAGGGAGACAGTGGAGAGAGAGAGAGGGAGAGTGAGAGAGTGGAGAGAGAATAGAGAGAGAGAAAGTGGAGAGAGACCCCCTGTTCCTCATGTACCACATAGCGCCCAGGTCCCCGTGACTGCATGGGTAAAAACCCCCTTTTTTTGTGTAATGACTTAGCCATAATGTCCAATGGGAGGTGGCTATTATGGCTAAGTCCACCCTGCCCTATCAGCAAGGTATCGCCTGTCGCAGTGCGATTATCGCCGGTTTTCCAGCGATAATCACACTGTTTTGTAGTTAACGCTTGGATTTTTATCGCTTTGAAGATATGCGTTGCTGATAGCACGCTATCTCTGCAATAAAATCCAGTGACAGCCGGAGATAATTATCGCTGGTTGTTGCTGATATGCCCTCAAGTTTTTCAACATTACTACAGATTCTTGGCCCATATGTACTCCATGTGTAAATTCTCATCCAGAAGACGGCCATGCTTCAAGTCGTCCATTTCACGTTTCAAACGCAAGCAATAGTTCACGTACTCAGAGAGGAACAAGGGGCTTGAAATGACTAAATAGACTTTCTGGTTCCCAAGTCAAGAGGGGGGATTCCAGGTGATCCTCGGGAAGAGTGAAGTCAATCTATGGGGGCCGAAGATTCCCTTCGAACTGAGAAGACCCCGCAGATAAAGATTCCGAAGGGCACATTCATAGTAACGATCAATCTCATGGATGCCTACCTTCACATTCCAGAGCTGTTTTTCACCAAATATACTGGGGTTTGCCATTAGGGTGTTGCTCTGTTTCAAGTGTCCTTGTCAAGATGGCGCTCCCATTGCTTCTCTTCCCCATCTTCAGAGTTGAATATGTTTCTATATCTGGATAACTGGCTTCTTAATTCATCTTCTCCAGAAGGGACTTTGGAAGGAATTGCTCTGGTCTGACGCTACAAGGATTTTTCGTGAATATGTCAAAATGTCAGACTGAGCAATCTCGAAACAGAAGTTTAATTGGCTCTGCTTTCTGAGTGTGGAGTTTGAAAGAATAGGTTTGCAGAACACCAGACTCACAAAGCATCTTGACAGGGCCGCCACAAGCAGAAATCACCCATTCTCCTTAGCAATCCTTTTCTTAGCATTGAAAATCTTTCCAATTTTGTTGAACTTCTCGCTCTCTCCTCTATTCAGTGTAAACTCCTTTCTGTTTTACTGTTTTGCTTGGAGAGTTTTGAGGAAAATCTTGCTGTCCCCATCCTTAGAACACAATGGATAGAAATGTGACTATTTCAAGATCCTTGGGGCAGTTTGGGTGACGAGGAGGCTCTAGTTTCCTGTGTCCTGATAGTTTTTTCTTCTCTTGTTCTATATTTAAGTTTTCTTCGGCTCCTTGGTTCTTGCATCTAGCCCAAGAATGAATTCAGGTATCACCCCATGAACCTTTATCTTCCGTCGATCTTACATTTCTGACAATGAAGTTTGTTTCTCTGAATTTTATTCTTTTCAGCGCGTTGGAACTGGTGATCTCGGTTTCTGTATTGTGCAGACCCCCCTTCCTGAAACTCCTTGAGGGTGGTTTTGTCCTTTGTCCAGATCTTGAAGTTCTCCTCAAGGCAGTAACCTTAGATCATAAATATAGAGAGATTGTTTGATTATCTTTTTGCCTTTTCGCCCTTCTTCCCTTGGTGGGGAAGCCTTACATTCAAATGGTGTAAAGAGAGCAATTATAATTTATTTGGAATGTTCTAAAAGGGCTAATCTGACCATGTTTTTGTAACTTTTATAGAAGTTGGAAAGGGGTGCAAGGATTCATTGGCCAATAGTCCTCAGATTTCTTCCACAATTGATTTAGCCTAGTCCTTGGCTTATACCTCTTTCCCCTGAGCTCCTCCAGGATGGATACACAAGGGCTGTGGTCACCTCTGTGTGAAGCTCCAGGGGGTTCCTTAATGTCAAATTTGAAGAGCGGCTCTTTTGGCCTCTTCCCCCCCTTTGTACGACAGTGCAGGCCACGCCAGTCATTGTCTGAAGGTCGCTCCTGACATCACAAAAAGCCACCATCCTTTGACGTCAGCTTCCAAATGAGCTTACCTCACAACTGATGATTTTGACAAGGACCATTGGGATTAGGAGTAACGCAGAGCACTGGGATGTAACCAGGACATTAGTGACTGTGCCATATTATACTGATGTGTGCAAAGAGTAAACATAATCCCATGTAGACCTGACACCCTTGGAACGCCTATGCTGCTTGGATTTGGATGCAAAATGCGATGCAGCGTGTGCAACGAAATTCATTTTATTTATTTTTATGTTTACTTACCTGTTAAAGTCTGTAATCCATACATTACTACCCCCCACCCTGCCGCTCCCCCTCCCCACATCACCGCCCGGCCGGTACTCCGACTACCGGCCGCGGCTGCACATTTCTGCTCTTCCTGAACAAATATATTCTTAAAGGTTTATTCCTCTTTGTATGTCTGCTGCAGAATGCAGGACACATGCAAACAGAAGTGATGTCATCACAGCCGAAGACAGGTGCTCCATTTTGGCACAAACCTGGGTTTACAGAATTGAGTAGATCTGGGTTTGTCCAAATGCACGGCTGGACGCCCCAAGATGCAGATGCTGCGTCCACGTGAGGCCTTCCTGTCCAGAGTGTATGCGTTGCCTTGAGTTAACATGTTTTTCTTTTACAATGCTAAGCAATTTGGGCTTTGCGTGGTTTTCTAAATACCGAAAAACATTTTGCGTTGCGGCTGTACTAAAACACGACGCAAAATGTTTTTTTTTTTTTTTTTTTTTTTTTTTTTGGAAGACCTTTATTGCACATTCTTCATATACACAGCGGTGTGCCTACAACCCACTGCTGGGGCCGGCCGCAATCAGAGTATCACATATATCATACAAGTTGGAGACCATACGTCAAAGGTACAAGCGCAGAAATCCAGAAATCTTAGCTTAGATAGGCACTACAGGAGATCCATATGCATTAAGTCCAACACTCCCATTGATTGCGGTCGTGTTCGCCCCCATGTGATCTTGGTCTAATTTTCGGCTTTTATAAACAAGACAATTCCAACAAATCCGAACCCCCCCTCCCCAACGTATCCTGATCACAATAAGAATTCCAAGTCCAGCAGGCAGAGTACGATAGGGTAAGCAATATGGCAGATGTCTGACAGGGCATCCAGAAATAGGAGAGCTTCACTACCACCCCAGAACTCCTCAGAAGCTTTAGCGAGGCACGGTAAGTCATACTTGCATGCCAGTCTCAGCAGATCAAAGCCTTCCCACTCACATGAGCATGTTCTAGGTGTTCCACGCAACTCACAGTGCAGTCTTAACATCACTCCAGAAGTACATCTCACTCAGTTTCATCCCCACCATCTACCAAAACGGCACCCACACTCTCGTCGCTGTCGGTATCCGCCAAAGACAGCATGTAAAGTGTGAACGGGGTCCATACATCCCTCGGGCGGGCCACCGCAGGCAATTCTTCATAATAACAGTTCAGTTGGTCCCTGCAATAGGCCATATCCTGCAGCCACAGCCGTACCTCAGGCGCTCTCCTCCCTCCCCAAACCATAGCGACCCTCCTCTTGGCCAATTGAAGCGCCAGCACCACCAAGCGGCGCGACGGAGCAGCCACACCAGAAGCAATGCCCAAAAGACACAGACGTACATCTAGCTTCACCTCAAGTGAGGTGATGACAGTCAGCCTTTCAGTCACTTCCCTCCAGAAATCGTAGACCCTAGGGCACCCCCAGGCCAGATGAATAAAGTCGGCCTCCTCGGCCCCACACCGGACACATTGAGCAGTGGACCGAAGGCCATATCTCAACAGTTGGGTAGGCGTATAGTACCATTGTTGCAGAAACTTATAATGTAGTAGGCGGAAGTTGCCATTGATCACATACCCCCCAGTCATGGCACAGCATTCATTCCACTCATCGTCACTCAGCGGTTCCGGGAGACTCTCGTCCCACCGTGCTCTAGCTAGCGCCGCCCCCCCGCCCTCATCTTCTTGAGCTGCCTTATATAATTTAGATAACAATTTAGACCTGTCTTTGGCCGTATAGAGCAATTGCAGGGCGCTCAGGGCCAGAGGTTCTTCCGGATAAGTAGAGTATAGGTCACGCACGGCGGCCCGCAATCTAACATACATAAAGGTGGACATAGTGGCATTTGTCGAGTGAGACGTCATCTCCCGAGAGGAGAGAAACGATGCCCCTGGAAATAGGTCTCCCATGGTCTGTAGCCCAGCTTCCCGCAGGGTCTGCAGCCCTCCCGGCTCCCCCGACACAGAGATATCTGAGTGATAGAGTAGCGGCATAGCCGGGGCGTATAGCGGCAGTCTACCAGCCCGTTTGCCCAAGCTGTGCCACGCAGTCGCCGTGAGTCGCACTGTGTCAATCTCCCCCTTCTCAAACACCGAATGTTTATTGGCAATCATAGCCCTCAAGGGGTATGGTAGAACCGCGCTTGCTTCCAGCGCTACGTGTGGGGTGTATGGCGGTGCTGCTATCCAGTAACTCGCAAAGTGCGCCTGCGCACACAAGTAATATAGCCTCATATCCGGCAGGGCAAACCCACCCAGATCGTATGGCTTGACCAGGACCTCCCAGGCCACGCGCGGCCTCTTGCCAGCCCAAGTGAGAGATATTAATAGGGACCTGAGCCTCGCAAAGAAGCGGGATTTCAACGCAATTGGGACGTTCGTGAAGAGGTAAAGAAATTTCGGAAGGACCACCATTTTAATTAGTGACACTCTGTCCGCCAGGGTAAGCGGTAAGTGAGTCCATTTCGCCACCTGATCTTCCAGTTTGGAAATGGCAACGCCGTAGTTGGCCCGTATGACTTCCTGACAGTCCCTATGTACCCAGATACCCAGGTATCTAACCGACTCCGTCGCCCATTCCAGCGGGAATTCCAGGGGGAACCGATGGGTAACATCCGTGAGGGGCAGCACCACCGATTTGTCCCAATTTATTGTCAGTCCTGAGTGTCGACCGAACCTAATGAACTCCTGAAGTATGTTTTCAAGGTGGAGCGCGGGGTCCCTGACATATAGAACCATGTCGTCGGCGTACATCGAGACAGCCAGCGACCTGAGAGGAAATTTCAATGCCGCATCCGCATACCTTTGCCTCAAAATACAGGCCAGCGGCTCCATCATTATTGCAAAAAGCAGGGGCGAGAGAGGGCACCCCTGTCGTGTCCCCCTCTGTATCGGAAAGGAGGAAGAGACATATCCGTTAACCCTGACTCTCGCCGTGGGCACGTTATATAACAGGGCGATCAGGGATGTGAAAAAGAAAGGGACTCCCATTCGGTGTAGCACGGCCAGCATGTACTTCCATGCAACTGAATCAAAGGCCTTGGCGGCATCCAGGATGACCGCCGCCGCAGCCAGTTCTGGCTTAAGGAGATGCAGGACGGCGAACAGGGTTCGTAGGTTGTGAGTGGTGGACCGAAGGGGGATAAATCCCGACTGGTCAGGTAGCACCATGACCGGCAGGAGTAGACGCAGTCTCGTGGCTAACACTTTGGCAATTATTTTAACGTCAGTGTTCATAAGTGATAGCGGGCGGTATGATTCGCATTTATTCAGAGGCTTGCCAGGCTTGGGGAGCGCCACCAATAGCGCCTCCCTCATGGTCCCCGGAAGCCGTCCGCATTCAAAGGCCTCCTCCAAAACCATTGCTAACCGCGGAATCAGCAAGTCTGAATAAGTCTTATAGATTGATTTGCTGTTGTTTTTGCACCTGTTGAACAGGTCTTCTGGTTTGTGCGATCTCCGAATCTGAAACCACGCTCTCCTGTGATGATGTGGCAGTATTTTTCTGTGGTTGAGAAGAAGGTTGCCATTTTTTCTGATTATAGATTTCCGCCCATGTGCAAACTTCCTCGAGTTTATAGTCAATAGTGTCGCGGCGGTACTTCCGTACCTTACGTTCATTAACTTCTGTGGCATACCGATCTAGTTTGGTATTGATATCTTCTAAAGTTTTATCCAGATCTGGGATCTTATTGATTTCCATTTTCAATGTTTTAATTTCCTCTTCCAATTCAATAAGCACTCTTGATAATTCTTCCACAATTAACAAAATTAAATCCAATGAACACTTATTAAGTATTTGGTACCATTTTTCCATGAATTTTTAATTGTTCCTACAAAGCATTGGTTTTAGGGCTATTCTTAACCCCCTTGGTATCCTTTGGTTTTTGTGGTATTGGATCAAAGTGGTTGCGTGCAACCTTTAGTTGATTTCTTTTCTGCTGATATACTCCAATTGTTTTAAAAGTTGTGCAGTGGTGGTTTTTTGAGTGGTAAAAAGCCTGGTCTCCTGGATGAGTCCATACATTTCTTTGGCAGCATCTGCTGTATATCCAAGTGTTACTGCTTTGTTGCTTGTTTAAAGTGCCATACCCATGAGTGCACAGGGATAACACAGACCTAGTAATAGTTAACTCACCCCTCAGAGCCACCACATACATTTCATCATCAAATAAGTACATTAGATTATGTGTGCGTTTGTCACTTACATGTTTTAAAAGAAGACCAGTCCAGCCTGCATGTGCTCCGGTTGGTGAAGGGCCCTCCTGCCCTGTCTGCCAGGCTCCTCTCTGTGGGGGTAGGTCAGTGTGAATGAGCTCTTGGATTGCTTGTGCACTCTCACCCGCGGACACAGGACCATGCACGGAAGGATGGCTGAGGCTAGGGGCATACGAGGGCAGAGGTGAAGCACCCCCGCAGAGCAGACTGTTAGTGCCTGGCATTCACCCCTCAGTGTCTGATCGAATGAGCCCTGGTGCCTGTCAGTCAGTGCCTGGTATTCACCCCTCGGTGTTCAATGAATGAGCCCCTGTGCCTGTCAGTCAGTGCCTGGCATTCACCCATCAGTGTCTGATCGAATGAGCCCTGGTGCCTGTCAGTCAGTGCCTGGCATTCACCCCTCGGTGTTCAATGAATGAGCCCCTGTGCCTGTCAGTCAGTGCCTGGCATTCACCCCTCGGTGTCTCATCGAATGACCCCCGGTGCCTGTCAGTCAGTGCCTGTCATTCACCCCTCAGTGTCTAATGAATGAGCCCTGATTCCTCTCACTCAGTGCTTGGCATTCACCCCTCAGTGTCTAATGAATGAGCCCCAATGCCAGTCAGTCAGTGCCTGGCATTCACCCCTAAGTGTGTCATCGAAGGAGCCCTGGTGCCTGTCAGTCAGTGCCTGTCATTCACCCCTCAGTGTCTAATGAATGAGCCCTGATTCCTCTCACTCAGTGCTTGGCATTCACCCCTCAGTGTCTAATGAATGAACCCCAATGCCAGTCAGTCAGTGCCTGGCATTCACCCCTAAGTGTGTCATCGAAGGAGCCCTGGTGCCTGTTAGTCAGTGCCTGGCATTCACCCCTCAGTGTCCAGTGAATGAGCACACGTGCCTGTCAGTCAGTGCCTGGCATTCACCCCTCAGTGTCCAATGAATGAGCACACGTGCCTGTCAGTCAATGCCTGGCATTCACCCCTCAGTGTCCAATGAATGAGCACACGTGCCTGTCAGTCAGTGCTTATGACGAGCAGAGTGTGGCTCCTTTTAAGCAGGAGAAGGCTCACAAACTTTGCATATTTTGGATTCACAAAATATTTCTATTTTGTTGTGGAGCATGTGAAACGTTTTCCTGTAGAAAACTGATTCGAGTACAATATTTCCGTGAAGCCTCCGCCGAGAGAGACTTCCTGCTCGAACCGGTTTCCCGCCATTGGCTGGTGAGACTTTTAGAGGTGAACAGTCAGTTTTTAGTTGAGCGCGGCCTGGACATTGTGCAGTTTCATCCAGACCCACAACAAGCCTCTCGCTTCTGAGAAATTCAACAAAATTGGCCGTGAACCTCAAATATCCTTTTCCGTCTGCCAGGCTCCTCTCAGCGGGGGGGGGGGGGCGGGGAGCGGGGGGAGGGAGGAGGGGGGTCAGCGTGAATGCACTCTGAGGTTACTTTTGACTCTGATTCTCTCCAGGGCGGAACTAGTCCTGAACCTGACCTTGGGGGAGAGGGGGGCCTTCGAGCCAGTGGGCGGGGCTAAACGTCAAGCAAGGGGCGGGTGGCTCTAACACTTCAAGCAAAGGGACAGGGCTCCCTCAGAGCCAATATCACAAAACATAGTGGACAAAACTGATAAGATTACAACACGTGATTTTGTGGGGAGATTTATACCTTAGAGGCTGCTGTCTTTGAAAAGGGATTTACCGGTAGACGCATCAACGTTTTCATTTGCGATTCCTTATTTGCGAAAAATAAGGAATCGCAAATAAGGAATCGCAAATGGCAATGCATCATTTATTTCGCAATTTTATTGAGATTCGGTAAAAATCGAAATTTTTACCGAATCGCAATAAAATTGCGAGTTTCAAATAGCGATTTCGCAATTCCCATTGATTCCTATGGGCCAAAAGGCCCATAGGAATCAATGGGAATTGCGAATTCGCAATTTGGAACTCGCAAAATGTTAATGCATTCCATGGGTGCAGGGGGGGTCCAAAGGAACCCCCCCTGCACCCCTGAAATGTATTTTAAAGTGCATGTTACACACACACATGTCCTAAGGACATGTGTGTCTGTAACATGACAGTGTTTTAAAATGCATCTTTGGGCATTTTGACACATTTTTGCAAATTACCACGAGGTTCAACCTTGTGGTAATTTGCACCCCCTATTTGCGAAATCGCAATTTTAAAAATAATCATGCATTGCTTTTAAGGAATCGCAAATTTGCGATTCCTTAAAAGCAATCGCATTTTTGGAATTCGCTAAAAATAGCGATTTTCCAAAAATGCTTGATGCATCCCAGACACCTATTTAGGAAGTGCAAACGGCCGAATTGTCCCCCACATGCATCATCCCGGGTGTTTGCGAATTCTAAATTGCGAAAAATAGCGATTCGCAATTTAGAATTCGCAAAACGGGATGCATGAATATTTTCGTAAATTTATGCGATTCGGTAAAAATCGCAATTTTTACCGAATCGCATAAATTACCGAAATACAATTTGCGAAATCGCTATTCCCATTGGTTCCTATGGGCCAAAAGGACCATAGGAAGCAATGGGAAGGCATTAGCAAATTGCGATTTTCACTTTGAAAATCGCAATTTGTTAATGCATTTCATGGGTGCAGGGGGGGGTCGAAAGGACCCCCCCATGCACCCCTGAAATGTATTTTTCGCATCATGTTTCACACACACATGTCCTAAGGACATGTGTGTTTGTAACATGGATGTTGAAAAAAATGCATTTTCACGGTTTTAAACACTTTTTGCAAATTTACCGAGTGGTTCAACCACTCGGTAAATTTGACCCCCTAATTGCGATTTCGCAATTTTAAAATTAATCATGCATTGCTTTTAAGAAATCGCAAATTTGCGATTTCTTAAAAGCAATCGCAATTTTAGAAGTCGCAAAAAAGATGCGAATTCTAAAATTGCTTCATGCATCCCAAAAAGCACTTTTGGAATCGCAAACGGCCGATTTTAAGGAATCGCACCGTTTGCGACTCAAAAAATGCTTGATGCATGTGTCTATTTGCGATTCGCACCGTTTGCACTTCCTAAATAGGTTGATGCATCTAGGCATTAGTGAATTTAAAACTAAAAAAGAACCTTCTACCACTGTTATTATGGAACATATTAGAACCGTTTTTTGCTAAGTATTTTTAAGAAGATAACACTTTTTGTAAATTCTCACACAATTCTGTATGGGGCAGGAACACGTTCTCGTGAAAGATGTATAAACACAGGTGGATCCAGGAAGGTGCTCTATCCTGATTGTTGACTGGACGCATGTTTTCAGTCTGTCCATAAGGACATTCAGCATTCCTATTTTTTGATGCTGCACATATGTGTGCATGTCTCCAAATATGAAGCTCTGTGGGTTGACACACATGATGTTGGAGCTGGGGGTGTGACTAGCAAATTATCAATTTGATCTTTAACACCTTTCTTTCCTCCTGAGATTGAGCGAGTGCCAATCAGTTGTCAGTATTACTGCTTCCACCTCCAGGTAGACACAAGAAGGGTTTTTTTGGTTGTTCTGCACAGGAAGAAAACCCTTCCTCCCTGCCAAACAGGACTTTCCTGACAATGCCAGAATGGCTCAGAGAGGCCCGTTGGAGGTCAGACGCAGCATCGCGTGGACCGCGGTGAAAATCTGCTTCAGATGCTTGAGGTCTATATGGCAATGAACAACAGATATCAAATCTAGGGGCATATCATCAAAGCGGCGCAACAAAATTATCAGCGATTTTGCATCCGTTTTCGTCTGAAAAGTAGCGATAATTTTATCGCCTTATCAGCAAGGTCACACTATCGCGTAAATCCTTGCCCTAGCGCCCTTACTCATAACGCCCAGCTTTGCATCTCTAATGAGATGCAAAGTGGGCGTACCTTGCCAAACCTCCGTGGAGAATGTCGCTAAACGACATTTCTCCAATTAACAAGGAAATCGCTAACCTGCTTAGCGATGATAAAAGAAGCGCTAACCGCGCTTAACGCAGGTTTCATTACGCTTGCTTCAAAGCTGACTTAGCCATAATATCCAATGGGAGGTGGCTATTATGGCTAAGTCCACCCTGCCCTATCAGCAAGGTATCGCCTGCCGCAGTGCGATTATCGCTGGTTTTCCAGCGATAATCACACTGTTTTGTAGCTAACGCTTGGATTTCTATCGCTTTGAAGATATGCGTTGCTGATAGCACGCTATCTCTGCAATAAAATCCAGTGACAGCCGGTGATAATTATCGCCGGTTGTTGCTGATATGCCCCCAAGTTTTAAAACATTACTACAGATTCTTGGCCCATGTGTACTCCATGAGTAAGTTCTCATCCAGAAGACGGCCATGCTTCAAGTCGTCCATTTCACGTTTCAAACGCAAGCAATAGTTCATGTACTCAGAGAGGAATAAGGGGCTTGAGACGACTAAATAGACTTTCTGGTTCCCTAGTCAAGAGGGGGGTTCCAGATGATCCTCGTGAAGAGTGAAGTCAATCTATGGGTGCCGAAGAGTCCCTTCGAAGTGAAGACCCCGCAGAGAAAGATTCCGAAGGGCGCATTCGTAGTAACATCAATCTCATGAATGCCCACCTTCACATTCCAGAGCTGTTTCCCACCAAATATACTGGTATTTGCCATTTGGACGTTGCTCTGTTTCAAGGGTCCTTTTCAAGATGGCGCTCCCATTGCTTCTCTTCCCCATCTTCAGAGTTGGAAACTGGCTTCTAAATTCATCTTCTCCAGAAGGGACTTTGGAAGGAATTGCTTTGGTCTGACGCTGCAAGGATTTTTCGTGAATATGTTAAAATGTCAGACTGAGCAATCTCGAAACAGAAGTTTAATTGGCTCTGCTTTCTGAGTGTGGAGTTTGAAAGAATAGGTTTGCAGAACACCAGACTCACAAAGCATCTTGACAGGGCCGCCACAATCAGAAATCACCCATTCACCATAGCAATCGTTTTCTTAGCATTGAAAATCTTTCCAATTTTGTTGAACTTCTCGCGCTCTCTCCTCTATTCAGTGTACACTCCGTTCTGTTTTACTGTTTTGCTTGGAGAGTTTTCAGGAAAATCTTGCTGTCCCCATCCTTAGAACACAATGGATAGAAATGTGACCATTTCAAGATCCTAGGGTCAGTTTGGGTGACGAGGAGGTTATGGTTTCCCGTGTCCTGATAGTTTTTTCTTCTCTTGTTCTATTTTTAGGTTTTCTTCGGCTCCTTGGTTCTTGCATCTGGTCTTAGAATTAAATCCGGTATCACATTTTGAACCTTTATCTTCCGTCGATCTTACATTTCTGACAATGAAGTTTGTTTCTCTGAATTTTATTCTTTTCAGCGCGTTGGAACTGGTGATCTCGGTTTCTGTATTGTGCAGACCCCCCTTCCTGAAACTCCTTGAGGGTGGTTTTGTCCTTTGTCCAGATCTTGAAGTTCTCCTCAAGGCAGTAACCTTAGATCATAAATATAGAGAGATTGTTTGATTATCTTTTTGCCTTTTCGCCCTTCTTCCCTTGGTGGGGAAGCCTTACATTCAAATGGTGTAAAGAGAGCAATTATAATTTATTTGGAATGTTCTAAAAGGGCTAATCTGACCATGTTTTTGTAACTTTTATAGAAGTTGGAAAGGGGTGCAAGGATTCATTGGCCAATAGTCCTCAGATTTCTTCCACAATTGATTTAGCCTAGTCCTTGGCTTATACCTCTTTCCCCTGAGCTCCTCCAGGATGGATACACAAGGGCTGTGGTCACCTCTGTGTGAAGCTCCAGGGGGTTCCTTAATGTCAAATTTGAAGAGCGGCTCTTTTGGCCTCTTCCCCCCCTTTGTACGACAGTGCAGGCCACGCCAGTCATTGTCTGAAGGTCGCTCCTGACATCACAAAAAGCCACCATCCTTTGACGTCAGCTTCCAAATGAGCTTACCTCACAACTGATGATTTTGACAAGGACCATTGGGATTAGGAGTAACGCAGAGCACTGGGATGTAACCAGGACATTAGTGACTGTGCCATATTATACTGATGTGTGCAAAGAGTAAACATAATCCCATGTAGACCTGACACCCTTGGAACGCCTATGCTGCTTGGATTTGGATGCAAAATGCGATGCAGCGTGTGCAACGAAATTCATTTTATTTATTTTTATGTTTACTTACCTGTTAAAGTCTGTAATCCATACATTACTACCCCCCACCCTGCCCCTCCCCCTCCCCACATCACCGCCCGGCCGGTACTCCGACTACCGGCCGCGGCTGCACATTTCTGCTCTTCCTGAACAAATATATTCTTAAAGGTTTATTCCTCTTTGTATGTCTGCTGCAGAATGCAGGACACATGCAAACAGAAGTGATGTCATCACAGCCGAAGACAGGTGCTCCATTTTGGCACAAACCTGGGTTTACAGAATTGAGTAGATCTGGGTTTGTCCAAATGCACGGCTGGACGCCCCAAGATGCAGATGCTGCGTCCACGTGAGGCCTTCCTGTCCAGAGTGTATGCGTTGCCTTGAGTTAACATGTTTTTCTTTTACAATGCTAAGCAATTTGGGCTTTGCGTGGTTTTCTAAATACCGAAAAACATTTTGCGTTGCGGCTGTACTAAAACACGACGCAAAATGTTTTTTTTTTTTTTTTTTTTTTGGAAGACCTTTATTGCACATTCTTCATATACACAGCGGTGTGCCTACAACCCACTGCTGGGGCCGGCCGCAATCAGAGTATCACATATATCATACAAGTTGGAGACCATACGTCAAAGGTACAAGCGCAGAAATCCAGAAATCTTAGCTTAGATAGGCACTACAGGAGATCCATATGCATTAAGTCCAACACTCCCATTGATTGCGGTCGTGTTCGCCCCCATGTGATCTTGGTCTAATTTTCGGCTTTTATAAACAAGACAATTCCAACAAATCCGAACCCCCCCTCCCCAACGTATCCTGATCACAATAAGAATTCCAAGTCCAGCAGGCAGAGTACGATAGGGTAAGCAATATGGCAGATGTCTGACAGGGCATCCAGAAATAGGAGAGCTTCACTACCACCCCAGAACTCCTCAGAAGCTTTAGCGAGGCACGGTAAGTCATACTTGCATGCCAGTCTCAGCAGATCAAAGCCTTCCCACTCACATGAGCATGTTCTAGGTGTTCCACGCAACTCACAGTGCAGTCTTAACATCACTCCAGAAGTACATCTCACTCAGTTTCATCCCCACCATCTACCAAAACGGCACCCACACTCTCGTCGCTGTCGGTATCCGCCAAAGACAGCATGTAAAGTGTGAACGGGGTCCATACATCCCTCGGGCGGGCCACCGCAGGCAATTCTTCATAATAACAGTTCAGTTGGTCCCTGCAATAGGCCATATCCTGCAGCCACAGCCGTACCTCAGGCGCTCTCCTCCCTCCCCAAACCATAGCGACCCTCCTCTTGGCCAATTGAAGCGCCAGCACCACCAAGCGGCGCGACGGAGCAGCCACACCAGAAGCAATGCCCAAAAGACACAGACGTACATCTAGCTTCACCTCAAGTGAGGTGATGACAGTCAGCCTTTCAGTCACTTCCCTCCAGAAATCGTAGACCCTAGGGCACCCCCAGGCCAGATGAATAAAGTCGGCCTCCTCGGCCCCACACCGGACACATTGAGCAGTGGACCGAAGCCATATCTCAACAGTTGGGTAGGCGTATAGTACCATTGTTGCAGAAACTTATAATGTAGTAGGCGGAAGTTGCCATTGATCACATACCCCCCAGTCATGGCACAGCATTCATTCCACTCATCGTCACTCAGCGGTTCCGGGAGACTCTCGTCCCACCGTGCTCTAGCTAGCGCCGCCCCCCCGCCCTCATCTTCTTGAGCTGCCTTATATAATTTAGATAACAATTTAGACCTGTCTTTGGCCGTATAGAGCAATTGCAGGGCGCTCAGGGCCAGAGGTTCTTCCGGATAAGTAGAGTATAGGTCACGCACGGCGGCCCGCAATCTAACATACATAAAGGTGGACATAGTGGCATTTGTCGAGTGAGACGTCATCTCCCGAGAGGAGAGAAACGATGCCCCTGGAAATAGGTCTCCCATGGTCTGTAGCCCAGCTTCCCGCAGGGTCTGCAGCCCTCCCGGCTCCCCCGACACAGAGATATCTGAGTGATAGAGTAGCGGCATAGCCGGGGCGTATAGCGGCAGTCTACCAGCCCGTTTGCCCAAGCTGTGCCACGCAGTCGCCGTGAGTCGCACTGTGTCAATCTCCCCCTTCTCAAACACCGAATGTTTATTGGCAATCATAGCCCTCAAGGGGTATGGTAGAACCGCGCTTGCTTCCAGCGCTACGTGTGGGGTGTATGGCGGTGCTGCTATCCAGTAACTCGCAAAGTGCGCCTGCGCACACAAGTAATATAGCCTCATATCCGGCAGGGCAAACCCACCCAGATCGTATGGCTTGACCAGGACCTCCCAGGCCACGCGCGGCCTCTTGCCAGCCCAAGTGAGAGATATTAATAGGGACCTGAGCCTCGCAAAGAAGCGGGATTTCAACGCAATTGGGACGTTCGTGAAGAGGTAAAGAAATTTCGGAAGGACCACCATTTTAATTAGTGACACTCTGTCCGCCAGGGTAAGCGGTAAGTGAGTCCATTTCGCCACCTGATCTTCCAGTTTGGAAATGGCAACGCCGTAGTTGGCCCGTATGACTTCCTGACAGTCCCTATGTACCCAGATACCCAGGTATCTAACCGACTCCGTCGCCCATTCCAGCGGGAATTCCAGGGGGAACCGATGGGTAACATCCGTGAGGGGCAGCACCACCGATTTGTCCCAATTTATTGTCAGTCCTGAGTGTCGACCGAACCTAATGAACTCCTGAAGTATGTTTTCAAGGTGGAGCGCGGGGTCCCTGACATATAGAACCATGTCGTCGGCGTACATCGAGACAGCCAGCGACCTGAGAGGAAATTTCAATGCCGCATCCGCATACCTTTGCCTCAAAATACAGGCCAGCGGCTCCATCATTATTGCAAAAAGCAGGGGCGAGAGAGGGCACCCCTGTCGTGTCCCCCTCTGTATCGGAAAGGAGGAAGAGACATATCCGTTAACCCTGACTCTCGCCGTGGGCACGTTATATAACAGGGCGATCAGGGATGTGAAAAAGAAAGGGACTCCCATTCGGTGTAGCACGGCCAGCATGTACTTCCATGCAACTGAATCAAAGGCCTTGGCGGCATCCAGCATGACCGCCGCCGCAGCCAGTTCTGGCTTAAGGAGATGCAGGACGGCGAACAGGGTTCGTAGGTTGTGAGTGGTGGACCGAAGGGGGATAAATCCCGACTGGTCAGGTAGCACCATGACCGGCAGGAGTAGACGCAGTCTCGTGGCTAACACTTTGGCAATTATTTTAACGTCAGTGTTCATAAGTGATAGCGGGCGGTATGATTCGCATTTATTCAGAGGCTTGCCAGGCTTGGGGAGCGCCACCAATAGCGCCTCCCTCATGGTCCCCGGAAGCCGTCCGCATTCAAAGGCCTCCTCCAAAACCATTGCTAACCGCGGAATCAGCAAGTCTGAATAAGTCTTATAGAATTCAGCGGGTAAGCCATCTGTGCCAGCCGCCTTTCCATTCGGGAGTGCTGCAATAGCATCCCTGAATTCCGCCTCGGTGACATGATGCATTAGGAATTCCTGTTGTCCCCTGGAGAGCCACACAAGCGCCACTCCCTCCAAATATTGCGTTATGTCCGCCTCTTCTGCCGTATCCCTATGTTCATAGAGTTGGGCATAATGTCTCGAAAAGCAGGCGAGTATACCCTCCGTCGAGGTCACCACTTCTCCCTGATCCTCGATTTCCAATACAGAACAATGCTTTGCCCAAGGATCACGAATTCTATCAGCAAGCCCCTTACCCGGCCTACCCCCTTCTCCGTAGTACCTGGCCGTAGCGCGTTTGGACAGAAATTTCACCTCTTGGCCGGCCAATTCATTATATTCTGTGACCTTCGCCCTAACATCCGCTAAGAGCGTGATGTCCGCCCCCTCCTCCAGTCGGCGTTCCAGTGTCAACAGCTCCCTTTCCAGCCTGGACATAGAGTCTCTGATGGACGTGAGGACCCCGGACCGCAGCCCAATACATGCACCCCGCACTGAGACCTTGAAGGCCTCCCACACCGTGAGCATACTATCAACGGATCCCACATTGACCTCAAAAAATTCCTCAATCACCTGCCGCAGGCGTTCACACAACACTTGATCCGTCAACACTCCAGGGGAGAGCCGCCAAGTAAATGGAGCAGGGGCATGTGTAGGTAACCGCAGCTGCAATTGAACAGGGGCATGGTCAGAAAGCGTGCGGGGCAGATGTTCCACATTCATCACCCAACCACTTACATCTCGGGTCACTAGCCAATAGTCCAGTCTCGACCATGTATCATGCGCTGACGTGTAGCAAGTCCCCTCCCGCCCGCCAGGATTCCGGAGGCGCCAAACATCCACCAAGCGCAGTCCATGCATTCCTTCACACACTGCGTCCATCGCTCTCTTATGTTCACGGGACCGATCCTGCCTCCGGTCCAACTCAGAAGCTAGTGTAACATTCCAGTCCCCCCCACAGAGGATAGCCGAGGGCGGCAGTACATACAGCTTGTTCCAGAGAGCAATGAAAAAATCAGGATCATCAATATTAGGACCGTAGACATTGAGAAGAGTGACCAACATGCCACATAACTTACCCTGCACAACAATATATCTGCCATCCTGGTCTACTTCCTCATGTAGCACCTCAAACGGAACATTCTTTTTAATCAAAATCATCACCCCACGAGCATAGGAAGAATATGATGTAGCCCACCTCGCCCCCGCCCACTGTTTGCCCACCGTTTCGGCCGCCGTGCCCTTCAAATGCGTCTCCTGTAGAAACACCACCTGCGCTCCGTGTCTGTTGAGAAAGGCAAGCATTTGCCGTGTTTTTTGCGGTTTATTCAACCCTCGTACATTCCATGTAACACACTTTAAGTTGCCCCCCCTATCCATATCGCCAAAGGTGTGTGCATCCCATCAGTGATGTCGTCCTCAGCAGCCCCCTCGTGGCAGACCCTCCCTCTCCCGGTGCCAGCCCAGAGACAACACCATTAATGCAGGTAAGGTTCCTATACCCCTGCCTGTGACCCCATTCGTCCCCCATGTAGTTTACAGACTCAGACTCTTTGATCAGGAAAAACCACAACAACCCATCAGAACCCAACTTCCCTACCCCCAACCCACCACCCACTTCAGCATCCCCAATTTGCCAAAGACTCCCCGCATTTCCCCCCTTTGCAACCCCCAACAATGCCAACAACCACATTTTGGGGATCTCCCTTATCCGGGGACGTAGTGGCGCTTCACCCTCGCCAGAACTGACGAGAGCTCAGACCATTGCCGTTATCAACAACCCCAACTCCCCCACCCACACCCATGATCAGAGCTTCAAACACAGTAATACACTTGAAACAATACATTGCACTGGGCGCCCGCAGAGCGTCCACCCCTAGAACACAGCATCAAAAGTTCAGAAGCGCCGCTTTAACCAGCGTAGGGACTCATAGTGCACAACAGGATCTCAGTCAGCCAAGTCAGACCTGTAGAAAGTCCCCATTGTGGCGAGCAGGTTGCATCAACAGAGCGAGCCTCAGCCCGATCCTCGCCCCCTCGCAGCTTTCAAAGTAATAGTGCTAAGTGGACCGTGTGCTAAAACGAGTAAGAAAGAACACACCATAGTGGAGGCAGCCCAGTGCATACACCCGCAGTTCCCCCTGCACCAGGGCTAGCAGCGCAACTCAGTTCAATCCTCCTCTTCCAATCTCTCATCATCCCCCTCATGACGCCTCGGCGATTCCCTAGCACGTTTTTTCAGTTTCTTGGCATAGTCCATGGCCGCCTTGGGCGTGGAGAAGATTTTATTATCTGAAGGAGGCCCAATCCGAAGGCGCGCTGGGTACAACATGGCGTAAGCTACGTCCTCGGCCCTCAGCAACTGTTTCACCGCAGTGAATTCTTTCCTAGCAGTCTGTACCGCCATGGTGAAGTCTGGAAAGAATTCCAATTTATTGCCCTGGTATTCAATGGAGCCCTTCTCCCTGGCTAGCCGCAGGATAGTGTCCCGGTCCCTGTAATTCAGGATCCTAGCCACAATAGGACGCGGCGGCGCTCCCGGTGGGGGCTTCTTGGCCAGAGAACGATGCGCACGCTCCACGATGAAGATCCGAGAGAGGTGTTCAGCGCCAAAAATGTCCACTATCATTCGTTCCACGTAGTCTTCCATGCGCCCTACATTTGTGGACTCCGGCAGCCCTGTAACGCGAACGTTGTTCCTCCTGGATCTCCCTTCCAACTCCTCATTCTTCGCTTGTATGACCGCCAGAACTCTTTCCATACTGAACACCTTGGACGAGACTGTGGCCAGGCCATCCTCCGTGGCTGACACTCGTTGCTCCACTTCACCCATCCGTTCGTTCTGGCGGTCAAATTGCGTCGCCATTTGGTCAAGACGATGATTGACTGACTCCATAGTGCCCTCAATGGATTGTAGAGTTTTCTGCATTGCCACCAGTGTGGATTCCAGATTCGGTGTACCCCCAGTAGCCCCACCTTGCTCAGTGTCCACGGGCGCCTGGGTGGAATTGTGCGTAGCCTTTTTTGCTTCAAAATTAAGTTTAGGCTGGTTTCTTTCGTTCCTGCCCATGACTGCTATCAGGATCAGCGCGGTATCAGGCTCAGGTACTCAGGGCAGTGTGTCCAGTGGAGCCTCCCACAATGTTATCAGATCCCTCACCTGTCGCTACGCGCCCTAATGCACTTCCAGGCTCAGGCCTACGGATATCTCCAGTCAAGGCAAAGCAGTCCCTCTACTGCAGCGGGCAAAGCGCGCCAAAGCAATGTCCATGCAACAGCACAGTGCAGTTGCCCACAGCTGCGCCCAGATCACAAAGAGGCGGACCGCCAGCACCGGTGGATCCCCCGGCGGCGCCGACGGCGAGATTCCCCGCGCTGGAAGAGCGCAATCCGCCAGCAATCAGTGTTCAGAAGCGATGTAGGCGGGATGCCCCAAGATGGCGGCCGCTCCGGCAGTCCGCGACCTCCAGTGCCGTAGGCCCACCAGGGACCCCGTGTATCCACGAGCGCACCACCAGGCAGCCCAGCGCGTGTCACCGCCTGTGCTCCTGACCGCACCTCAGCCGACCCTTCCTCCAGCCCCCCCGGCCCCTGCTCGCGCGGCGCGGGCCAACGCGGCCCAGTACCACCTCCGCAGCACCGAGCTAGCGCAGCCCCCCGCCCCACTCACCGGGACCAGCAGGGCCAAGTCCAGGCCGTTCAGCGCACCAATGCCGTTCCGGAGGGTCCGCTGCAGCTCCGTCTCAGCGCCGCAGCAGTGCCGAAGCGCCACCTCCCAGGCTCCGCTCTCACAGCGAGTGACGGTGTCCAGCGCCCAGATCTCCGCGAGGCCTCAGCTCCGCAGCCGCCGGGTTCGCCGCCCAGCACGCCCCGGTCCGGGTCGCACCACTCCAGGCGCCCCGGGCACAGCCACAATACACCCTCAAAGCGTCCCAGGGGGTCGCCGACGACAGCGGAGTCAGCTCAGCCGGGGTGTAGGCAAAAGAGCCGGGGAAAAACAGGATAAATGAGCGGATTTGCAATGGTCGGGACGGAGCCTCACACAAGTGCGGCCATCTTGTCCGGCGCCCTCTAGCGCCCCCCACGACGCAAAATGTTAGTAAATCTGGACCTATGTTTAGACTAATTTTTCTAACTTTTCCCACTTTGTAGATGTGCTCTACAGTGCAGCAGAAATGCGAAGTTTGAAAAGTTTGGAGAAATAAAAAACATTCCTCCTACTTTGCGCTTGCCTCAGGGAGGGGAAATTGTTTGGCGCAAAGCCCTATCTAGCATTGGAAGTAACAAACATTGGTGTTAGAGTGGGGACAGCCATGTGAGATGACCCCTTGATGCAAACTAAATCAAAGCAGTGCAAGGCGCTACCTTGCCTTATCTTTAGGCCTCTTTCCAGTGAAAAGAAGGTGTGCACCAGAGCGTTATTGGCAGAGTTACTTATATTTCATGCAGTGCAGCTCAGTAATCACATTACGATATGGCCCTGCTGCTTTCTTCTAAAGGGCTGGCCCATGTTCAAGCTCCCTTCTGCATAGGGCGTTGCGTAAAAAACATGCATGGTGACATGGGAAGGTCCATGTACCACCAATAATATGCCCTCTCGATGCAAATGTGTGCATAGCTCTGTTTGTGTTAATTTTTCAACAGCATTCCAGTGCCAACATGTTGGCGCTGGAAAGTATACAGTTAACCAACACTTTACGTTATATTTGTGACTTTGAACCAGTGCAAAGTGTTATTACGTTTAGCCCCTAGTGTTAGAAGTCAAAGTTTCTTACTTTCACTTTCGGTTTAAATAGTGCCTCGTATTGTGAATGGTTTCAAAGCACTAAAAGTAAATAATTAACAATTACGTTTTCATTGCATACACTTTTTTTTTACTTGAAAGGCAGCATCCTTCTCATGCTTAATGTGTCCCCTTTTTGATTACATTCTGCTGACATTTTGCATTTTCTGCCTCTTGCTGTGGTGTGGCAGGGGACACATTCTATGCATTGTAGATGGAGTGGGAAGGGTTAACAGTGGCTCTAACACCTGCTGTCCTTCCCCAGACACCTCAGGTAGCCTTGATGGCAGTCAGAGCGGGGACAGCTGGGGTCCGGTCAGCAAATAATATAAGAGCAGGAATGCACCATATAAGGGCAGGAATGCACCATATAAGGGAAGGAATGCACCATATAAGAGCAGGAATGCACCATTTAAGGGCAGGAATGCACCATATAAGGGAAGGAATGCACCATATAATGGCAGGAATGCACCATATAATGGCAGAAATGCACCATATAAGAGCAGGAATGCACCATATAGGGGAAGGAATGCACCATATAATGGCATGAATGCACCATATAATGGCATGAATGCACCATATAATGGCAGGAATGCACCATATAAGGGAAGGAATGCACCATATAATGGCAGGAATGCACCATATAATGGCATAAATGCACCATATAAGGGAAGGAATGCACCATATAATGGCAGGAATGCACCATATAAGGGCAGGAATGCACCATATAAGAGCAGGAATGCACCATTTAAGGGCAGGAATGCACCATATAAGGGCAGGAATGCACCATATAAGGGCAGGAATGCACATATAAGGACAGGAATGCACCATATAAGGGCAGGAATGCACCATATAAGGGCAGGAATGCCCCATATTAGGGCAGGAATGCACCATATAAGGGAAGGAATGCACCATATAAGGGCAGGAATGCACCATATAAGAGCAATAATGCACCATATAAGGGCAGGAATGCACCATATAAGGGCAGGAATGCACCATATAAGGGCAGGAATGCACCATATAGCACCATATAAGGGCAGGAATGCACCATATAAGAGCAGGAAT
The DNA here is from genome assembly GCF_964263255.1 of Lissotriton vulgaris. Lineage (NCBI taxonomy): Eukaryota > Metazoa > Chordata > Amphibia > Caudata > Salamandridae > Lissotriton > Lissotriton vulgaris. Next base: position 238,996 of record NW_028251263.1, read on the forward strand.
GCACCATATAAGGGCAGGAATGCACCATATAATGGCAGGAATGCACCATATAAGGGAAGGAATGCACCATATAATGGAAGGAATGCACCATATAATGTCAGGAATGCACCATATAAGGGCAGGAATGCACTATATATGGGCAGGAATGCACCATATAAGGGCAGGAATGCACCATATAATGGCAATAATGGCAGGAATGCACCATATAATGGCAGGAATGCACCATATAAGGGCAGGAATGCACCATATAAGGGCAGGAATGCACCATATAAGGGCTGCAATGCACCATATAATAGCAGGAATGCACCATATAAGGGCAGGAATGCACCATATAAGGGCAGGAATGCACCATATAAGGGCTGCAATGCGCCATATAATGGCAGGAATGCACCATATAAGGGAAGGAATGCACCATATAAGGGCAGGAATGCACTATATAAGGGCAGGAATGCACCATATAAGGGCAGGAATGCACCATATAGGAGCAGGAATGCACCATATAATGGCAGGAATGCACCATATAAGGGAAGGAATGCACCATATAATGGAAGGAATGCACCATATAATGGAAGGAATGCACCATATAATGTCAGGAATGCACCATATAATGGCAGGAATGCACCATATAAGAGCAGGAATGCACCATATATAAGGGCAGGAATGCACCATATAAGAGCAGGAATGCACCATATAATGGCATGAATGCACCATATAAGGGCAGGAATGCACCATATAATGGCAGGAATGCACCATATAAGGGAAGGAGTGCACCATATAATGGCAGGAATGCACCATATAATGGCAGGAATGCACCATATAAGGGTAGGAATGCACCAAATAAGAGCAGGAATGCACCATATAAGGACAGGAATGCACCATATAAGGGCAGGAATGCACCATTTAAGGGCAGGAATGCACCATAGAATGGCAGGAATGCACCATAGAATGGCAGGAATGCACCATATAAGGGAAGGAATGCACCATATAAGAGCGGAATGCACCATATAAGGGCAGGAATGCACCATATAAGGGCAGGAATGCACCATATAAGGGCGAGAATGCACCATATAATGGCAGGAATGCACCATAGAATGGCAGGAATGCACCATATAAGGGAAGGAATGCACCATATAATGGCAGGAATGCGCCATATAAGGGCAGGAATGCACCATATAAGGGAAGGAATGCGCCATATAATGGCAGGAATGCACCATATAAGAGCAGGAATGCACCATAGAAGGGCAGGAATGCACCATATAAGGGAAGGAATGCACCATATAAGGGCAGGAATGCACCATTTAAGGGCAGGAATGTACCATATAAGGGCAGGAATGCACCATATAAGGGAAGGAATGCACCATATAAGGGCAGGAATGCACCATATAAGAGCAGGAATGCACCATATAATGGCAGGAATGCACCATTTAAGGGCAGGAATGCACCATATAATGGCAGGAATGCACCATATAAGGACAGGAATGCACCATATAAGGGAAGGAATGCACCACATAAGGGCAGGAATGCACCATATAAGGGCAGGAATGCACCATATAAGAGCAGGAATGCACCATATAATGGCAGGAATGCACCATATAAGGGCAGGAATGCACCATATAAGGGAAGGAATGCACCATATAATGGCAGGAATGCACCATATAAGGGAAGGAATGCACCATATAATGGCAGGAATGCACCATATAGGGCAGGAAAGCACCATATAATGGCAGGAATGCACCATATAATGGCAGGAATGCACCATATAAGGGCAGGAATGCACCATATAATGGCAGGAATGCACCATATAATGGCAGGAATGCACCATATAAGGGAAGGAATGCACCATATATTGGCAGGAATGCACCATATAAGGGAAGGAATGCACCATATAATGGCAGGAATGCACCATATAATGGCAGAAATGCACCATATAAGAGCAGGAATGCACCATATAAGGGAAGGAATGCACCATATAATGGCATGAATTCACCATATAATTGCAGGAATGCACCATATATAATGGCAGGAATGCACCATATAAGGGAAGGAATGCACCATATAATGGCAGGAATGCACCATATAAGGGCAGGAATGCACCATATAAGAGCAGGAATGCACCATTTAAGGGCAGGAATGCACCATATAAGGGCAGGAATGCACATATAAGGACAGGAATGCACCATATAAGGGCAGGAATGCACCATATAAGGGCAGGAATGCCCCATATTAGGGCAGGAATGCACCATATAAGGGAAGGAATGCACCATATAATGGCAGGAATGCACCATATAAGGGCAGGAATGCACCATATAAGGGCAGGAATGCACCATATAAGAGCAGGAATGCACCATATAAGGGCAGGAATGCACCATATAATGGCAGGAATGCACCATTTAAGGGCAGGAATGCACCATATAATGGCAGGAATGCACCATATAATGGCAGGAATGCACCATATAAGGGAAGGAATGCACCATATAAGGGCAGGAATGCACCATATAATGACAGGAATGCACCATATAATGGCAGGAATGCACAATATAATGGCAGGAATGCACCATATAAGGGCAGGAATGCACCATATAATGGCAGGAATGCACCATATAATGGCAGGAATGCACCATACATGGGCAGGAATGCACCATATAAGGGAAGGAATGCACCATATAATGGCAGGAAAGCACCATATAAGAGCAGGAATGCACCATATAATGGCAGGAATGCACCATATAATGGCATGAATGCACCATATAAGGGCAGGAATGCACCATATAAGGACAGGAATGCACCATATAAGGGCAGGAATGCACCATATAAGGGCAGGAATGCACCATATAATGGCAGGAATGCACCATATAATGGCAGGAATGCACCATATAATGGCAGGAATGCACCATATATGGGCAGGAATGCACCATATAAGGGAAGGAATGCACCATATAATGGCATGAATGCACCATATAAGGGCAGGAATGCACCATATAATGGCAGGAATGCACCATATAAGGGAAGGAGTGCACCATATAATGGCAGGAATGCACCATATAATGGCAGGAATGCACCATATAATGGCAGGAATGCACCATATAAGGGTAGGAATGCACCAAATAAGAGCAGGAATGCACCATATAAGGACAGGAATGCACCATTTAAGGGCAGGAATGCACCATAGAATGGCAGGAATGCACCATAGAATGGCAGGAATGCACCATATAAGGGAAGGAATGCACCATATAAGAGCAGGAATGCACCATATAAGGGCAGGAATGCACCATATAAGGGCAGGAATGCACCATATAAGGGCGAGAATGCACCATATAATGGCAGGAATGCACCATAGAATGGCAGGAATGCACCATATAAGGGAAGGAATGCACCATATAATGGCAGGAATGCGCCATATAAGGGCAGGAATGCACCATATAAGGGAAGGAATGCGCCATATAATGGCAGGAATGCACCATATAAGAGCAGGAATGCACCATAGAAGGGCAGGAATGCACCATATAAGGGAAGGAATGCACCATATAAGGGCAGGAATGCACCATTTAAGGGCAGGAATGTACCATATAAGGGCAAGAATGCACCATATAAGGGAAGGAATGCACCATATAAGGGCAGGAATGCACCATATAAGAGCAGGAATGCACCATATAATGGCAGGAATGCACCATTTAAGGGCAGGAATGCACCATATAATGGCAGGAATGCACCATATAAGGACAGGAATGCACCATATAAGGGAAGGAATGCACCACATAAGGGCAGGAATGCACCATATAAGGGCAGGAATGCACCATATAAGAGCAGGAATGCACCATATAATGGCAGGAATGCACCATATAAGGGCAGGAATGCACCATATAAGGGAAGGAATGCACCATATAATGGCAGGAATGCACCATATAAGGGAAGGAATGCACCATATAATGGCAGGAATGCACCATATAGGGCAGGAAAGCACCATATAATGGCAGGAATGCACCATATAATGGCAGGAATGCACCATATAAGGGCAGGAATGCACCATATAATGGCAGGAATGCACCATATAATGGCAGGAATGCACCATATAAGGGAAGGAATGCACCATATAATGGCAGGAATGCACCATATAAGGGAAGGAATGCACCATATAATGGCAGGAATGCACCATATAATGGCAGAAATGCACCATATAAGAGCAGGAATGCACCATATAAGGGAAGGAATGCACCATATAATGGCATGAATTCACCATATAATTGCAGGAATGCACCATATATAATGGCAGGAATGCACCATATAAGGGAAGGAATGCACCATATAATGGCAGGAATGCACCATATAAGGGCAGGAATGCACCATATAAGAGCAGGAATGCACCATTTAAGGGCAGGAATGCACCATATAAGGGCAGGAATGCACATATAAGGACAGGAATGCACCATATAAGGGCAGGAATGCACCATATAAGGGCAGGAATGCCCCATATTAGGGCAGGAATGCACCATATAAGGGAAGGAATGCACCATATAATGGCAGGAATGCACCATATAAGGGCAGGAATGCACCATATAAGGGCAGGAATGCACCATATAAGAGCAGGAATGCACCATATAAGGGCAGGAATGCACCATATAATGGCAGGAATGCACCATATAAGGGAAGGAATGCACCATATAATGGAAGGAATGCACCATATAATGTCAGGAATGCAGCATATAAGGGCAGGAATGCACCATATATGGGCAGGAATGCACCATATAAGGGCAGGAATGCACCATATAATGGCAATAATCGCAGGAATGCACCATATAATGGCAGGAATGCACCATATAAAGGCAGGAATGCATCATATAAGGGCAGGAATGCACCATATAAGGGCTGCAATGCACCATATAATAGCAGGAATGCACCATATAAGGGCAGGAATGCACCATATAAGGGCAGGAATGCACCATATAAGGGCTGCAATGCACCATATAATGGCAGGAATGCACCATATAAGGGAAGGAATGCACCATATAAGGGCAGGAATGCACTATATAAGGGCAGGAATGCACCATATAAGGGCAGGAATGCACCATATAAGAGCAGGAATGCACCATATAAGGGCAGGAATGCACCATATAATGGCAGGAATGCACCATATAATGGCAGGAATGCACCATATAATAGCAGGAATGCACCATATAAGGGCAGGAATGCACCATATAAGAGCAGGAATGCACCATATAAGGGCAGGAATGCACCATATAATGGCAGGAATGCACCATATATGGGCAGGAATGCACCATATAAGGGCAGGAATGCATCATATAATGGCAGGAATGCATCATATAAGGGCAGGAATGCACCATATAATGGCAGGAATGCACCATAGAATGGCAGGAATGCACCATATAAGGGAAGGAATGCACCATATAATGGCAGGAATGCGCCATATAAGGGCAGGAATGCACCATATAAGGGAAGGAATGCGCCATATAATGGCAGGAATGCACCATATAAGGGCAGGAATGCACCATATAATGGCAGGAATGCACCATATAATGGCAGGAATGCACCATATAAGGGTAGGAATGCACCATATAAGGGCAGGAATGCACCATTTAAGGGCAGGAATGCACCATATAATGGCAGGAATGCACCATATAATGGCAGGAATGCACCATATAAGGGAAGGAATGCACCATATAAGGGCAGGAATGCACCATATAATGACAGGAATGCACCATATAATGGCAGGAATGCACAATATAATGGCAGGAATGCACCATAGAAGGGCAGGAATGCACCATACAATGGCAGGAATGCACCATATAATGGCAGGAATGCACCATATATGGGCAGGAATGCACCATATAAGGAAAGGAATGCACCATATAATGGCAGGAAAGCACCATATAAGAGCAGGAATGCACCATATAATGGCAGGAATGCACCATATTATGGCATGAATGCACCATATAAGGGCAGGAATGCACCATATAAGGACAGGAATGCACCATATAAGGGAAGGAATGCACCATATAAGGGTAGGAATGCACCATATAATGGCAGGAATGCACCATATAATGGCAGGAATGCACCATATAATGGCAGGAATGCACCATATATGGGCAGGAATGCACCATATAAGGGAAGGAATGCACCATATAATGGCAGGAATGCACCATATAAGGGCAGGAATGCTCCATATAATGGCAGGAATGCACCATATAAGGGAAGGAATGCACCATATAATGGCAGGAATGCACCATATAATGGCAGGAATGCACCATATAAGGGTAGGAATGCACCAAATAAGAGCAGGAATGCACCATATAAGCGCAGGAATGCACCATATAAGGGCAGGAATGCACCATATAAGGGCGGGAATGCACCATATAATGGCAGGAATGCACCATAGAATGGCAGGAATGCACCATATAAGGGAAGGAATGCACCATATAATGGCAGGAATGCGCCATATAAGGGCAGGAATGCACCATATAAGGGAAGGAATGCGCCATATAATGGCAGGAATGCACCATATAAGAGCAGGAATGCACCATAGAAGGGTAGGAATGCACCATATAAGGGAAGGAATGCACCATATAAGGGCAGGAATGCACCATTTAAGGGCAGGAATGTACCATATAAGGGCAGGAATGCACCATATAAGGGAAGGAATGCACCATATAAGGGCAGGAATGCACCATATAATGGCAGGAATGCACCATATAAGGGAAGGAATGCACCATATAATGGCAGGAATGCACCATATAGGGCAGGAATGCACCATATAATGGCAGGAATGCACCATATAATGGCAGGAATGCACCATATAAGGGCAGTAATGCACCATATAATGGCAGGAATGCACCATATAATGGCAGGAATGCACCATATAAGGGAAGGAATGCACCATATAATGGCAGGAATGCACCATATAAGGGAAGGAATGCACCATATAATGGCAGGAATGCACCATATAATGGCAGAAATGCACCATATAAGAGCAGGAATGCACAATATAAGGGAAGGAATGCACCATATAATGGCATGAATGCACCATATAATGGCAGGAATGCACCATATAATGGCAGGAATGCACCATATAAGGGAAGGAATGCACCATATAATGGCAGGAATGCACCATATAATGGCAGAAATGCACCATATAAGGGAAGGAATGCACCATATAATGGCAGGAATGCACCATATAAGGGCAGGAATGCACCATATAAGGGCAGGAATGCACCATTTAAGGGCAGGAATGCACCATATAATGGCAGGAATGCACCATATAAGGGCAGGAATGCACATATAAGGACAGGAATGCACCATATAAGGGCAGGAATGCACCATATAAGGGCAGGAATGCCCCATATTAGGGCAGGAATGCACCATATAAGGGAAGGAATGCACCATATAATGGCAGGAATGCACCATATAAGGGCAGGAATGCACCATATAAGGGCAGGAATGCACCATATAAGAGCAGGAATGCACCATATAAGGGCAGGAATGCACCATATAATGGCAGGAATGCACCATATAAGGGAAGGAATGCACCATATAATGGAATGGAAGGAATGCACCATATAATGTCAGGAATGCACCATATAAGGGCAGGAATGCACCATATATGGGCAGGAATGCACCATATAAGGGCAGGAATGCACCATATAATGTCAATAATGGCAGGAATGCACCATATAAGGGAAGGAATGCACCATATAATGGCAGGAATGCACCATATAGGGCAGGAAAGCACCATATAATGGCAGGAATGCACCATATAATGGCAGGAATGCACCATATAAGGGCAGGAATGCACCATATAATGGCAGGAATGCACCATATAATGGCAGGAATGCACCATATAAGGGAAGGAATGCACCATATAATGGCAGGAATGCACCATATAAGGGAAGGAATGCACCATATAATGGCAGGAATGCACCATATAATGGCAGAAATGCACCATATAAGAGCAGGAATGCACCATATAAGGGAAGGAATGCACCATATAATGGCATGAATTCACCATATAATTGCAGGAATACACCATATATAATGGCAGGAATGCACCATATAAGGGAAGGAATGCACCATAAAATGGCAGGAATGCACCATATAAGGGCAGGAATGCACCATATAAGAGCAGGAATGCACCATTTAAGGGCAGGAATGCACCATATAAGGGCAGGAATGCACATATAAGGACAGGAATGCACCATATAAGGGCAGGAATGCACCATATAAGGGCAGGAATGCCCCATATTAGGGCAGGAATGCACCATATAAGGGAAGGAATGCACCATATAATGGCAGGAATGCACCATATAAGGGCAGGAATGCACCATATAAGGGCAGGAATGCACCATATAAGAGCAGGAATGCACCATATAAGGGCAGGAATGCACCATATAATGGCAGGAATGCACCATATAAGGGAAGGAATGCACCATATAATGGAAGGAATGCACCATATAATGTCAGGAATGCAGCATATAAGGGCAGGAATGCACCATATATGGGCAGGAATGCACCATATAAGGGCAGGAATGCACCATATAATGGCAATAATCGCAGGAATGCACCATATAATGGCAGGAATGCACCATATGAAGGCAGGAATGCATCATATAAGGGCAGGAATGCACCATATAAGGGCTGCAATGCACCATATAATAGCAGGAATGCACCATATAAGGGCAGGAATGCACCATATAAGGGCAGGAATGCACCATATAAGGGCTGCAATGCACCATATAATGGCAGGAATGCACCATATAAGGGAAGGAATGCACCATATAAGGGCAGGAATGCACTATATAAGGGCAGGAATGCACCATATAAGGGCAGGAATGCACCATATAAGAGCAGGAATGCACCATATAAGGGCAGGAATGCACCATATAATGGCAGGAATGCACCATATAATGGCAGGAATGCACCATATAATAGCAGGAATGCACCATATAAGGGCAGGAATGCACCATATAAGAGCAGGAATGCACCATATAAGGGCAGGAATGCACCATATAATGGCAGGAATGCACCATATATGGGCAGGAATGCACCATATAAGGGCAGGAATGCATCATATAATGGCAGGGATGCATCATATAAGGGCAGGAATGCACCATATAATGGCAGGAATGCACCATAGAATGGCAGGAATGCACCATATAAGGGAAGGAATGCACCATATAATGGCAGGAATGCGCCATATAAGGGCAGGAATGCACCATATAAGGGAAGGAATGCGCCATATAATGGCAGGAATGCACCATATAAGGGCAGGAATGCACCATATAATGGCAGGAATGCACCATATAAGGGCAGGAATGCACCATATAAGGGTAGGAATGCACCATATAAGGGCAGGAATGCACCATTTAAGGGCAGGAATGCACCATATAATGGCAGGAATGCACCATATAATGGCAGGAATGCACCATATAAGGGAAGGAATGCACCATATAAGGGCAGGAATGCACCATATAATGACAGGAATGCACCATATAATGGCAGGAATGCACAATATAATGGCAGGAATGCACCATAGAAGGGCAGGAATGCACCATACAATGGCAGGAATGCACCATATAATGGCAGGAATGCACCATATATGGGCAGGAATGCACCATATAAGGAAAGGAATGCACCATATAATGGCAGGAAAGCACCATATAAGAGCAGGAATGCACCATATAATGGCAGGAATGCACCATATTATGGCATGAATGCACCATATAAGGGCAGGAATGCACCATATAAGGACAGGAATGCACCATATAAGGGAAGGAATGCACCATATAAGGGTAGGAATGCACCATATAATGGCAGGAATGCACCATATAATGGCAGGAATGCACCATATAATGGCAGGAATGCACCATATATGGGCAGGAATGCACCATATAAGGGAAGGAATGCACCATATAATGGCAGGAATGCACCATATAAGGGCAGGAATGCTCCATATAATGGCAGGAATGCACCATATAAGGGAAGGAATGCACCATATAATGGCAGGAATGCACCATATAATGGCAGGAATGCACCATATAAGGGTAGGAATGCACCAAATAAGAGCAGGAATGCACCATATAAGCGCAGGAATGCACCATATAAGGGCAGGAATGCACCATATAAGGGCGGGAATGCACCATATAATGGCAGGAATGCACCATAGAATGGCAGGAATGCACCATATAAGGGAAGGAATGTACCATATAATGGCAGGAATGCGCCATATAAGGGCAGGAATGCACCATATAAGGGAAGGAATGCGCCATATAATGGCAGGAATGCACCATATAAGAGCAGGAATGCACCATAGAAGGGTAGGAATGCACCATATAAGGGAAGGAATGCACCATATAAGGGCAGGAATGCACCATTTAAGGGCAGGAATGTACCATATAAGGGCAGGAATGCACCATATAAGGGAAGGAATGCACCATATAAGGGCAGGAATGCACCATATAATGGCAGGAATGCACCATATAAGGGAAGGAATGCACCATATAATGGCAGGAATGCACCATATAGGGCAGGAATGCACCATATAATGGCAGGAATGCACCATATAATGGCAGGAATGCACCATATAAGGGCAGTAATGCACCATATAATGGCAGGAATGCACCATATAATGGCAGGAATGCACCATATAAGGGAAGGAATGCACCATATAATGGCAGGAATGCACCATATAAGGGAAGGAATGCACCATATAATGGCAGGAATGCACCATATAATGGCAGAAATGCACCATATAAGAGCAGGAATGCACAATATAAGGGAAGGAATGCACCATATAATGGCATGAATGCACCATATAATGGCAGGAATGCACCATATAATGGCAGGAATGCACCATATAAGGGAAGGAATGCACCATATAATGGCAGGAATGCACCATATAATGGCAGAAATGCACCATATAAGGGAAGGAATGCACCATATAATGGCAGGAATGCACCATATAAGGGCAGGAATGCACCATATAAGGGCAGGAATGCACCATTTAAGGGCAGGAATGCACCATATAATGGCAGGAATGCACCATATAAGGGCAGGAATGCACATATAAGGACAGGAATGCACCATATAAGGGCAGGAATGCACCATATAAGGGCAGGAATGCCCCATATTAGGGCAGGAATGCACCATATAAGGGAAGGAATGCACCATATAATGGCAGGAATGCACCATATAAGGGCAGGAATGCACCATATAAGGGCAGGAATGCACCATATAAGAGCAGGAATGCACCATATAAGGGCAGGAATGCACCATATAATGGCAGGAATGCACCATATAAGGGAAGGAATGCACCATATAATGGAAGGAATGCACCATATAATGTCAGGAATGCACCATATAAGGGCAGGAATGCACCATATATGGGCAGGAATGCACCATATAAGGGCAGGAATGCACCATATAATGTCAATAATGGCAGGAATGCACCATATAAGGGCAGGAATGCACCATATAAGGGCAGGAATGCACCATAAATGGGCAGGAATGCACCATATAATGGCAGGAATGCACCATATATGGGCAGGTTTGCACCATATAAGGGCAGGAATGCACCATATAATGGCAGGAATGCACCATATAAGGGCAGGAATGCATCATATAAGGGCAGGAATGCACCATATATGGGCAGGAATGCACCATATAAGGGCAGGAATGCACCATATAAGAGCAGGAATGCACCATATAATGGCAGGAATGCACCATATAAGGGCAGGAATGCACCATATAAGGGCAGGAATGCACCATATAGGAATGCACCATATAGGAAAATGAAATTTTATATGGCCTATGTGTCCCCTATCGTGTACCCCAACGTGTAGTATATGTACATGACCTCCATGCATTTTTCCTCTATGGCCAAAATGATGACGCCTTTGCATTTGCGTCCAACGTTAGCATGCCAGTTACCAGGCCCTCCATGAAAGAAACAATAATTCCGCTTTAAGGCCTATGTTGCCAATGTATTTACATGGTGCACGTTTTAAATATCGAGATGCACCCGTTTTTGTGGCCCAGCCGAGCCAGGATCCGAATTCAGGCTCCAAGCCTCCTGACATTCTGAAAGCTGCAGTCTAGCTATGTATCCCTTACCTCTCACATACTTCCTGCTCAGCCGAGAGGTGCCCAGCCTGGCCTGCCAAGACAGTATTTTGCCTACAGTTATCTGCTCCGCTCCACAGAAACACATTCCTGCCTAATGAAAAGGGTAAACATATTCCGCCTGCAGAAGATAGGGCCTAGCCTTTCCATCTCCATTCAAGTGATTTACAGAGCTCGCATCCATAGAAAGTCCACAGCCCCCATGCTATGCTCGAAGAAATATATGCCCACACCGGCTCTTGGTGATGTTCGACCTTTTTGCTCCAGATAATACATCCCCGGACCTAAGATATCAGATATTACTAGATGTACAGGTCGCCCTGACACTGAAGGCCTCTCTACTAGCACGAAAGTCAGCTCCCTCCTGTTTCCCCCAGTTACACGTCAATTACACGTCATGATTAGGTTACGCACACAAGTAGGGTAAAGGTTCCAGCTGCCCCTATAGATCCCCTCCCTGTATCCACCCACCTATGACACACCTATGACTCATCAAGGGAACACCCACATGTACGCCTCCTTACACGCCCATGTGTTCTTATCTCTCTCTCTTTCACTTGCTCCACCTTCTCCATGCAAGTTAATGTATGTTTTACTATAAATGATGTACTCTGTGAATAACCCTCAGATGACGACCCTTCCTGAACCTTAGTGGTGATGGAACCCGATTCTCCTATAACTGCAGTTATTGAAATAAAGCCCTTTTGAATCGGACACCACGGACTCTGCCTCTCGATATATGCATGCCCCTTGTTAAATGTATAGAAATTCCGACAGGGTAATTATTTTATTTACCACAATATATGGGCAGGAATGCACCATATAATGGCAGGAATGCACCATATATGGGCAGGAATGCACCATATAAGGGCAGGAATGCACCATATAATGGCAGGAATGCACCATATAAGGGCAGGAATGCACCATATAAGGGCAGGAATGCACCATATAAGGGCAGGAATGCACCATATATGGGCAGGAATGCACCATATAAGGGCAGGAATGCACCATATAATGGCAGGAATGCACCATATAAGGGCAGGAATGCACCATATAAGGGCAGGAATGCACCATATAAGAGCAGGAATGCACCATATAAGGGCAGGAATGCAGCATATAAGGGCAGGAATGCACCATATAAGGGCAGGAATGCACCATATAAGGACAGGAATGCACCATATAAGGGCAGGAATGCATCATATAAGGGCAGGAATGCCCCATATGGCAGGAATGCACCATATAAGGGAAGGAATGCACCATATAATGGCAGGAATGCACCATATAAGGGCAGGAATTCACCATATAAGGGCAGGAATGCCCCATATGGCAGGAATGCACCATATAAGGGAAGGAATGCACCATATAATGGCAGGAATGCACCATATAAGGGCAGGAATGCACCATATAAGGGCAGGAATGCACCATATAAGAGCAGGAATGCACCATATAAGGGCAGGAATGCACCATATAATGGCAGGAATGCACCATATAAGGGAAGGAATGCACCATATAATGGAAGGAATGCACCATATAATGGCAGGAATGCACCATATAAGGGCAGGAATGCACCATATATGGGCAGGAATGCACCATATAAGGGCAGGAATGCACCATATAATGGCAATAATGGCAGGAATGCACCATATAAGGGCAGGAATGCACCATATAAGGGCAGGAATGCACCATATATGGGCAGGTTTGCACCATATAAGGGCAGGAATGCACCATATAATGGCAGGAATGCACCATATAAGGGCAGGAATGCACCATATAAGGGCAGGAATGCACCATATATGGGCAGGAATGCACCATATAAGGGCAGGAATGCACCATATAAGAGCAGGAATGCACCATATAATGGCAGGAATGCACCATATATGGGCAGGAATGCACCATATAAGGGCAGGAATGCACCATATATGGGCAGGAATGCACCATATAAGGGCAGGAATGCACCATATAAGGGCAGGAATGCACCATATAAGGGCAGGAATGCACCATATATGGGCAGGAATGCACCATATAAGGGCAGGAATGCACCATATAATGGCAGGAATGCACCATTTAAGGGCAGGAATGCACCATATAAGGGCAGGAATGCACCATATAAGAGCAGGAATGCACCATATAAGGGCAGGAATGCAGCATATAAGGGCAGGAATGCACCATATAAGGGCAGGAATGCACCATATAAGGGCAGGAATGCACCATATAAGGACAGGAATGCACCATATAAGGGCAGGAATGCATCATATAAGGGCAGGAATGCCCCATATGGCAGGAATGCACCATATAAGGGAAGGAATGCACCATATAATGGCAGGAATGCACCATATAAGGGCAGGAATTCACCATATAAGGGCAGGAATGCCCCATATGGCAGGAATGCACCATATAAGGGAAGGAATGCACCATATAATGGCAGGAATGCACCATATAAGGGCAGGAATGCACCATATAAGGGCAGGAATGCACCATATAAGAGCAGGAATGCACCATATAAGGGCAGGAATGCACCATATAATGGCAGGAATGCACCATATAAGGGAAGGAATGCACCATATAATGGAAGGAATGCACCATATAATGGCAGGAATGCACCATATAAGGGCAGGAATGCACCATATATGGGCAGGAATGCACCATATAAGGGCAGGAATGCACCATATAATGGCAATAATGGCAGGAATGCACCATATAAGGGCAGGAATGCACCATATAAGGGCAGGAATGCACCATATATGGGCAGGTTTGCACCATATAAGGGCAGGAATGCACCATATAATGGCAGGAATGCACCATATAAGGGCAGGAATGCACCATATAAGGGCAGGAATGCACCATATATGGGCAGGAATGCACCATATAAGGGCAGGAATGCACCATATAAGAGCAGGAATGCACCATATAATGGCAGGAATGCACCATATATGGGCAGGAATGCACCATATAAGGGCAGGAATGCACCATATATGGGCAGGAATGCACCATATAAGGGCAGGAATGCACCATATAATGGCAGGAATGCACCATATAAGGGCAGGAATGCACCATATAAGGGCAGGAATGCACCATATAAGGGCAGGAATGCAGCATATATGGGCAGGAATGCACCATATAAGGGCAGGAATGCACCATATAATGGCAGGAATGCACCATATAAGGGCAGGAATGCACCATATAAGGGCAGGAATGCACCATATAAGAGCAGGAATGCACCATATAAGGGCAGGAATGCAGCATATAAGGGCAGGAATGCACCATATAAGGGCAGGAATGCACCATATAAGAGCAGGAATGCACCATATAAGGGCAGGAATGCACCATATAAGGGCAGGAATGCCCCATATGGCAGGAATGCACCATATAAGGGCAGGAATGCACCATATAATGGCAGGAATGCACCATATAAGGGCAGGAATGCACCATATAAGGGCAGGAATGCCCCATATGGCAGGAATGCACCATATAAGGGAAGGAATGCACCATATAATGGCAGGAATGCACCATATATGGGCAGGAATTCACCATATAAGGGCAGGAATGCACCATATAAGAGCAGGAATGCACCATATAAGGGCAGGAATGCACCATATAAGGGCAGGAATGCACCATATAATGGCAGGAATGCACCATATAAGAGCAGGAATGCACCATATAAGGGCAGGAATGCACCATATAAGGGCAGGAATGCACCATATAAGAGCAGGAATGCACCATATAAGGGCAGGAATGCACCATATAAGGGCAGGAATGCACCATATTGAAGTATTTTTGGTGCTTCTCCGGGTTTACATCACTTTGTAAATCTGGGGCAGCGTCAAATTCCATGAGTGCTGCATGAAAAAACCCATCACAATTCCTCAGTAACGCCCCCGGACGCAGAGTTAGGCAAGGCATCGATTTGCGCTGCATCCCCTCACTCTTGATTTATGAGGCCAGACAAAGTTATGCGTGACTCCATAAATTGGAACAAGAGCCCTGCACCGCCGTGCATGTACCACAGTGCGCTGTTGTTTATAGGAGCCAGCCCTGCCCTTCCCAGTCCACTCCTTAAATTCCCCCCTGCCCTTTTCACTTTGTAGTAAGTCCTCCTCGTATCCCATCCAATCTACCTTGTCCCGTCCACATTTACTAATAAATCTTGTGCAACTTCAGTAAAGAGCTTTGTGTAGGAGAGAGGGAAGTTCTCCTTTAGGGTAGGGGGAACCATTGTAAAGTATGTAAATAGTACTACAATAGCACCACTTAATATACTACAAACTCAGTTTATATGTAGGCCCTTAAACATTTAGGATTACGTCATGTTAGTAGAACATAACATGTGTATTTCTAAAGTGCACGTTGACCCAGAAGTGCATCTTGGCACTGAATAACAGATGTTTATTGTTACCTAACTTCAGGGTACCCATTTAACAATCTCAGAAGTATGAACAGCTGAATGGATCCACCGGGATTTGAACCTGTGGCCATGCGGTCAAACACAGGCCTCTACGGTGAACGCATTAGTCCACTAAGCCACCAGACCCCGCTAGGATGTTAGTGATAATATATTATATGGAATAAAGTACAATCATATGTAATGGGGATGCTGCACATTGCTGTGGAGATCTGCAATCCTAAATAAGCATGAGCACAGAACAGCCATTGTCAGAGCCCCGTCCAGAGGGCCATGAGACAAGCAAGAGCTATCGGACCCTACTGTAGGGGTTGAGGTCATTTACTCCTGAAGTCCTGGGGCTTTTCCTACTATGGGTCCTGAGCAACTGGGCCAACTAGCCCTTTAGCACTTGACTCTCAGTGGTAGCGTGGGTCCAGCAGTCTAACGCTTCTCAGAGGGGAGGTCTACACAGGGAGGTAAACACCCTCATAGCAAAACTCAAACTACATTCAGCAGCAGACAAATAGTCGCTTTAATTAAAAAAGGAGTAGATTCCGGCATTTACAAACAATACACACTGTCCCCTGAGATCAGGGCTCCAGTGTTTGAACAGCAGAGTTCTGTACTCCCTCTCCCCTCTCGCTAGCGGTAGTGGTTATTCCCCGTCCACTATAGGCGACATTCAGGTTCAGCTTAGTTAGTAGTCTGCATCTCAGGAGACCAATGCAGACTCTTATTAAAGTCAAAAGTGTTCCAGTGCCCGAAGCGTGATACAGGAGGCAAGTGCCCCCTAGGCCATCTGGCCCGTAAATCAGTCTTGCCGGCACAAGCAGAACCTGCACGACTGGAGTCTCTGAGCGCGTCCCCAGTATCGGTGCTGTTACTGCATTGGCTGGCTCATTGTGCTGGTCTTCAGTTGAGGCTTGGGCCTGCATGGGTCACCACAATGGCCTCAACCCCTCTTCCTTTAATGGCAGTCTCAAACAGAGCCTGCTCCTTTCCTTTTCCATTGGCCCGCTCTGGCAAACGGGGTTCCAGTCTTCACTCTCACTCAGGTTATTGCCTGATTGGCACAGAAGCAATTTTCATGCCCCCCTCCCCGCCCCACCTGGTGTAGTGTAGTTCCTATATTCCCAATAGGCTCTGCGCATTGGAATAACATAAACAATAGTTTAGACATAGGACTGAGGTCGACTAGGTCTCTATTGAATATGTTAGACTCAATTAGGTATGCCAGCTAGCTCAGAGGTCACGAAACGTTTTCTCGAATGAACAGGAAGGAGTTAACTTTCCTGAATAGACAAGAAGGGATTCTTTTCTGACAACCGCATAAATATGACAACTTTGCTCTCCCTAGAATAAGGAGTATATCTCCAGAGTCGTGTGAAAACAATAGATGGCTATTTCACTCAGTCAATCGTGCATGCTTAGTTTCACCAGAGTGCAGAGAAATAGAGAGACTGGTGTTTTCAATAAAAGGTGTTATTTATTGAGCAGTCCTCTTTCTCATGCAGGAGAAGGGAATTGCCACAATTGCAATACTTGTCATAAAGTAAAGTGCGTACAGTAAAAAGAGTATTATGAAATAATACTGTAAAAGCATTTAAATGGTTTCTGAGCCATATGATACTTAAAACGGATAAAATGCATAAAATACATACAATGATAAAATGTTGACTAAACGTGCTCAACTGGTGCTTCTAAGATACGCCTACCCCGGTGTACCTAACCTAAGCCTAGTACGCGGGAAAGAGTAAGTGAGCTGCAGTTTAAGTTAAGATAGTTTTTGCCAAGAATCTGAAGCAAGAATTCTCTAAGGATATAATCAGCTCCGCACCTTGGTTTAGAATGAAGGAGGTCTTGTATCTCTCTCTCTCAGGACTCGATCTCCCAGCAACCCGCAAGGGTGACTGGAAACACTGGAGCTGGATTTCTCGGCAGGAGAAAAGACAGCGTCTCTCTCAGTGCGTCAAATGGGAGGGTCGGCTTCCTTCGGCACTCGCATCAGCTGGGCTTCGGATAAGTAGATAGCCAATCTGCTCCAAACCACTGTGTGTTTGCTTAAGGCAAATGCTGGTATATTTATACCTGGAAGGTGCCAAGTTTGACGTAAGGTTGGACATAAGACGTCACTAAGAACTGTCACTAAGAACTGGCAGTTCTTTCAGGACTCACAGGAGTTCTAGGACAAATCAAAACAGAAGCAGGGGGAATTCCCGGGCTGCTGGAGGCTTGGTTTGTTTAAAGAACGCGTTGTACTTTCTAGGAGTCTATTGAAGTAGCCTTGCCGTATTTGGACTGCATTGGCTATGATTAAATATGGATATGATTCTCATGCCTTTATAAGGATATGATTCGTTATAACCACATAAGGGCATGAATCGGGAATATTTAATTAGGGTCCTAGATACGTTTATAACACCCACTCCACGCATAATGTCCATCATTACTAAATACTAAGCAATATATAAACATAAAAGTATGCATGTGTTTTCCAGCCCACCCCAAAATACATTAAATGCATTCGAAATGGTATAGATACATGAATAATGAGTATTATACTGTACGTTTTCAAGTAGTGATATCATTCAGATAATATTTTTATAGTGCATTATAATCTTCAGTGAATGAATCACGAAATTTACATTTATGAAATGGCTCTTAATACAGAAGAGAAGGTCGAGACCATTTCATCACATAGTTATACAAGACTGTACATGTGCTAGAGGCTGAGTCAAAATATTGTCTCTAGGGTCTCTAAAAATAGAAGTTCTGTTCTCTAAGAATAGTTCTACTTTAAGATGAGTACCATGTGCCAAAAAAAAGGTAAATATTTGGAAAGTGGAAAAAATAATTTCACTTTCCGGGGAAGAAAATAGTTCCAAATGTTTTCAGTAGTGTTATTTATAAAAAACTGAAGGCCGAATTCAGAGTTCAGGGAACGCTGTGTGCTCGCTGTTTCAAAAGCTTTTCTCGTTGTTAGGAGAGAACATCAAATCAGATAGGCTGGTGAAAAATTAGTTTACAACAGTAGGTGATAGTTCTACCAAGTTTGAAAAAGCTGCGATGGTGCATATGTGAGAATCATTGCCATCATCGATTTCTACATCAGCAATGCTCACAGAAGGTTGTACCTGTCTGGTGCCGCTTTCATCTCGTACTTCACCGCCACCTAATTGTAATGGTGAAGTCTCATCGAATGCCGTCATCAGACTAGGTTGCCGCTGGGGACAACACGTTGCATGAGCCGTTACCGAACCAAGCAAAGTATCGATATCCATTGGTACTGCTGATGGTAGTGTAAGACAGACGTCCAACACGCATTCTTCTCCGCATAGCAGACATCGAAGCACAGGTAAGATGCAATCTTGCCAGATTGGTCTGAATGAAAGAAACCAGGTTGTATTCAGTTCTCTTAGGAGTTTAGTGATCTGTTCTCGGTATCGTATTGCTAGGATCGTTTCTTCCATCGTAGCCTGAGTTTTGTCTGTGACTTGGCTTGCCATATCGGAGCAGAAGGAACAAAAATAAAATTCCTGCTACGAGTCCCAAAATAAGAGGCAGGCCACCGAATAAAGAATGCACAAAATTTGGGAAGATGCCCAGAACTGTTTCAAAGGGTGCTAACAGTCCCGAAAAAATTGTCTTAAATACATGTGCGATGCCACTGGTATCAGACATGTTTAGGATTTGGCTTAACATTTCTACGAAATGTACGGGGCAATTTGTCGATAATAGGGTATGTATCTCTGCTGCTGTCCTTGCATCTTGCAGATCATATGTCTCTATGGACGAGGTTAAAGGCACAGTTGTCTTTAAAAGAATAGACTTCATTCTGCTTAAAGTATCAATTCGAATAGAAGAGATATTCACAGAAGGCCATATTGCAGCCTCCATGTCTGGAAGTAACGCTCACGAGATAGGCTTTTCCTGGCATCATGCCACAACAGCTGTGGTCACTTATTATAACGTAGCTACCATTGGAAAGTTGTCTGAAAAAGGGCTCTATCTGTGTAGCAGGGGTGCCGTGCAGATGACATGAAAGGTTATTAGATGAACCTTCGCAGGCTCCATGCAAGTTAATACCTTGACACAGAAGTGTACCGCTTAGTGCATTTTTACAGTTGTTACCACTAAGAAATACCTCTTTATTTCCCACACTCCAACATCTATGTGTATAAGGCACATTCCAGGTTGACTTGATGTATCCTTTACCCAACCTTTCATACAGGCCTGCTGGTATATACTTTTGGCAATATTGAAACTGAGAAGTTGTTATCGGAATTGTAACTGTACCATGTATTATCCATTCAATGACATTGTCAATGGTAATCTCTCTAGTTTTTCAATGCTCAGCACCGTATAGTCTGCTCCTTTTTGTGCCAAACTGATTTGTTTATCAGTAAGGTGAAAGATAGAAAATAATAACGTTGTGTTGATTAGACGCCATAGCACGTAGCCTGAACGTAGGTTTTGTAACGTCCAGCCTGGCTGTACAATAGAACGTAATTGGGACTGGCCATGTTGTAACATTAGCATATCCTGTTCTATTATATCAATAGCAGATGATACAATGCTTTCCAGTGAATAAATTCTGGAGGACAGAGTCGTTAACCCATTGTCCACTACAGACAGTGTTTTTTCCAAATTAATACGATCAATTTCTCATATTTTTTCAGCAGTTTCAATTTGTGTTACTTTCCAAGCTTCGTTGTAAGCAGCATATACCGGCGTATATGAAACGTTTTTGACGCTGTTTGCGAGGTCCCATTAAGAAATCTCGCAAGTCAGCACCTTCTTTAAGTAAAGTTAAGTGTTGCTTAATTTCGGGTAGTGTGGATTTCTGTAGCCATTCTAGGCATAGTTTTCCTACACTGTATGTTGTTATAATCCCTGGATGTTGTCTCTGGGAATATCTTGGGTCTGGCCTGTTCTGTTTGAACCCCTGTGTTTTGTTCCGGAATCTATCTTGACAGTTATTAGTGTCTGTGGACCAGATCAACCATTTGTTCCAATCAGGAATAGTTCTGTTTTGTTGTAAAATATTGGACACGTCTACCCCCTCATCTGTAGTGTTGTTTCTATCAGGCATAGGCTTTGGTATAGACGTGTTGTTTAAATCTTTTATCTTGGCTAGGCCAAGACAGGTTTTTTTCTGAATGGTGTCATTCAGGAACATTATCTGTTCTGGGATCATGCAGGCTCTGAGTAATGATTCTGAACCTTGTACCTGCCAGTCTTTTGTACCCCAGATTGTGTTTGTCACAATGTTGTTTTTCCAAAATTCAAAACCAAATGTAGATATTTTTTCATAACATTTTTCAGAATAAATCAATTTAGTATTTGTTAACATGTTTTTCATTCCTGTCTTATTTAACATTTTAAAATAAAATGTTTCTGGATCAGTGTCGTTAAACCCTGAGAAGTATGGTCATTTTGCATAAAATGTTTTTGAGCTGCCTTTTGGCGGAGTAGGACAATGTTCCCCACTGATTATAAGAAAAAACATTTCTAGGATTAGCAGATTTATGCAAATAATGATGCCCAAAGTGTTTGTAGCAATACATTTCTTCATAATTTGATGAACCCTGTAAATAATCATGGTCTGTAAATTTTGCAGACATTTCTAAATCTGACATCATATTATTAATATTGTCAAAGTCCCAATCATCAGAGAAAGTACTAGGTGATTCAAAGTCACTTAAGGAAATCTTGAATTGATGTGGATATTTCAAGAGTTCAACCGGGCCATAGATTTCGTAATCAGTTTTGTCCCATGCTATACCACCAGGTATAGGAATTGCTGTGATGTTCACTGATGATAGTTTTCTTTTTTCGATGTGAGACGATCTTTGAGGCTTTAGGACCAAGTTGATCTTCTGACTTGCTGTGTCCATTGTACTATATTTTCCATCAATATATCTACCCAAACTAAAAACCAAAATCAGCCAGAGTAGGAGGAAAAGTACGCCTAACCCAATCCATATGTCAATCCATGGTGAAATCAGATATGTTTCTCCAAGTTGATGAACGAGTTCTGTAATTTTCTTTTTCAAAGTTTTTGTTGCTGGCTTGTCTCCATGTTCACTTGGATCATCAGAAAAGTCATCGAAATTGATGAAGTAGCCAGATGCAGTTCTGTCAATTGTTGGAATTGCTTCCGGATTTCCATTAGTGGTGAGCTGATTTAATAGCTTCACTGCCCTTACCTGCGACGCACGCCGCACGACTCCCCTCTGACCCCGGTCCACCGCAGCTGAGGCTGTTTGAGTGGAGGGCGGACCGGGCTGAGCGAGACACACCCCCTGACACCGCCTCTCAGTATATATTATGTGCACTGCAAGACCAAAGGCGTGCCAAAGGCAAGCCTGTCTGCGCCCGTCCGCGCCGGTTCCGGGCCAAGGGCCACAACCCCTGGTAAAATTAACCCCCATAGAAGGATAACAATCTACTCTGCTGATGAGCTACTCCTATAAAGACCTAAATTCTGCTGTAGCCCTATCCCTCCGCTAGCAGAAACCAAAGAATGCGCAAATTGCCAACTCAAGTTTGAATTCACACGCTGTAGAAACATGATGCCATGTATCCATATTACCACTCCTGAAATAAAATCCTTCAGGGCAGGACTTATCAACGCCCGATCACTAGTGAAACACAACTCAGAAACAGCAGACCTCATTGAGGATAAAAAGCTGGATGTAATTTTTATTACAGAGACCTGGGCTGACGAAGCCTCGGACATAGACCTGCTATTAGCAATCCCAGAAGGGTATACAATAACCAGAGCAGACAGAAGGGGGGGACTAGCAATCATTGCTAGAAATGAACTTCAGATGAAGGGCTGCGAATTAGGCAGCACACCTGACTGTGAAACATTGTTCTTCAATATCAAATTAACACAAAATTATACTTTCAATGGCGTACTAATTTATAGATCACCAAAAGCCAAAACCAACTTGACGGCCACACTGAACCCCTTTCTAGAAACTAGTTTACAATACCCTGACTTCACTATTCTGGGGGAGTTTATTTTCCACCTGGAAAACAATGACGATCCAGGGACAGCAGCGCTGACCGAAGCAATGAACAATATGGCCCTCGTACAACTAGTGCATAAGGACACGCACAAAGCAGGTCACACCCTAGACGGCATATTTACATCTAACAAAGATATTAAAGTCATAAACTGTCTCCCCGTCCTATGGTCAGACCACAAAGTCATAATTTTCTCTATAACTCTGGATCATATAGAGGAAACAAAGACCTCCCAGAATCATGACAAACCTACCTCTTATCTAGACTGGTCAAAATTAGATACTTCTAAATTACGAGGACATCTTGCGCCACACGTACCTACTTTGGACCCAGATAGTAACAAAGCAACTGAACAAATATCAGAATGGGTAACAGCAGCAGTAAATATAGCTGCACCATTGAAAAAAGCTATATTCAGGAAAAAACAACCTTCCTAACCCTGGTTTTCAGAAACTTTAAGGACCCAGAAACGAGTTTGCAGAAAACTAGAAAGGACATGGAGAATAAGCTACTACCCAGATAGTAAAACCGAATATAAAATCTCCCTGAACATCTATAAAAAATTATATTTACAGCAAAAAGTCAGTATTTCACCGTAAAAATAGAAGAGGCAAAAAACTCCAGCCGAAGTTATTCTCCACGGTAAAAAAATGATCCAAAATAAATGTAAATAAGAATTTGCCAGCCAGTACGGAGTTCTGCAATACTCTGGGTCAGTTCTTTGTCGACAAAGTGACTTGGATCTATGAATCCTTTAATGCAACCAATCCACAGACCCCCGCCCTAGACAAAATAAACCAAAACGAAAACTCTGTCCCCAGAAAAACACCTAAACCACCACCATTTAAGTTCTACATCCCTGAGAGAGAACAGGTCCACCAAGTAATTATGACTACTAATTCCGGGGCATGTTCAGATCCTTGTCCACCAAAAATTTTCCACCTCTTCCCAGAACTGCTCAGCAAGAAAATGGTAGAACTTTTGAGCCACATAGTGAACTCAGGTTCCTACCCCGACCTCTGGAAATTAACATCAGTCTTACCTTTGTTAAAAAAAAAAAAAAACCTAGATCCAGAAGAACCGGGAAACTACAGGCCAATAGCCAGGATTCCCTTTTGTGCCAAGGTAGTTGAAAAGCTCTTGAAGAAACAACTTTCCCAGTTTATCACCGAGGCAGACATCCCTGACCCATCCCAGTATGGTTTCCGTGAGGGACACGGTACTGCGACAGCCATGCTGATGGCGGTGGAAGAACTCAGGGGAGTGTTGGACGCCGGATGGAAAGGCCGCTTTGATTTTATTAGATCTCTTGGCGGCCTTCGACACGGTTAATCACAACACTCTCCTGAACCGATTAGCATCAGCAGGAGTACATAAGGATGCACGAAATATACTGGCATCTTTCCTAGACAATAGAACCTTCACCGTGGAACTAGGAGGGACAAGATCTAAACACTTCAACTCACCCTGTGGGGTTCCGCAGGGATCATCATTAAGCCCTACGCTTTTTAATCTATATGTAGCACCACTAGCTGGAATTATCAGAGCAGCGGGATTCCTGCCAGTGTCATATGCGGATGACACGCAAATTGTTGTGTCAACCAAAAATGACAGCTCTAATACCGCAGACAAGTTTAAAAGCTGCGTGACACAGGTCAGCCAGTGGATGGAGCAAAACTGCTTAACACTGAATGGGGACAAGAGGGAGTTCATGTTACTGGGAACAAATGCAGAAATTTGGTCACCAGATTGGTGGCCGGCGGATTTGGGAAACTGTCTGTCACCCGTAACTAAAGTCAAAAACTTAGGCATCATGCTAGATAACAGGCTCACCTTCGATGCCCAAACCAGCAAATTAGCATCCACTATGTGGTTCATCCTAAAAATGATCAGGAAACTAGTGCCATACATTCCTCTGGATTCTCGTAAAACTGTAGTGACCACCTTAGCCTTGTCAAGACTCGATTACGGGAACGCATTATACACTGGGATGCAGGCACAACATTTAAACAAACTACAACGCCTGCAGAACTCGGCAGCACGCCTAATCCTAGACATCTCTAGAACAGAACACATATCACACCATTTGGATACCTTACATTGGCTCCCACTGGCAAAACGAATAAGGTTTAAATCTCTATGTCTAACATATAAGGCACTCCAGGGTAAGGGACCCTTGTTTCTCAGAACCCACCTAAAGTCATATACCCCCTCAAGAGAACTAAGATCAAGCCAGGCTAAACTGGTACAAGTCCCTAGGTTCAGACAAGCAAGATGGGGGGGGGGGGGGGCAGAAGCTTTATACTGCATGCTGCTAAAGACTGGAATCGTCTTCCCCTTGCTATCAAGAACTGTACCTCCCTGATGTCATTTAGGAAATCAGTAAAGACATGGCTCTTCAACCTCCGCTAAATTCAGCTCCCGCGACACCAGGACAAGGTCTCTTTCTTCAGTGCCAAGACGCCCAAGGGCATACGCACGCTTTACAAAACCACAAATCAAATCAAATCAAATTAGTCTTTGGATCTTTCTTTGTTTCATTAGTATAGTCCGAGGCTACATCATTGTAGACAGGGGTTTCTTGACGAACTGTTGCAATTTGGGATTCAAGAGGCACAAGTTCCATGGCTTTGTTGCATAGTCCTTTTTTATTCACTGCAGGTTTATCAAATGTGATTAGTCTCTCAGCTTGAACCTCTTGGATTGTAGCAAGATTTGGTCTTCTGCTATTTCTTGCGAGTCCACTGGGCCTACTACTTATTATTGGCCACATGATTGTGGTTTTACCAGGTTGATTGATACAACTCGGTTCTCCTTTTTACCAGCAAGGGGCGGTAGTACTACTGATCTTGTTCCGCTGACAGCTAAGACAGGTACTGCTTTTCTGTAAACAGGCCAAAATTCCTTCTTCACCGCAATCTTTTCTCTGACCAGATCCCCAATCTTTGGAATCCAGACAGGTCTTGCTGGGACAGGTGGTTTTTCTTCAGTGGCCGTTGGCTTTAGCTTTGTGTTACTTAGACTTCTTCTTGTTTCATTTAAGTCCTGTAAAACAGCCAAACGATCTTTGATATCAAAGGTTTTTTGTTTCACCACTGAAGTCTGACAATCCAAATCCTGGATGATCATTCTAGTACCAAACAAAAGTTCGTACGGAGTGATACCTCCTAGAGAATTTCTTGGCAGATTATTAAGACTACGTTGGACACGTATTAAATGTTTGACCCATCCATCACCCAAACCTAATACCCTCGCTGTTATAGATTGCTTCATGTCCCGATTTTTTCTCTCCACTACCGCATTTCCTGCGGGATGGAATGGACTAGAATACCGCAATGCAATGCCCATGCTGGCCATGGCCTCCTTGTAAGCTCGAGAGCTAAACGCAGGACCCTGGTCAGAATGTAGCATGCCAATTGCGTATGTGCCGATAAAGACTCTTTTATAACAGTTCTGGCATCAGCTGAGCGCTGGGGCCACATCTAAATGAATCTCGTCTTAATAATTATGGGATCGCATTCTTCCATCTGGATGTCTGCGTATAGATAGCCTGATGCTGTCTAATAAAGGTGTCTGGGCAGGTGTCTGGTCCGGTTCACAACTGCGATCTCTGTTGCAGTCCTGACAATCCATTGCAAAGTTATAAATTTACACGCTCATCCCCGGCCACCAGTATTTTGATTGCAATTTTATTAGAGATTTCAGGATCTCTTGGTGCCTCAGACCCATTCCCATGTGTGCTTCTTGAATCAAGTAAGCCCTCTGGTTCTTGTTTGGAATTACTCTGTCCCCTACTCCAGGGATTCGAGCAAAAGAAACAGAGTTTACATCAATTATGTATGTATTATTGAGTGGATAGTTGAGGTATGCTGCATAGTTGCCTTTTAATGAAGCTTTTACTGCCAGCATCGTTTCTCCATCTATTTGTTTTTTCGTACGCTTTTTTGTAGCTACGGAAGACGATTGAACCGCTGCCGCCGTGGCTCTGTTAGCCAATGAATTCCCTTCAACGTGAACGCCATCACGTCGATGACTCAGTGTATGTATCACATGAGTCTTTTGTTTTTCCACAACGTAGTGTTGTGCAAATCTGTCTGTGTAGATTACACAGGTGTATTGTTCTAGAGGCAGAATTTTGATCGGCAGAGGATATTCATGTTCGTATTCTAGGTCTTCTAGTTTTTCCATTTTTGGATCAAGAGCGTGTTTCACGTCTGTTGCAGCAAGAGAATTTTCCCATTGTATCCATTTTGGATCTAATGCCATAGCATTTGGAATGCCTGGTCTTGTTACTGCCTCAAGTGCTGATACTGCTGTTAGTACAGATATGCTCTTCCCTTGGGCTAGGGCTATTTCTTTTGCTACAGCAGTCTGAACCGCAGTCAGAATTTTTTCAGTTGAACTGAACTTTATTTCAGCTTGTGTGTACAAGTGTGATTTATAAGCTATTGGTACCGTATCTCCCTCATTAGAGGTCAGGTATGTGAATCCGCATCTTCCTGGGATGACTCGGATTACAAGGTTGCGTTCGTTTGCGCATGTTTGCAGTTTTGTTTTAGTTAACATGTCTGTTTGTAATAATCGTAAAATTTCTGTGTGTTTTTGAGTCCAATTAATTGGTTTGAAATCAGGTTTTATTAAATCGTAGAGAGGTTTAACCCTCTCTGCATAATTTAGAATGTATGTTCTTCCGAAATTCAGGAAACCTAGAATTGATTGTAAGTTCTTCAGTGTTTTTGGAGCTTGGAGTACTGCACCCTTCTCTAAGACGTTGTCTGCTAGGCTTTTGCCTTCACTTGATAATTCATATCATATAAATAGGACAGTGAGATGGGACTTTTTAAAGTTAAATTTGTAACCCTCAGATGCGAACCGAAGTATAATGGTATTCCCCCTTTTCAAGTGAGTCTCCAGGTCATCGTCTGTAAGATAGATGTCATCGACATAGGATAATGCCTCATCATCATACATTTGTAGTAACTCTGTTACCCTAGCTGAGAATAATCCTGGGCTGTTCTTGAGTCCCTGTGGGAGATGACAAAATTGCTTTTGGGTCCCCATACTTGAGATAGCGGTCAAATATCTGCTTTCTGGTGCTATGTTTTGACAGAAGAATCCATTTGAAATATCTAATGTTGTTTTATATTTTTTACGCACGATGTTATTCATTAGTGCTGCACTGTGTGAATTTTGTACTGCAAATGTTTTACAGCAGGAGTTTAGATGTCTGTAGTCCAAAACTAGACAATATGAATTGTCTGGTTTGGAGACAGGAAACAAAGGATTGTTCATTTGTGAGGTGCATGTTTCAATCCCCCCCTGGTATTCAAGTTGATCTAAGGTCTCTCTGACTTGTTTTTTAGCTTCTTGCTTAACTGGATACTGTCTTTGTGCAGTAGGTTGATTTTTTAACTGTATTTTATGGTGAGGAGAATGCTCATCCCATCCTACATGATTTTTCAATAATGCAGGGGCTTGGGCCACTGCCCATTTTCTAGCAAATGTGTATTTTTTATGAATTGGAATGTGATTTGAGAAGCCAGGCAGGCATAATCATTTCTTCGCCATGTGGGCACTCCCAGACAAACTCTGGTGGCCAGTCTTTCTCAGCTAGCAGGATATCATAGCCTTTAGATAAGTTATCCCTAAAGAGACCTCTTATTTTCCTAGTTTTGTCCTCCTCTATACGCAATGTTATTTCATATCATTTATGGGGTATGCTCATCTTCATCAGGATCTTGCGAGCTATGGTCACTTCTGCTGCGCTGTCTAGCATTGTCTGGGCCCACTCTCCATTTTTCAGTTGTGTCCTCAGAATTCTCGGCATGTTTTACTTTAATACTGGCTACCTTCTTTCTGGGAAATTGTAATTTTTTACTTTGATGAGCAGGTTCCTTGTCTTTGGACTTGACGCGCTCCTCTTTATGTTCTGACCGTCCCCTTCTTTCCGATTTCTGTGAGGAAGTCTGAAAAGATCAAGAGGGACGTGTATCAATATCTTGATATCTGTCAGGTTTTCTCAAATTGTCCCTATTTCTAAGGTTGTATCTTTTTCAGAGGGCTCCCGTTGTGGAGACTTGCCCCCCCGTTCTGGAGATCTATCTCTTCGTTGGGGAGACCTTCCTCTGGTCTGAAACTGTTTTTCTCTGGGAGTGGTTTGTTTATTACCCTCCCACCTATTTTTTGGAGTGTTTAAATTATTCTTAATGAAAGTCTTTTCAGGATTTTCAATTAGTTGTGGTTTTACTGGTTTACCACCCAAACTATCTCTACCTAATTCTTCATAGGATTTTTCAATTATTCTGGCAAGTTCAAAAGGTTGGTCTGCTATATCTGTTTCTTTCCATTTTTGGCAGATCGCCACGGATGCTGCTTCTCCTTTTATGTTGGCTAATAATATAGCCGAGACCTGCTCAAAGTCTTTCAGTAATTTCATACCTAGAGTTAAAGCAGGTTCTGGACCGTATTCATTTTGAATCTGTCTTAGTACGTCTGGTATAACTGCCATAGACGGAACACCATGTGTTTTTTTGTAGATAGAAGCAAAGACTGTGCCCCAAGTGTCACAGTCCTCCACATGTGGTGCGATCCCCATTGGGAGATAGATAGTCAGAATTCTGTGTTTGTCATTAGGTGTAGTATCAGGAAATACTGCCTCTATCTGAGTAATTTTTTGAGCTAACCAGAATGGGATTTGTTCCCGTTTTGCGGGTATTTTACTTATACATGATTGTATATTCTGTGTTCCCCTGTTGAGGGGTGTTTTGTGGAATTTTAATTGCAGGTTGGACTGTTGAAGTCCGCATGACATATTGGACCAATTGTCTATGTATTTTAATTAGTTGTTTTAGCTGAACTAAAAGGTCCCGGTCTGACATTTTTTCAATGTCCGGATGTGGTGTGTAGCTGGCTAGAACCGGACATGTGGCTCCTGGTCTACCTAGTGGACCGAGCCTGGTAATGTGATTTTGATGTTTTAGGGTACCATTAAACCAGAGTAGGTGCTCTTGGTATGTTAGTGGAATTTCAACGTCCTCAAAAGGGGCGTATTCTTCTGGAGATTCCTCTATTTTGTAATAGTGGAACTCTCGTGTCACAGCATGTGCTGCTGGAAAATGTATCCAGGAATAGAATACCTCTGTCTGACGATATTCATGGGCCTCTACCACAAATATGACTGTAGCACCTCTTGATGATACTCCATTTTCTATAAGTTTTATAGTTATAGTTTTTCTTATATTGACCGGGATAAGTATTGCATTCGGGTCGTCATTTTGGATAACTGTGTCATTCGCTAAGAGTTGAGCTGCCAAAGCATCGCTATCTCTTTCCTCTTCACTTTCCGTCATTTTGCTGACAGAAAGTTTGCAGTTCAAGTTTCAAGGAAACAAAGATTAGGTGCACAATATTTTGGAACACTGTATCCTTCAACATTGACTAAACCATAAACTAATACATAGGAATCTCTTCCTACTAAGTTCTTGCGGATATGAACCTTTTACCCACACCAGACGTCTATTGGAGTTTTTACGGGAAAAAGGGTTCTGTGTGAAAAGCACGACTGAGTTACTCTAGTATCTTGCGTTAGATTATTGCCTTACCAAATGTTGGGCGCCATGTAGTGTAGTTCCTATATTCCCAATAGGCTCTGCACATTGGAATAACATAAACGATAGTTTAGACGTAGGACTGAGGTCGACTAGGTCTCTATTGAATATGTTAGACTTAATTAGGTATGCCAGCTAGCTCAGAGGTCACTAGAAACTTTCTCGAGTGAACAGGAAAGCGTTAACTTTCCTGAATAGACAAGAAGGGATTAGTTTCTGACAACCGCATAAACATGACAACTTTGCTCCCCCTAGAATAAGGAGTATATCTCCAGAGTTGTGTGAAAACAATAGATAGCTATTTCACTCAGTCAATCGTGCATGCTTAGTTTCACCAGAGTGCAGAGAAATAGAGAGACGGCGTTTTCAATAAAAGGTGTTATTTATTGAGCAGTCCTCTTTCTCATGCAAGAGAAGTGAATTGCCACAATTGCAATACTTGTCATAAAGTAAAGTGCGTACAGTAAAAAGAGTATTATGAAATAATACTGTAAAAGCATTTATAAGGTTTATGAGCCATATGGTACTTAAAACGGAGAAAATGCATAAAATACATACAATGATAATAGGTTGACTAAACTTGCTCAACTGGTGCTTCTAAGATATGCCTTCCCCGGTGTACCTAACCTAAGCCTAGTACGTGGGAAGGAGTAAGTGAGCTGCAGTTTAAGTTAAGATAGTTTTTGCCAAGAATCTGAATCAAGAATTTTCTAAGGATCTAATCAGCTCCGTACCTTGGTTTAGAATGAAGGAGTTCTTGTATCTCTCTCGCAGGACTCGATCTTCCAGCAACCCGCAAGGGTGACTGGAAACACTGGAGCTGGATTTCTCGGCAGGAGAAAAGACAGCGTCTCTCTCAGTGCGTCACATGGGAGGGTCGGCTTCCTTCGGCACTCGCATCAGCTGGGCTTCGGATAAGTAGATAGCCAATCTGCTCCAAACCACTGTGTGTTTGCTTAAGGCAAATGCTGGTATATTTATACCTGGTAGGTGCCGAGTTTGACGTAAGGTTGGACATAAGACTAACCCTGGGCGTAGTGGGCGTAGTGGGGCTTCGCGGAGCTACGTAAAGTGGGCGAGAAACTACGCCCACCTCCGCACTCCGCGTAGCCCCACTACGCTCCGCAGGCCTCCCTCCCGCCCTCCCTACATACTTTAAATTAAATGTGTAAAAGAATTAAAAGGCACTTACCTTGCCCGTCGCTGCCCGCCGCGTCTCCGGGGCACCCTCTCTTCATCGCCGCCGTCTTGGGTAAGAATGCTGAGCATTTCTCGTGAGAAATGCGCATGCGCGGCCGCCCGCGCATGCGCATTCGCACCCAAGACAGCAGCGATGAAGAGAGCAAGCCCCGGGGACGCGGCGGGCAGCGGCAGGCAAGGTAAGTGCCTTTTAATTCTTTTACACATTTAATTTAAAGTATTTAGGGAGGGCGGGAGGGAGGCGGGTGGCGGCCAGCTACGCTCCGTCTGCGGAGCGTGCGTAGTGCTGAATTCTACGCCTGCTACGCAAAATGCGTAGAAGCCGGCACTACGCACACTCCGTGCACGGAGTGTAGCTGCCCGCCCACCCTTGCATAAGACGTCACTAAGAACTGTCACTAAGAACTGGCAGTTCTTTCAGGTCTCACAGGAGTTCTAGGACAAATCAAAACAGAAGCAGGGGGAATTCCCGGGCTGCTGGAGGCTTGGTTTGTTTAAAAAACGCGTTGTACTTTCTAGGAGTCTATGGAAGTAGCCTTGTCGTATTTGGACTGCATTGGCTATGACTAAATATGGATATGATTCTTATGCCTTTATAAGGATATGATTCGTTATAACCACATAAGGGCATGAATCGGGAATATTTAATTAGGGTCCTAGATACGTTTACAACACCGGTATACAGCATCACTGCTTCACTCGACACATGGGCTATGGTGCGATAGTCACAGCAGCAATCTCCACTGTGGCTACATTTGACATATGGGGTTTGTGACATCACTCCACACATGGGCGTTGACCCGATCCGCACAACAGCAACCAGGCTCTCTCGGGTCCCTTCGCCTATGTGTAGCATGCTTGCTAGATCTGAGTCTATCGCCTGACAATCCCTCTTGACGTGTCCCACCTGATGGCACTTGTAGCAAGCCACCACCTTAGGGACTAGGAAGAGCTTTCCTACCCTGCCTGCTCATGATGCTCGTTCCAGACACACCATTGCCATTCCCGTTCCCTTGGGCCTTCCTCGGCTCCTGTGAGAGTTACCCTGGCCCTTAATAATAATAATAATAATACTAATAATAATAATAATAATAATAATAATAATAATAATACTAATAATAATAATAATAATAATAATAATAATACGATTTGTAAAGCGCATAGCTACGTCAACTGACATGTCCCGGGCGCTGAGGTTTCAGTCCTGACATAAAAACAAAACAAATAGTCGTACCTGAGTTAGAATGAAGTAAAAAAATCAGGTTTTGCGATTCTTATGAAAGGAGACTTCAGAAGTTTGAGCTGAAGAGGCAGTGATTCCACATTGTTGCTGCCAAGTACACAAGGGAGCCACCTCCAGTGCAGGCTCATTTAAACATGGTGTGCGTGCCAGACAGGCCTCAGCTGACCTCAGATTCAATGTGGGTACACATGGTGTAGTCAGTGAATGGAGATATTTAGGACATTTATTGTTGAGAAATTTGTAACAGGAACACCAGGCTTTAAAAGAGGCCTGATTCCTTGCTGGAAGCCAATGCAGCTGTGCCACAGCTGGAGCTGAGGAGGAGCGTCCAGGCAGGTGTAACAACAACGGTGCTGCCATATTCTGCACACGCTGGAGTCTCATTAATGGAGCCCGAGACACCCCAAGATATAAGGCATTGAGTTGTCAAGTCTAGACATAAAGACTGGACAACTGTTGTCCTCGCTGCTTCTGGTAGAAAAGCAAGAATTTCTTTTGACACTTTTTAAGACCTGAAACATTGTCTGGCCAAACTCTTGTTTGGGTAAGTACCCAGTCAGGCCCAAGGAGTCAGGCCACCAAGCCCTTAACCAGATGGAGGGTTGTTTGCCAGGAATGAGCGCCTCTGTCTTCCTTTCATTAAGTCTGAGACAACTGAAGCTTATACATCCAGCCATCTCCATCAGGCAGGCGCGGAGCGTTACAACAGAATTGGAAGCATCTTGGGACAAAGTGATTATCAGCTGCGTGTCATCTGCAAAAGACGCAATGGAAAAGCCATGATGCTCAACGCTGTCAGCCGGGGGGTGGGGGCGCATATATAGATTGAATAGTGTTGCACTCAGAGACGAGCTCTGAGGCTCCCCCTGCTGCAGTGGAAACACCTTAGAGGAATAGGGCTTTGTGTCCTCTGAAAAGAACAATCTTGTAAAAGGCTATCCACCCGCAGGACCTATACACCAATTCCAAAGTTATGCCGCTGCTCAAGAAGCAAACGGTGTGACACCGTATCAAAGACTGCACTCAGATCTATTGCAGCAAAGCGGCGGTATCTCCCCTATCTACCGCCGGACGGATGGATTCAGAAGCAAACAAAAGCCCAGGCTCTGTACTTTATTGAGGGCAGAAACCTGACTGAGTCTTGTGTAAAGTGTCCTGATCTTCAAAGTAATGATGTATTTCTCCTCTACCTTAGACAGGAAAGGTAGCAATGAGATAGGTTTGAAATTCTCTGTTGTCAAGCATGGGCCTTTTTAGCAAAAACATTGCTGTAATGCACTTGAACCAGGAAAGTCGTTTACTGTCTGCTGAGGGCTTAAAGTAAACATCAAGACAAGGAACATTTCTGGCCGCTTCAGGAAAGAAGTATTAAACAGAACCACCTTGTCACAGAAGTATTGAGTCAGAGTGTTACAACAATCTTCAGTCGGGCGGAGTCTGAAGAGACAGGATCTGAGGAGCAGAGAGACGCAACTATTCGGAACAATTACTCAGAAAACTCCAATTTGGAAACAGTCTGTGAAGAATTCCTTCTCTCATCGGCTTCGAACCGGGGTGTTCTAACACTTTGTACACCCCGTTAGCTCATCACTTGTCAGCCATCACTTCAAGCTTCTCTGGATCCCTCTCTGTTAAATCAAACAAGGATTGGCTGAGAGGGGTCGAGCGGACCTCCTTACGTCACCAAGACACAATCAACTGATTAATGGACTGAAAGTCCTCGGCCTCCGTCCCTCTTATTCACACATTACAGTCACACAACACACCCTGAATCCAAGTCTCAAACAGAACACCTCCCGCTCTCTGTTGCAGTCCCGCAATCTCTGAAGGTACCAAGCCCGCTTCAGCCAAAGTCATCTAAAGAGAGCTCGCAGACGGTCTGGTCTGCCACGGCTTTCTTCAAAGATGGCTGAGTCTTCCAATAGCGACATCTGCCGTTGACACCTCATTCAGGGTCTGTGACTTCCAAGCGACCGCAAAGCTAATAAACCAGTGTAAGCTGTCCTGCTCTTCCAATGCATATGTACAAGATCTCTTGGAACTTTGGATACAATCTGGCCTGAAGTGGATGCGGAGCTACTTATTCCAGATGGATTCGTCATTGCTGCCATCCCAAGGTTCTCTTTCTCAAGGGCTATGCTTTCCTACCGCAGCTCTCCTTTCTTTGCTTTCCCTTTCTCCCCTTTCTCTCTGTTTCTCTTCTCTCTCAGAATTTCTCTTCCTGGGCCCATTCCTCCTATCTCCCCCGCGTCCTCGCTTCTTCTTTCCAGTGAGCTAATCTCAACTTCTCCCTCTCTGATTCTCGGGTCTTCTCCTCTTCCTCAGCCTTAGCCTTGGAAAGACACAATTGCAAGCTCAGAGTCTCTGCTAGACTCAACACACCCAAGGGGTCCCTCCATGAATCAGTGACAGTGGAACCATAGAAATGTGAGGCAGTGTACACACCTGAGGTATTCTAGAAACTAAGGGCCTCATTTATGAGGCCGTGTGTCACTTTTACGCCGCCGGTGCGTCACTTTTTGTGACGCACCTGTGGCGTAAAAAATGCGCTTTGTTGCGCCATATTTACAAAGTGACGTATCCAGGTAGATGCATCACTTTGTAAACCCCTGCGCCACATTATACCTGTGCCAGGTATAATGTATGTAAAGAGGGCGTATTGACGCAAGAAAAGGTCATAGAAGTGACGCAGTGAAATCTATGAGATTTCACTATGCCACTTCTAAGACGCAAATGCATCAATATCTTACGCCTGCCTCACAGCAGGCGTAAGACTGACGCAGGCCCTTTCACATGGGGTTTGCCCCATGTGAAAGAACATATTGCTGGAGTTGCGTCACTTTTGTGACACACTCCAGCAATGCGTCACTTTTGCGCCATACAGATACGTCAGAAATACTGACATATCTGTAACTCCTTGCGACATAATGTGTCATACATTAAATATGACGTATCAATCGTGTTGCAAGGAGGGCGCACTGAGAAGTGACGCATCGCTGCTTTCACACAGCGATGCGTCACTTCTCATAAATGAAGCCATAAACGTGGGGAGTGTCTTAGTGAAACTCTGTAAAATGCATCAGGGGACACACTCCGAGTGTGTCTGGGATAGATCTGTCTTGAGGTTCCTAGATCCTGACTCTACAGGACTCTCCTCCTGAGTTCCTAACATGGCCCCTCCCCAGAGTCAACTACAGCCCCATCCCTTTCACCTAGTATCTCAACCTGTTATCTAATGAAGTTTGTCGGGACCTCTCTGTCCCTACTCCCGGTAACCCTCTGTCCCTTCATACATTTTTCATCTGATCTACAGAAATGGTGCCTAGGCCTATTTCCAACTCTGTGTTTCCATTGTCTGTATATGCTGACTCTGTGTGTAGAAACTGGACCTATTATCCTACTGGCGTACATTGGAAATGGTCAATGCGGTCTCCGTACCCATGGCTCCTAAAAGATGGACACCCCACTGCGTGCCGCCAATTGTCAGAAACCCGTTCAGTTCAGAGACCACAAGGCAAGCAGGATTTATCTAGGCCACAGAGAAGACACCCTTAACTCAAGGCAATATGTAATGTATTAACGCAGTACCCCAAAAAAATGCAAATCCCAATCCAAACTAGAAAAATACGATAAAATCTTATTAAGAAAATTGCACATAAATGACAACAATCCAATAAGGGGAACCAGAGATTTTTAAATGTTTATGTAAAAAATAAAATAGCACAAAAAGCACAAAGCACCAATGATCGTCATAGGTAACTTGAGCACGATTTGAGGCGGACTGTGATGCACCCGTGTGTAGGATACACAAGCAATGTTTGTTGTGCTCAAAGATTTTGTCTTCTGACTTAGGGATTGACTTTGAGTTTGGTTGATAGGTTACTCTGTCACAAACTTGATGGCTATCCGAGCCACTGTATTACAAGTCTCTTATATCATATGGCACTTATAATATGACTGGATATCAATCACATTTGTGACGGAGTAACCCAGTCCTCCAAACTCCAAATAGGTCCTTAGTCTTTTAAGTCCCAACCAACCACAGGAGAATAGTTCTAAAGACCACTGGTCTTAGAAACTCATAAGGTGTCAGTCGGAGGCTAACTGCAGCATCCAGTCCAGGTCCAGTTGCCACTGGTCAGATGGGCAGTTGCAGGAAATGCCTCTTATAGCTTCT
This sequence comes from Lissotriton vulgaris, assembly GCF_964263255.1. Taxonomy (NCBI): domain Eukaryota; kingdom Metazoa; phylum Chordata; class Amphibia; order Caudata; family Salamandridae; genus Lissotriton; species Lissotriton vulgaris. The sequence continues at coordinate 276,765 of NW_028251263.1, forward strand.
TTTTTCCCTGTAGCTTGAAGGAGACGCTCAGCCTCATGACCCTTTGAGACTTCTCTTTGTACTGGGTACAAGAGAGATCATTCCCAGTCTGCGGGGCTTCTCGCAGGACACAGACAGCAGATCCAGCTCTCCTCTGATCTTCCACCAGTCCAGAAAGTGTTCTGAGGATGTCTGGGTGGGTTCCCAGCTTTGTAGGATTCACCGGCCTGTGGGTGGGAGGAGCATCTACAGCCTTATCAATGTTGGGAGCCCTGAGTTCTTCCGTCTTTTAGAGCTGATGGCGGACAGAAACCCCCCACTCCCGCTCATGGCTTCAAATGGTCTCAACATTGATGGAAGAGCTTAGACGACGGCCACTCTCAGTGACACAAGACCATCCGCTGGGTGGCCTATCGGCAGAGTTACAAAGGCTACCTGCCTAGATGTACACTCCAGAGAGAAATTAGAGTGGGCGGGGTGAGCATTTCCCTTTAATTCACAAGAGTATGTGTTACATTTGTTCTTGTTGTCTGTTTTCAGTTCATTGTCACTGTAACAGGGCTGTTATCTTTCTAGGTGTAATGATGACCAGTTTGGTTCTGGATTGAGAATAGGGAGCATTAGGGAGTTGACTGCCTGGACTGTAGGCAGGTACTGTGCAATCTCTCCAAAACATATTTTAGAAATATATACATCTGGAGTATTGAAATTTATCAAAGGCTGGAGACAAGTGTGTGGTACCAACAACCATCTACAGCACGTGTTGTGCCATTTTGGAGGAAATGTTAATCTACATGATTTTTTTTTTTAGGACTTCACATTTGGTCATTTCTTGGCTGACAAAGAAACATTGGGAGCCGCTTGCTAGATTTTGTTGGATTCTAAACACTTTGAAGGGATACATTTTTTGTGTTTTCATTTTTTGCAAAAAAACATGGAGACAGAACCTGAAGATCTCTTATCGGCATCATCTGATTCTGGACACGTGCCGCGAACACTCATGCACACCAGCATTCTTGCAGTTGCTTTCTCTTGGAACCTCTGTGCCAGCCAGTCTTGGTTTCAGCCAGTGTATCACATGACGTGTTGTGTCTTAGCTATGATATGATATGATATAGTTTTTGTAAAGCGCGGCTTACACTCCAAGGAGCATCTTGGCGCTAGTGATAAGAGTGTCATCGGAAAGAAAGAGGGAAAGTGCTGGCAAAAAAAAGGGGGGGGGGGAGTGCTGAAACTAAAGAGAGTTAAGTTAGATTAGTTTTAGAACTAACGTGTCAGGTGCATTAAAAATCCAGGTTTTGAGGGCCTTGCGAAATAGGATTTCGGAGGGGATCTGACGCATCTGGGAGGGGAGTTTGTTCCAGGCTCTAGCTCCCAGAAAACCTAGCGATTTGCCACCTTTGGTTGCGAGCCTGAATCTAGGGACCACCAGTAGGTTCAGGTTGGAGGACCTGAGTGATCGAGAGGGGGTGTATTTTCCAAACCTTTGGGACAGATAGGAGGGACCCGACTGGTGGTAGGCTCTGAAAGTATCGGCATCTGTCACGCTATGTACGTCAACGCCATCTTGGCATGGTCCAAGTTGGATTGCACTCCAGTTGGGCTTCGGTTGGATTTCATCACTGTTCCTGTGTTTCTGTGGAAATGCGCATTTACAGTTACTGCCCCAGCGCCATCTTTGGAAAGTTTCTGTTGGCGGGCCTATGGAAGCTGTTGCAGGTTATGCACCTGTAGGAATTCAATGCTGTTCCTGTGGAGATGCGCATCCGCACATGTGCCTACAAACTGGATTTGAACTCAGTGAGCTATTATCATCCTTTATTGCTAATGTGCACAGCAATACTGTTGTGTGGTTCCTATATTACCTATACAGGATCAGCAAATTTTGGATAACATTAACTGTGGGTTTGGTGGCAGACTGGTTCCGTGTACCCCCACTGGATACGTTAGCCTGTCTTGCATTAGCTAGCTCACAGTGGCACTAGAATCTCCTCTTATTGGGGAGAGAAAAGTTTCTGGCATCCAGGGGCGCTAGAGGGCGCACAAGCTGAATGGCCGCACCTTAGTGAGGCTCTGGCTGCCTGGCATTCTCATCCTGCTGTAATCCTTTCAAATCTGCGCCCACCCGCCTGAAAAGCGCCTGGGAGAGGGGTATGGTGCTGCTGCCCACTCTGTCCGAGTTTGGGGACCCTACGACCTGCGGTTGCTGAGATAGTGCGAGCTGAAGCTGCAGCGGAGGCACGCTCTGGTTGGGACCTCACAGGCGGCGGCTTTGGAATTCACGCGACGCCCCGGATTGCCACGTGGCGCGTAGGCCGTATGCTGGCAGACGCGCCGGAACTGGAAGAAACGGCGATCACTGGCGGATATCAGCGAGCCACCGGCAAGACACATAGTGCGAAAACAGATTGGAAGCCCTGCGGAGACTCTTGAACTCCGGCGATACCGGACTTGTTGGCGAGGCACCGGAGTACCGCTGCCACCTTGTACCACCTGCACGCCGAGCCTCCCTGTACTGCTCAGCTACACGGCGCACATCAAGAGCCCAATTTCCACCGCTATATATCACTGCTGTGCCGGCATGGGGAAGCCGGACAACCGGCAGCCCAAGCTACAATTTGAGCCTGCGACGCAGAAGAAGGCGACCAGGCAAACGGGGGATGTCGCTCAGCCTAGAAGTCCGGCGGCGGAGGTGTCCCCCACGGTCCCAGATATCGCCACGATGCTGCAAGAGATGCGACAGGGCTTTGCCACGGTGGTGGACAAGGTGGACAGGCTGTCCGCCAGAATGGACGGCATCGTCCAGAAAATGGACATATATGAGGAGCGCTTGACAGAGGCGGAACGTCGAATCTCTGAAAACGAGGATGCCACGACATCGCAGGCTTCACGGCTTTCCCGCATGGACAATGTGCTCAGGGTGATAGCCGCCAAAAATGAGGAGTTAGAAGCGAGGAGCAGGCGGAACAACATACGGGTCACGGGCATTCCGGAGTTGACCAACACGGGGAGAATGGAGCTCTACATCGAAAAACTTCTCACAGCCACGGTTGGCGAGGAGGCCCTCTCGAAACAATTCATTGTGGAACGGGCCCATCGTTCACTTGGGCCCCAACCCCAGCCTGGTGCCCCGCCGAGGCCCATCATTGCGCGCCTGCTCAACTATCGAGACCGTGATGCGGTGCTGCGAGCGGCCAGGGCGAACCAAAACCTTGCCTATGAAGGAGTGTCTTTCTCTATCTACCCTGATTTTACCCCGGTGGTCCAAGAGCAACGACGGAAATTTCTGGCTGTAAAGAGGAAGCTAAGAGGCCTGAATATTGATTATGCGCTTTTGTACCCAGCCAAGCTGCGGGTGACTCACCAGGGCACGCAACACTTCTTTTTGAACCCACAGCAAGTCGAGGACTACCTTAAAACTTTGCCTAAACGAGACCAGAGAGCTGCAAATACGGACGGCGGACATGAATCTGGGTCGGAGTGAATGATATTTGCGTTGATACACCCTTCTCTGGTCTGAGACAATTGAGGCCTTGATGTGGGACGATTGCGGCTAGCCCCTGGGGGGCTCAGGTCGGGTGGAACTGCAGGTGGCAATGTATGCCAGGCCCCCACTCCCATACTCCCTCTCCCGCCTGGACAGAGACGGTAAGAGTGGATGAGAACGGAGGGAGGAGGACTGGGGTGGACGACGGTGCACCTCTGATGACCCCAAACGGGTGTACCCCCACAGACCTTGCATATTGCACTTTTGGTGTTTTACTGTTGTGGGCTTTCTAGGGGAGGGGGGAGGGAGAGGGGTGCTGGCAAGTTGGGGGTGCTTCAGTGGGAGGGGGGTGGGAAGCGGTGGGTTCGAACTGCGGGTGCTGCATCTGGGGCGGACTGGAGTACAGCAACGGCACTGCGCGATTGGGGTCTACGACCTAGGTTGCTTGCTATGTTTGGGACTGTTCTTTACCTAGTCCTACTGTTGAGGTGTGCTGGGGGGGGAGGGGAAGGGGTATTTGTCGGATGCCCTGCTAATGTTTGGAGTGGTCAGGTTCTATGGATTCTTGGTCAGGAACTAATCATAAATTACTTTTTTCAAAACGGAATTATTTAACATACAGTCCCAAGGTGTAGTACACAAAACAAATGTATTGCAACATTATTGTAGCGTTATGATTAACACGAAAGCATTAGAAAACATGAAAGCTAAAGAAGGACCAATTACTTCATTGGATCAAAAGAGGACTAAAGGACGTAAGTCTCAAATATTTTCTTCTATAGCAACGTTATATGAGGACAAATGTTAAACATACAGTGTATATAATGAATATTTACATAGTGCGCTCAAGGTGACATGGAAAAGGAGACAGTTAGGTAGGTTGGGGTGAATGGGTAGAGGTGAGGACTGGGTAAAGGGTGTTGTGATCTTAAAACAATCACAGTGGTTAGAAATGCAACCTTTACAGACTAATTTAGTTCATTAGTTCCATTCATTTCTTTAACATAGGGTACGTGTTACTCAATGGGTTGCTTCCTATGTTAAGAAGGTCGGATGAAATCAAGTCTACGTTTCGACCCCTGAATAATGGGTTGATTGGAACCTCAGGCTGGGGTCTTCTTCAGGACGGGTAGGAACAGGAGCGCCTAAAGGTTAATATAATATTTTTAGAAAGGGGAATAGTATCCGTATATTCGCAGAAAATCTGTGTAATTACCAAGGGCTCAATTAGAAAAATGGGCTTCTTACTTCATATAGGGCCGTCCAGTGGCCTATTGAAAATGGACCTGCGTTGGTTCCATTGTGGTGTAGGAAGCCTAGAGGTGTATTAAAATGGAGATTTTAGATGCTGAATACTGAGCATATGTGCTCAAAAAAGAGAAAACCATCGGTGGACACTTACTGGGGCGTCGATGGGTATCCAATCAAAATGACACAATTTCAGATCGAGTTGCGTCCGGGTATAATGGATTAATCTGTGAATAGAAGAGACAGGAGTATGTATAAGTTACCCTGTTTATGTGGCATTGGAAGGTAGTGTTGACAATATAAATATAAATATAAACCCGGCATGGTTGTGGTGACAACCCATGCTAGATTGATCCAGGTATCAGGGTAATTACGTATGATATACGTGGTCACGGAGTGAACCAGAACGGGGCAAAAGACTTTAGAATAACCAGTATTGCCTCGTATGGATACTGGCGTCACGGAGTGAACCAGGTTGATCCAGGTATCAGGGTAATTACGTATGATATACGTGGTCACGGAGTGAACCAGAACGGGGCAAAAGACTTTAGAATAACCAGTATTGCCTCGTGTGGATACTGTTTAGAAAGGTGAGTAACCCAATATACCCTTGCGGGCTCGGGCAGAGTTTAGTATAATATGAGATGGCCAGCAAGGGATTTTATTTGTATGAAGTTGCAGCACTAGTTAGGACCTGATGAAAGGCAATCAAAGTACCTAAATCTGAGTTTAATCAGCGGCTGTTCAATAAAGTTAAAAGTTTCTAACACTGAGAAACAAAGGATGTTACCACACTAACATCATGGGTACAGTAAATGAATAATAAAACATGAAACCAGGATAATTTGTTTGTCTGAAAGGTTATTATTTTGAATTCAAGACAAAGAGTAGTTCTGTACAAAAAATGAACTGTAAAATTAGGCAGGGTACATACAAAGATATACAATGGATATTTAAGGTATTGGTTATTTTTCCTATACTATATCCAAGAAAACAGTCCAGACTGCTAAACAAAGGTGATAACTAGATTTCCACTATTAATCAGGAGAAAATCAAATGTCGATACAAATCAAACTGTGCAGAATTGGACTAGGTAGGTCGACGTTTCGGTCTTATCTTGATCATTTACAAGACCATCATCAGGACGGAGTAGTACTATATACAATGGTTGACCCTTTTTTAGTTCCAAGTCACGACAATTTAAGGCTTTAGTGACAGCATCCGCTAGTTTCTTTTGGAAGCGGGCAGTGTGCCCACTCAATTTTGAGTGTCAAGCACTTGTGCATACAGCAGTATTGCAGTGAACAGGTTCTGGTAATTTGTTCAATTCGCGATACTGTTCCAGACGTTCAAAGTTATTTGTCAGTCACGGGCACGGGACGTCAATTACGAGCAGTCCAGGTAGCTGAGTGTTGGCTGGGGGCTCGGCGGGATCCACCAATCAGGTGGCTGCCTGGGCCTGCACGTTGGGGAGCGTCTAAAAAAGCCCTATCTGAACGGGCGGTTTCCTACGTATGCTAGCACAGCAAGGGCCATGGGGGCAGCATTTGCTCCAGACCTGGCGATCCTCTATATGAGTGATTTTGAACAGCACACCATCTTGTCATCCAACAATCCCTTTGTGAACAATATATCTGAATACCACAGATATATTGATGATATCTTTATGATCTGGACAGGACAGAACCAAGACCTAATTGAATTTACTCAATGGCTCAACACCCAATCGGAAGACATCAAATTTACCGCAAAGCACAGCAATGAATTCATTGACTTCTTAGACATTACCATTAAGGAACGAGAAGGAATGCTCCATACCACCTTATACAGGAAACCAAGCGAAAGGAACACCTTACTCCGTTATACCAGTCACCATACCCGGGCTCTTCGTGATAACCTGCCTTTTGGGCAATTCCTTCGCATCAGGAGGAACTGCACCCTGAAAGAGGATTACTTTGCAGAATCAGACGATTTGATCTACAGACTGCTGGAAAGAGGATACCCCAGGAGATTGGTAAAAAGGGCACGCAAAAGGGCTTGGTTCAATGATAGAGAGACACTACTCGCACCAAGGAATCGTCCAAACCCAGCCAATAGAATGATCTGTGTCACAACTTTTTGCAGCAAAAGCAATCAGATTCGCAAGATAATCAATAGCCATTGGGACATTATAGCAGACCTGATTGAAGTCCCAGAACCACCAATGCATGCATTTAAAAAAGCTAAAAGCATCAGAGATGTGGTGGTCCGCTCTATGCTAGACACCCCACCAGCGCCCACTATTCAATCAATGTGGAACCTCCCGAACATTATTGGAAACTACAAATGCAGTAACTGCAAGGCATGTGCACTATGTATAGAAACCAAGAGCTTCACACATAATAATGTCACCATTGATCTAAAGACATTGACAAACTGCAATAGCAATAGTGTGATATATGCCATCATGTGCCCATGTGACCTAATTTACATTGGCCAAACCAAGCAAAAAATAAAAAACAGGGTACTACAACACTGTAGCAGAATAAGATGTCAAACCATGGGGGCACCCCTGGTAGAACACTTTCAGGCACTAAATCACACACCTGAATCCCTTAAGTGGGTGGTTATAGAAAAAATCACATTGGGACCCAGGGGAGGTTATCTCGATTCTGTCTTGAACATACGTGAATGCAAATGGATGCAGAGATTTAACTCTGTACAGAATGGACTCAACGAAATTGATGTAACTTTTTCCCAAATGGCTCTGATCAACTGTGAATAACCCTAGAACATTCATGTGGGTCTCACATAATTTTCTACGTTTGTTAATGTTTTGTTCTGCATGAATATCCACTGCCTTACTTATGAACAATTATCGGATATGGTATGACTCACCTATGTACGATGCATTCATGGATGCTTTGTGAATTACGCTAGTACATACACACGGGCTTTCTACATACCCCGCCGTGTTTTAATGTGTGCTCCCAATATAATATGTATAATTTTCCCATCAAAGATATTGTGTTGGACAGTGCCCTGTCCCATACCTATATGTTGCATTCAGCGTTTGTATTTACTGGGTTGACATGTATTCCATGTATATATGTTGCATTCAGTGTTTGGATTTACTGGGCCGGTGTACATTTAGTGTTGAACGCCGTCTTGCCTCAACAGAATATTGTTTAAAATACTCGAAACTGAGTACTACTAATGCATCCGCTCCCTTGCTGTGCTAGCATACGTAGGAAACCGCCCGTTCAGATAGGGCTTTTTTAGACGCTCCCCAACGTGCAGGCCCAGGCAGCCACCTGATTGGTGGATCCCGCCGAGCCCCCAGCCAACACTCAGCGCCTGCACCTCGCGGCTTCACTCGCGACCGGGCAGCGCTGCAACAAGCAACTTTCCCGAGGCAGCTCCGAGGACAACCGAAAATTGAAATATAGAGAAGGTAACCGATACGTTTCTAGACTTGAGAAGCGGTTTCTGTTATGGGCCCTATTGTACTATACAGGCTGACGCCAGTATCCACACGAGGCAATACTGGTTATTCCAAAGCCTTTTGCCCCGTTCTGGTTCACTCCGTGACGCCAGTATCCACACGAGGCAATACTGGTTATTCTAAAGTCTTTTGCCCCGTTCTGGTTCACTCCGTGACCACGTATATCATACGTAATTACCCTGATACCTGGATCAACCTGGTTCACTCCGTGACGCCAGTATCCATACGAGGCAATACTGGTTATTCTAAAGTCTTTTGCCCCGTTCTGGTTCGCTCCGTGACCACGTATATCATACGTAATTACCCTGATACCTGGATCAATCTAGCATGGGTTGTCACCACAACCATGCCGGGTTTATATTTATATTTATATTGTCAACACTACCTTCCAATGCCACATAAACAGGGTAACTTATACATACTCCTGTCTCTTCTATTCACAGATTAATCCATTATACCCGGACGCAACTTGATCTGAAATTGTGTCATTTTGATTGGATACCCATCGACGCCCCAGTAAGTGTCCACCGATGGTTTTCTCTTTTTTGAGCACATATGCTCAGTATTCAGCATCTAAAATCTCCATTTTAATACACCTCTAGGCTTCCTACACCACTATGGAACCAACGCAGGTCCATTTTCAATAGGCCACTGGACGGCCCTATATGAAGTAAGAAGCCCATTTTTCTAATTGAGCCCTTGGTAATTACACAGATTTTCTGCGAATATACGGATACTATTCCCCTTTCTAAAAATATTATATTAACCTTTAGGCGCTCCTGTTCCTACCCGTCCTGAAGAAGACCCCAGCCTGAGGTTCCAATCAACCCATTATTCAGGGGTCGAAACGTAGACTTGATTTCATCCGACCTTCTTAACATAGGAAGCAACCCATTGAGTAACACGTACCCTATGTTAAAGAAATGAATGGAACTAATGAACTAAATTAGTCTGTAAAGGTTGCATTTCTAACCACTGTGATTGTTTTAAGATCACAACACCCTTTACCCAGTCCTCACCTCTACCCATTCACCCCCAACCTACCTAACTGTCTCCTTTTCCATGTCACCTTGAGCGCACTATGTAAATATTCATTATATACACTGTATGTTTAACATTTGTCCTCATATAACGTTGCTATAGAAGAAAATATTTGAGACTTACGTCCTTTAGTCCTCTTTTGATCCAATGAAGTAATTGGTCCTTCTTTAGCTTTCATGTTTTCTAATGCTTTCGTGTTAATCATAATGCTACAATAATGTTGCAATAAATTTGTTTTGTGTACTACACCTTGGGACTGTATGTTAAATAATTCCGTTTTGAAAAAAGTAATTTATGATTAGTTCCTGACCAAGAATCCATAGAACCTGACCACTTCATACGTACTTATGTTCACTGACCCAGGTCAGAGAGTTCTTAGGGTATACCCCATTGTTAACTCACTGCTAATGTTTGGGGCATGTCCGATGAGCTGTTTGCTAGACGATTGTATATACGCCTCAGTGGATGGGAGACCTGGGATTGTTCTGACTTCACAGTTTGGTTTGGTTTTTTAGCATGTGCACTACTACTTATTAGAACACCTACCTGCTTACAGGTGAGGTGGGGCATTGGAGGTAATACAGAGGGTGGGACTATTGGCCGCAGGGAGTGGTCAGAATGGCTGCCACACGACGTGCATGCTGGCGGAAGCATGGATTGTCCTTTCATATTGTGGGGGGTCTTGATTTTTCATTTATACCGTAGACTGCAAGTATGGGAGACACTTGCCTGAATGTACTCACATGGAACGTGAGGGGATTGGGAGATCATAGAAAGAGGAGGCACATTCTGGGGTATCTGGACCGCCACAAAATACACATAGCCTTTTTACAGGAAACACACTTTGCACCTAACAGACCACATACGTTTGGTAGCAGGTGGGCCTCATGCGCTGCGTTCTCTTCATATTCCTCTTATGCACGGGGCACGGTGATTCTGGTTAAAAGATCTACGCCCTTTTATATGGCTGGCTCAAAAACGGATGCACAGGGGAGATACTGTTTGGTATGGGGCAGATTGGGGCGCATGACAGTGACCCTTGCCTGCTGCTATGGGCCTAACGTGGATGACCCACATTACTTTGAAACTCTGTAGGCTGCAATAGTGGAGACGGAGTCACAACACATTATATGGGGCCGAGATTTTAATGTGGCCATTAACCCGACTCTGGACCGCTCACACCAGGCCCCGCATCACTACACGAAAGGGCAGGAGGTACTGCGTGCCATTGTAGAAGAAAATCACCTCATAGACGCATGGCGCGCACACTGTGGGCCAAAGGGGGAGGGCACACACTTCACTGCGCAGGCAAAATCTTGGGCTAGGCTTGACTATTTTTTTCTAACAGCTCACCTCTATGCCTCACTGACGTGTGCGCGGCACCTCCCCAGGACATATTCTGATCATGCCCCGGTTCATATTGCCCTGAAAGGGGCGGAATTGGGCCCCCCTGCTACAACATGGCGTATGCAGCCTTTGATGCTTTTAGATGAGGAGTTTCGGGAGGAGCTCCGGGAGGAATGTTTAGATTTTTTTAAACGCAATAAGGACTCTGTGCGGGATGTTGAGACCATATGGGATGCATTTAAAGTTACGCTGCAAGGCTTCTGCATTGCGAAAGGCTCAGGAGTCCTTAAGGCTATACTGAATCGACTGAAGGCCCTAGAAGCTAGGCTGGGGCGAGTGGAAGAGGCCCTCCGTGTACACCCGGATGGTGACACGCTTGCTGGGATATGAGATATGATAACTGAATACTCAGATGAGGCTGCGCGCGAGGCGAAGTTCAGGCACAAGTATTGGGTGGCACGAAGGTATGGGGAAGGTGAGAGGCCTGGGAAGGCTTTAGCTACTACAGTTAGGCTTATGCGTACGCCCACTGTCATCCTAGAGTTGGAAACTGCTGAGGGCCTGCTGCTCAGAGATACCACGCAAATACTGAATGAATTTGTTCATCATTATAGCACGTTGTACACCTCAGTTAGGGCAGAGAGACTGTCCTTAGACGACTACCTAACTGATGTGACACTGGGGTGGTTAAGTGATTCTCAGAGAGCCTTCTTGAGCGCCCCGTTTGAGCTAGATGAAGTCCGGGAAGCCATCATGAGCATGCAGTCAGGTAAAGCTACGGGGCTCGATGGCATCCCATTGAATTTTATAAAACATACATAGACTTCATGGCCCCAGTACTGCGGGAAGTGTACGAAGATGCCTTGGAAGTGGGTCACCTCCCCGCGTCCATGAGAACTGCGCTCATTATCTCCCTGCTTAAGCCCGGGAAACCTGCTTCGCACTGCGATTCTTATAGGCCCCTCTCGTTGCTGACATGTGATGTGAAGATTCTTGCCAAACTCATCGCCACGCGCATAAGTCTTCTGTTGCCAAACCTTATCCTTCCCGACCAAGCTGGCTTTGTCCCGGGCAGGGCGACATCCCACAACCTTCGCACCTTCTTCTCAGTGTATGACTCGGTCCATGAGGATTTGCCCATGGCAGCCATATTCCTAGACGCCACTAAAGCGTTTGACTCGCTGGAGTGGGATTATGTCTTTGGAGTGCTGGGACGCATGGGTTTTCCAGCGATTTTCGTTTCATGGATAAGGCTGTTGTATATGCGCCCTACGGCCAGGGTCCTTGTTAATGGGCAGCTTTCCCCAGAATTCACTATCTCCAGGGGGACTAGGCAGGGGTGCCCCCTATCCCCCCTCCTCTTTGCCATAGTCACAGAACCTCTCGCTGCTAAGCTGCGACAACACCATAAGGATAGTGCACTGCGATGCTTTCAGAGGCAGATCCTCATCTCCATGTACGCAGATGACATCACGCTATATGTTCGGCACCCGGGCGATAATTTGCACCCGTTGCTTAGGGAATTTATTAGGTTCGAGGCCCTCTCAGGAGTACAAATCAATTGGGCCAAGTCTTGTATTTTCCCCCTCACTGCTTCCACCCGTGCATTCCCACTTGACTATCCACTTACATGGTGTGAAGGGGACTTTAAGTACCTGGGTATTCACATTGAGAAAGATAGGGAGGCGCTCATGCGGGCTAATTATGGTACGGCAATAGATAGGGTCAGTGATCATGTCTCCAGATGGATAACACTTCCCCTCTCTATGGCGGGGAGGGCCTCCCTTGTTAAGATGGCTGTGCTCCCTAAATTGCTTTATTTGTTCCTCAACATACCCTTCTATCCTGGTGCATATTTTTTTAAGCGGCTTCGCTCCGAAATGCTCAAATTGGTGTGGGGGGGGAAGACACCCAGGCTCCGATGGGAGGTGCTGACCAGGCCTTATGCTCAGGGCGGGTTTGGAGTGCCTGATTTTGAACTGTATTTTCGGGCAGCCCAGGCACACTTCGCCTATTTCTGGGTGAGACAACCTAGGTACATGCCTCAGCTGGCAGCTGAACATTGGCTAGCACACCCCACGCCAATAGAGGGAGCACTGTACACCATAGTGGAGGGGAGGGATAAGACCCCCAACACGCTGTCTAGCACAGTCACAGCTTGGTTGCGTATTAGTGAGATGTTGGGCCTGCACTTGATTTATGCCCCCCTCCTTCCCCTGGCATATCACCCACAACTGCCGCTACTGCAGGAAACTGGCTTTCAGAAATTGCTGACGAAAATTTGTGTCCGCACGTGGGGAGATTTATATAGCAATGGCACGTTTCGCACCAAAGACCACGTATATGAGGGAATACAAACGACACCATTAGAGATCTTTTACTACATGCGATTGAGACATGGACTGCAGGCGATTATGCCGGATTTCCCACACGAGCCCCCTGTACTGCTCCCATTGCAGCACATACTACAATTTGAGAACCCCTGCAAACTTGTGTCTACACTATATAGGTCGATCCGTGCAAATGTAGAGTACACTGAGCTTGCTGCAAGGGCGAAATGGGATAGGGAACTGCCTGTACCCCTTACTGACAGTGGTCATTTTGCTTGCAGCAGACGGAACGCATCTCCTCCAGCAGCAGGTACAGGATCATTCATTACAAATTCGTACATAGGTTGTATTACACGCCGGCACGCTTACACAAATTCAGGCTGCGGGATAATGATACCTGTGACAGAAGTGGGACTCCTGGGGCTGATTTTCTGCACCTTGCTTGGGGCTGTACACGGGTATATCAATACTGGGACCAGGTGTTTTGGGCGCTTTCCACAATGATAAACATGACGGTAACACCCTCCCCTGTAATGGCTCTGTTAGGGTATGTCGAGCCTCTGCAGGCGGCCCACCGCAAGTATGTGGCGATGGCTCTGTTGTTGGCCAAACGCAGAGTGGCTTGTAGATGGGGAAGGGGAAGGGCACCTAAGTTTAAGGAGTGGATGGGTGACCTGGTGTATTGCCAGTAACAACTACATACGTATGCTGAACTGCTGCCTCCCTCCTCCAGGCCCACGGATATCTGGGCCCCGCTACAATGCTATTTGATAACAGATTCTCCACTTGTTGATGATGCATGAGATAGAGTTGCTGTGCCGATGTATTGTTGGGGCAGACCTGGGGAGATGTAGAGATGTTCCGGAGTCTTAAGTGAAGCCCGTGACCCGATATAGCACTTTATTCCTTCTGTGTTGTTTGTCCATGCCCCGCTGCCCTTGCTGTCCCCATCCTACTGTGAATTGTGTCTGTCCACCGGCCGCTTGGCTGCCACGTGGGATCCACCCCTACTGTGAATGATGTATTGCACATGCTTAGGTTTTTTTTTTTCTGTTCTGTTAGTTCATCAACAAAATGACAAAAGTGAGACGAATTGATGTGCTTTTAATATCTATGTACTGTTAATGAATTGATGCGCCGTTCTACAGCACTGCATATGGGGACTCTTGATTGACTACTCTGCTTTCATTGATGATTTGTACTATAGCAGCCGGCCTCCGGGTTGTGGCAGAATGCTGTGTACACTTAACGGTACTTAATAAACGTCTTGCAACAAAAAAAAAAAAAAAAAAAAAAGTTTCTGCCAGCCTCAGAACATGGCAACCCTGATCCCCCAGGATCGTGGAAACCATATAAAACTTTTCACTCAGTGTCTTGTGCTCACTTAGTTTGCTTCAGAGATACACAGAATAAACAGTCTGGACGTTTCAATAGATATTTATTGAACAGTTGTTATTCCAGTGTAGAATATATGAGCTACAAAAACCCTTAGACAGTAACCAAGATATATGGTTAGCAATACTACAAAAGTGAAGCGATGGTATAGTTCTACCATCTTGCAGAAATCATGAATTTATACAAGTACATAGAATACATGATAGGAAAGTGTGTACTCCTACAATATCTTCCTAACTAGATATATATAAATGTACCTAGCATCTTTGTAGGTGTTATGCCAAGAATCCTTCTAGGATCTAGTCCACCTCATTACCTGAGCATTAGAGAATGTGGGACCCTGTCCTGGTCTCGAGTTGGACACCCCGCTAGGGATGTTAGACCACTGCTAGCTGGAGCATCAGCATACAGGAACCTCAGCGTCTCTGGTCAGTGTGTCAGCCGGGAATTCACGGTCTTCTCTGTCTCTCTAAGCAAGACATGATGTATATATACCCACAGGTCTCTCCAGGGGTCCCACCTTGCTGTGTTACTGTGTCGTCCTAAAGGCTGGCGTTGGGCTTGGACATTAACATAGATATAACACAGGAGATCTTCATCCTGCTGTGAGTCCTGCTGTGCTTCCCAGAAGCCTCTTGCATAATGTATGAGTATCGAACCAGGGAAAAACCTGCGTTCTGAATGCAGGGTCGTATCTAGGTAAAAGGTCAGTGCCTAAGAACCGTTATGTATGTAATGTAGGGAAGAATATAGGTGAAAGGTTGTGATGTTACCTGCGCCTCTTTAAGGTACCTTTATGGAATATAACAACCACCCAGAGCACAGGGAGCCTTTATCTACCACTGATACACACAGCAATTTTACAAAGTTCACAGTGAGTTGCTTTACCACTGATGCACACAGCAATTTAAAACAGTGTGGGCTAATATTTACCGCTGAATCTCAGCTTTTGACATTGGTTTATAATAATCTTTACAGTACCGTTTTGCAGCATCTACATCGGGTTATCATCATAGCTACCTATATGCATTCACATACTGTCTGAAACGTGCACTTTGAGCCACCAGCTACATTACCCTCCTCTACCTTGGGTAAGGTGGAAGGAGGTGTTTCTCACACACATGAAGGCTATTGGTGGGGATAGAGTGGGTGCTGAAAGGAAAAATAATATCCTCTTCTATTGTTTGTTGTTCGAAAGGTCAGTTCATTTTAGGGATTTACCACCTCAAGGTGTAGGGGAGCGTAATGCTTTTGAGGAAGCTCATCTAAGAATGGAGCTAAGGTTTAAACCCTCTTCGAGTCTGGGGTTGAGTAGATACAAGTTATGTACTAGAAACCAATGTGATGGGGAGAACTTTGATGTTTTCTTGACTGCATTTCGTAGTCTTGATTTATATTGCAATTTTGATGCCATAACAGAAGAAATGATAAGAGATAAAATTATAGTAAATGTTAACAAGCATTTGCAATGCAATAGGTCTCGCATTATTTAAGTTTGAGCTATTAGCATTGTAAATGGCAATTGTTTTTTGCTTTATGCTATAGTTTTTTTTTACATAAAAAGCTTCATATAAAATATGTTTTATTAAAGTTATTTATGCAGTATCTAAATTTTGTTTGCATAAAACAGTATAATACTATCTTAGTAAAAAAGTCAAATATTTTAATGGAAATTCACCACATGTTCATTTATGTGTTGGTTTTGAAAATAGCTAAATTAATAGCTTTGTCATTTACAATGCCAATAGTTATAACTTTCGCAAATGTGACACCTATAGCATTTGTCATGCAACATTTGTATTTACGTGACTTAGATGTATTGATATTACAAATAACAATGGCTTTTAATTTTTTTTAATACTTAATAAAAGTGATTGTAATTTATAATGGCAATAGCTTAAACTTTTGTAAATAACTTTTGTGAAGATTATGTTCAGTGTATTTTATTGTAACAAAATCCAAGAACAGAAGTGAAATATTAACATCTTTTTGTGACATTTGTAATAAAGCTTGAAACATTGAGAGAACATATTTGTGCTGTGGTGGTGCTGAGTGATGCTGTGGTGGTGCTGAATGGGGCTGTGGTGATGCTGAGTGATGCAGTGGTGGTGCTGAGTGGTGCTATGGTGGTGCTGTGGTGGTGCTGAGTGATGCTGTGGTGGTGCTGTGGTGGTGCTGAGTGGTGCTGTGGTGGTTCTGAGTGATGCTGTGGTGGTTCTGAGTGATAATGTGGTGGTGCTGAGTGACTGTACTCACTGTCACTCTGCACTCACTGTCACTCTGCACTCACTGTCACTCTGCACTCACTGTCACTCTGCACTCACTGTCACTCTGCACTCACTGTCACTCTGCACTCACTGTCACTCTGCACTCACTGTCACTCCGCACTCACTGTCACTCCGCACTCACTGTCACTCCGCACTCACTGTCACTCCGCACTCACTGTCACTCCGCACTCACTGTCACTCTGCACTCACTGTCACTCTGCACTCACTCTGCACTCACTGTCACTGCACTCATTCTGCACTCACTGTCACTCCGCACTCACTGTCACTCCGCACTCACTGTCATTCTGCACTCACTGTCACTCCGCACTCACTGTCACTCCGCACTCACTGTCACTCCGCACTCACTGTCACTCCGCACTCACTGTCACTCCGCACTCACTGTCACTCCGCACTCACTGTCACTCCGCACTCACTGTCACTCCGCACTCACTGTCACTCCGCACTCACTGTCACTCCGCACTCACTGTCACTCTGCACTCACTGTCACTCTGCACTCACTGTCACTCTGCACTCACTGTCACTCTGCACTCACTGTCACTCTGCACTCACTGTCACTCTGCACTCACTGTCACTCTGCACTCACTCTGAAATCACTGTCACTCTGCACTCACTCTGAAATCACTGTCACTCTGCACTCACTCTGCACTCACTGTCACTCTGCACTCACTGTCACTGCACTCATTCTGCACTCACTGTCACTCTGCACCCACTGTCACTCTGCACGCACTCTGCACTCACTGTCACTCTGCACTCACTGTCACTCTGCACTCACTGTCACTCTGCACTCACTGTCACTCTGCACTCACTGTCACTCTGCACTCACTGTCACTCTGCACTCACTGTCACTCTGCACGCACTGTCACTCTGCACGCACTCTGCACTCACTGTTTCTGCACGCACTCTGCACTCACTGTCACTCTGCACTCACTGTCACTCTGCACTCACTGTCACTCTGCACTCACTGTCACTCTGCACTCACTGTCACTCTGCACTCACTGTCACTCTGCACGCACTGTCACTCTGCACGCACTCTGCACTCACTGTCACTCTGCACTCACTGTCACTCCGCACTCACTGTCACTCTGCACGCACAGTATCGGGCTTGTCTGGTTCTGCACCCACCTCAGGGTTCCGGGTGGGGCGATCCTGCCACCCCCCTCGTCGTATCCAGGTGTCTTTCTTCCCTGTGCTCAGTCTTCAGTCGCTCCGAAGCCCGTCCCTTGGAGCTATCCCAGGCGGGTCTCTGCCAGCAGGGGCGTGTTGTGCGTTTGCAAGTGGTCTATCTCCGTGTGGCCCTTGAGGTCAGGGTTGGCTGAGGTGGCTATCTCATCCCTTCTCCTTCCGCCCGGTTCGTGAATATGGTCCGGCCCTCTCCCGTGTAGCGCTTGTCCTCTCACAATGACCCCTGGTGCAGGGGGGGGGTGGGGGGGGGGCACTATCTCTTCTTCCAGTTCCTAGTATCCCCACTGCTGCTTCAGGGCCTTCTTCCCCGTTCGGCTGTGTGCCTTGTCACGTAGGGGGAGGGGGGGCAATGTCCGAAGTCTCACCCCCTGCCGCTCTCGTGATCGTTCTGCTCTCCCTTCCCTGCGTGGCCCCGATTCCTTGCTAGTGTCGTCCCTGGCGGGGTCAGCCTCCGCTGCTGGTGCCTCCCGTAGTCTGTCGCCTGCCCCCGTGTCTCGTGTGTCCTCCCCACCGGCCGTTCCACAGGCGGGAATGTGTGTATGGGGGGTGGGGAGAGGGCACCTCCGTCGATGCGGGTGGCACTAATGGGAATTCGGGGGTATGCACCGGACCGGTAGGCCACTGGCGCAAGGCCTCCCCCCAAGCGGTCCCTTCCTCCGCTTTTGACTCCTGGGCTCACCTCCGTTGTAGGCGTCCAATCTTGCCTGCGGGAACGGACCAGCTCCGCCGATCCAAGCGCCCGCGGTTTTCGTCGTTGGAGGGGGAGGGGTGCGGGGGGGGAGGTGAAGGGATCCCCCCGCTCTCCGCTCCCGGGTAGCACCTCCACCAAGCGCCGTGCCTCGCGGGTGGGACCCGTTCCGCTTCTCCCTCGGTCTCCGCGTCTGTGGTCCGGAACCTCACTCAAACGGCCGCCATCTTGGTAAAGGCGGCCGGAATTCAGTCCGGAGCTGCTGCTACTTCGCGGACGCCTCTCTCCGCACCTGAATGAGGCCCGGGCTCGGTCTGTCGCGCCGCGATTCCGGCTCCGCCACAGCAATCAGGCCACCTCACAGGGCAGGTTCGCTTCGCCACTACGGTTGCTCAGCCCCTGGCCTGCGACCAGGAAGTCAGGCAGGCCGGGCGGGACAACCGGAAGTAGGAGGGCGGGAGCCTACCCCGCCTCCCACGGAAGAGCCGCGATTGTTTGGCGCACCGGAGCAGGCAGGAGCCTACCCTGCGCCCCGGTGCCGAAGAAGGGAAGAAGAGTCTTGCTGCCGGTGGGAGCCGCTGCACTGAGGATGCCGGTGAGTGGGGCTTCGCCTTGTTGGGGAGGGGGGGGGGGCATCTGTATGCGCGCGCGCGGCGGCGGACTGTGTATGTGTGTGAGCGTGCATGTGTGTGTGTATGTGTATGTGTCCTGGAGTCTGTGTGTATGCGTGTGTGTGACGGGGGGGGGGTTGCCTGTCTGGGTGCCTGCGTGTCTGTGTAAGTGTAAATGCGTGTGCGTGTGTGTGGAGCCGAGAGGAGAGGGGCTGGTGTGTGTGGAGGGGTCTCTGTGTATGCGTGTAGGTGACGGGGGTGTGCCTGTGTATGCGTGTGTATGTGCGCATGCGTGAGTGCTGTGTATGCGTGTGGCTGTGATGTGCGCATGCGTGAATGTTGACGCGCGTGCACGCAGCTCAATCCAGCCGCTCGTCACAGTTTTGTGTCCCTCATTCCCCCGTGTCAGACGACTATAAGTCTCCAGCCTGGACGCATCCTTCGGATGCGATGTCCAGGCGAGACCTAAAAAGGTACAAGAACGACTTTGGGTTATGGGGGATTTGAATTTACAAGATGCTGTATCTACTGCAAAAGCCATAGAGCAGCCTGAGATTTGGATGAAGTCTGTAGAGGATGGTGTCTCCAAGAACCCAAAGCCTACTGATGAAGTATGTACTGTCTCAGAATATTCAGGCCACCGGGTACCTGTGGGAAAGAGATATAAAAAATCTAACACTTGTTATCGGTGTGGTAGTCCAAACCATTTAGACCAGTCACCCTTGTGCCCAACTATTCGGGAAAAAATGTAGCATTTGTGGGAGCTAGGGACATTTTTCGTGTGTGTGTATAAAAGTGAGAGGAAGAAAGGAATGGCAATGTCCCGTAGTAAAGTTGTTGTAGCTAAGGAGACTGCATGCTTAAAGTGTGTTTGTGTAGCTGATACTGACGTGGAGAAGGGAATTGTACTATCCCTTACTAACCTAGAATGGGAAGGAGAAATGGTTAAACCTCCCAGATTCAAAGTTCATGTGTCCAATATGGAACTAGAGCTCATAGCAGACTCTGGTTTATCGTGGACAATAATTACTGTGAAATATTTTATGGAGAGGTTTGATGGAGTCAACCCTTTGAGTGACTTGAAGGAATCTGATGTTATTACCCAGAGTTCTGATGGGTCTGCTATTGAGATGGAAGGTTTTATGGAGTTGGATGTAGTGTTCAAAGGTAAAGTGGCTCATATTAAGTTATACGTGGCCAAAAAGGGAGTGAATGTTTTGGGGTCGAGGGATCAATGGAAGCTAGGAATTATTTTAAATCCACCCAGCAGGGTACCTGTTCTAGCTGTAGGCGATCCAGAGGAAATTCACTGGTTTATGCTGCAATTTCCTAATGTGTTTTCAAGTAAGTTAAGAAAGTTGCAAAAATGCACTCATTGTATCAAATTTAGGAGTGGTGCAAACCACATTAATTAAAAACTGAGAGGTTTGCACGAAAAGCTCAATTGTGTACTCACATGCTGGATGGGGAAATTATTGAGGAGTTAGAATCTTCTAAATGGGTAGCTCCCATAGTTTTGGCCCACAAGGCTGATTAATCTCTGAGAGTATGTGTTGATCTCAGAGTATTGAACGCAAACAATGTGAAACACTTCCATTCTCTACCCAATGTCAATGAGGTGGTTAGTATGTTAGAAGGAGCAACAGTGTGTTCTGCACTGGATTTGCATTCAGCATACCATCAAATTGAATTGAGTGATGACTCTACATTGTTGATTGCTTTCATAACTCTAGAATTATTTCAATTCAAGAGGATGCCATTCTGCAGGTGCTGGCAGCATCCGTTTTCCAGAGAGCAATGTTCCACATCTTCAAGGAGATGGAAACATTTGTTAAGTGCTTTCATGTTGACATTTTGGTCTTCTCAAAGAATAAGCAAGTACAGTTGGAGCAGTTGAAGACATTTTGTGCGTAGTTTGGAAAGCAGGGTTTAACCTTGAAGGAGGATAAGTGTAAGTTGTTGAAGAATGGAGTATTTGGGTTATATCTTGTAAAAGGATGGTGTCATGCCAAAGCTGTCAGTGGTGGATGCCATTGTTAATGTCCCTGCACCTCATAACAAAGAAAATGAGCTCTCATTTTCTGGACTCTGCGAGTGTCACAGCAATTTGATTAAGGATTTTGAACAAACATGGAGCTTCTAAGGGAACTTACTCAGAAGAGTGTGGAATTTAAGTGGTCCGAGGAACATCAACATGCCTTTGATTTAGAAATCAGAGATTGTCAAAGCTCCTACTCTTAAGCCGTTCTATGTCAATAAAGAGGGCATTTTTACTGTAGATTCCAATCTTTATGGAGCGGGGAGTGTGTTATCTCAGAAATGTAGGGGTGAGGAATGAATTGTGGCTTTTGCATTACATACTCTTAGTGAAGATGAGCGTAGGGATGCAGCAATTGAAAGGGAGTTCTTGGCAGCTGTGTGGGCTGAAGAGCATTTGAGGATTTATCTTTGGGGCTCTTGTTTTACCATTAAGACAGATCATAAACAGTTGGTGGGGGTGGTTGTACTACTGCATGCATTGCCAGCCTCATGTCTAGACTTCAATATTATAATTACAGAATTGAATATGTTCCTGGAAAGGAAAACGTCACTGCTGATTGTATTTTGAGGCTTCCTAGTAGTAGTGAGGAGGGAAGTGAGAGAGAACATGGGACAGAAGTGGTTGCCAGTGTTTCTGATGTCATGCCCAAGGTGTTTGAAGGGGTGAATGAAGGGATGTGGAAGGCTGCAGCAAATGATGATATTTTACTTTTGAGAGTGTGGGAGTATGTGAAGGAGGGCTGCTTGAGAAGGTGGCAGGATCCTGCGGAGTTGTATCCTTACAGGAGGATATCTGAGGAGCTGTAAGGTCAGGGAGGATTGTTGTTTACGAGTGGAAAATGTATTCCACTCATTGGATTACTTGATCGTATTTTGATGCTAGCTCATGAAGGTCATCTAGGCAAGTCATCCATGAAGAGATTGCTTAGGGAAATCTTTTGGTGACCAGGGTTGGAGAGGCTTTTTGATAGGGTTGTACGTGTGAGGTGTGTGCTGACAATGAAAGAATGCTTGAATTAGTGCCAGTTCCTTTATTTCCGGTCGAGTGTCTTGAGTTTCCTTGGCAGAAAGCCGGTTTTGACATTTCTACTCGCTTCCATTTCTTACCCCATGAGTGTAAGATATGGTGAATTACCTTTCTAAATGGCCAGAGGTTATGTTTGTATCTTATGTCACCACAGGTTCAGTTTCTGAGTTTTTCCAAGAGCTTTTTGGTGGGGAAGGTGTTCCTGAGGTCCTCTTCAATCAATCAATCAATCAGTCATTTGTTAAGCGCACTACATACCCACAAGGGTCTCAGGGTGCTGGGGGTGAGGGGGGCACTTCTGATCGAACAGCCAGGTCTTTAGTATCCTCCTGAAGGTCAGCAGGTCTTGGGTCTGTCGTAGGCTCAGTGGGAGGGTGTTCCATGTCTTGGCGGCGAGGTGGGAGAAGGATCTCCTGCCGGTGGTTGTTCTTCAGATGCACAGGACAGTGGCAAGTCTGAGGTCGGCGGAGCGTAGCTGGCGGTTGGGGGTGTAGAAGGAGAGCTGTCTGTTGAGATAGGCTGGGCTGGTCTTGTGGAGTGCCTTGTGTGCGTGGATGACGAGCTTGAAGGATATCCTATTGTTAACGGGGAGCCAGTGTTGGTTTCTGAGGTGGGGGGTGATGTGGCCGTGTCATGGTACATCGAGGGCCAGTCGTGCCGAGGTGTTTTGGATGCGTTGTAGTCGATTGATTAGCTTGGTCGGGGCTCCCGCGTAGAAGGCGTTTCCGTAGTCGAGTCTGCTGCTGACGAGGGCCTGGATCACTGTCTTTCTTGTATCTGTCGGGATCATCTGTAGATCTTGCGGAGCATGGAGGGTGTTGAAGCAGGAGGAAGAGACGGCGTTGACTTGCTTGGTCATTGAGAGCGTTCAGTCGAGGATGATTCCCAGGTTGCGTGCGTGGTCGGTGGGGGTTGGGCTCCCCCCAGTGCCGTTGGCCACCAGGAGTCATCCCAGGCTGACGGGTTGGAGCGGAGGATGAGGACCTCCGTCTCATCACAGGCAATGCTGTACAATTGAGGGTGCAAGAAATGAGTTTCTTAGATTTTGCAACATACATCATGTGAGCACTGCCCTGTATGAGCCTAGTGGTAATGGTCAAGTGAAACGTTTCAACCATGTAACAAAACATTTTGTGGGCAAGAGATTTTGATAGAGAATGGAAGGACAAACTCAGGGAAAAGTTGTGGCTGTATCATGTCATGACGTTTACCACCACCGACGTTAGTCCGTTCAAAATTGCTTAAAAGTAAGGATCCTGTAACTAAGCTGTGTCCCTAGTGGTTCAAAAAGAAGCAGTTGGACAAGGAGGGGTTTGTCGTTAAAGAGGATTTTGTGGTGAAGGTTGAGAAGAAGCACGAGAAAATGAGACACATGTTTTATATTAAATGGAAAACCATAGTTCCCGACTTTGAGGTTGGAAACTGGATCAAGGTGCACAGACCAGGTATCCAAAAATGAGCCCAAATTTGGCAAAGCCATGAGAGCAGTCAAGGTACATAAGAACATTGTGGTCACTCAAGATGGTAAAGTGTGGAATGTCAGGAGAGTGGCTGATTGCAAGAGTAGAGGAGAGGTGTGTGAGAGTGCTTGTGGAAGGAATGTTAATGAGAGTGTGGCTTTTAGGATCAAAGGATATAGTTGGGACAGGAGGCCTCCTGCGAAGTTTATGGATTTTGTGTAGTGTACCTTATTTTATTGTGTCTTGTTTTGTGTCATCTGTTGGGGTTTGTTTGTAAGGGGATAGCTGCGTTACATGTGTTCTTGTTGTCTGTTTTCAGTTCATTGTCTCTTTAAGAGGGTTTTTATCATTCTAAGTGTAATGATGTCCAGTTTGGTTCTGGATTGAGAATATGGAACATCGGGGAGTTGACTGCCTGGACTGTAGGCAGGTACTGTGCTGTCTCTGCAATACATCTATTTGGAATATATGGAAGATATTAAAATACCAAGGCCATAAATCTTCCATCCAGTGAAGGGCGTGAGTCTAGAATATGTCTATGGTGCCTTTCACAGGGGTGCTCCTCACACACTGATATATGTCAGAATATCCAGTTTCAACATCAGCCTACAAAAAATGACCCCCAAAACATCAATGGTATCAAGATCTGTACATAAAGGTTAGTATAAATGTACTGTTTCTTACTGCAGTGGTTGGGGTCTTTGGCTGGGCGGGCCTCGATTGGAGGCCCTCGGTTGGGGGCCCTCAGCAGGGGCCTTGGGTTGGGGGTCTCCGGCTGGGGCCATTGGCTGGTGGACCTCTTCGGATACCACCCCACGTTTGTGGATCTCGCTCAGAATGTGCTACATACTTAACCCTTTCTTTTTACTCAACAGATGGAGACCCTGTAAAAGGACAAATTCTTGTGATGCTGGTGGGCTCTGCCGCTGGAGGGTGTAGCGCCTTAATCCTGCTCCTTGTGGCGCTTTACTGTAAGTGTGCAAGATAGCAATGCGGGTTGGAGAGGAGGGGGTCTTGTGTCATCACTATGTTCACTTGCACAGATGAACAATCAGTGATAAGGTGCTTTCAATTGATTAATTTTACATCTTCACATAGCGCTGCCAAAACCAAAGGCGATATACGGCGCTTTACTTATAACCAATAAACAAGAACAAGTGATGCATCTAGATGGGGAGGGGGCAGATGAGCAACGACAATGACCCAGAATCCTCCAGAGCTGAAGAAGTCGAACCTTCGTGAAGAATTGAGGAGGCCGTAACAAAGGTACCACAAACTCTAAAGCAAGCAGGGGAATCAGGACCCCATTCCTCTGTTTCAAAGTAAAAGACAGATACTATGGGGCCTATTACGATGTCGGGCGGACACCGTCTCGGAAGTGCTGTTCTGTGTTTTGTGGCACTTTATCCCCTTCAGATGAATACATAATATTTCATGCAATAAAAACGCTATACAGGTGATGTCTAAAGCAGACATCTGTCTGTGCTGTGTTGTTGAACAACTTTTGGCAGCCAGGGGTCTGTTGCTGCACGACCTGAGATGATCACTGTGTTTGAAGCACTAGCTGCCCCACTCTAAAGACCAGCTGCTCATCACTCATACATTAGAGACATTTAACAAAATCGAGAGGCAAACATACAAAGAAAGTTTGTATAAGAAGCAACAACTTTGCTCAGGTCTTTTATGGACCTCGGGCGAGTCCTGCTCCTGTGAGTGCTTCGTGCCCTGCTGCACGTCCTCAGCACATGGTTCGGCACAGGCTACGCTACCATTGATTGCCAACATTCGGGTATAAGCACTTGTGCTCCTTTGTTCTTAGTATCTGCTGCTGGGTTGGCTGGTCTGTGGATGGGTGTGAACCTGGTGGGGCGGCAGGGAGCACAGCCCCATAGTGATTCTGAGGATGGGTGTGAACCTGGTGGGGCAGCAGAGTGCACTGCCCCATAGTGATTCTGAGGATGGGTGTGAACCTGGTGGGGCAGCAGAGTGCACTGCCCCATAGTGATTCTGAGGATGGGTGTGAACCTGGTGGGGCGGCAGAGTGCACTGCCCCATAGTGATTCTGAGGATGGGTGTGAACCTGGTGGGGCTGCAGGGAGCACAGCCCCATAGTGATTCTGAGGATGGGTGTGAACCTGGTGGGGTGGCAGGGAGCACAGCCCCATAGTGATTCTGAGGATGGGTGTGAACCTGGTGGGGCGGCAGGGAGCACAGCCCCATAGTGATTCTGAGGATGGGTGTGAACCTGGTGGGGCGGCAGGGAGCACAGCCCCATAGTGATTCTGAGGATGGGTGTGAACCTGGTGGGGTGGCAGGGAGCACAGCCCCATAGTGATTCTGAGGATGGGTGTGAACCTGGTGGGGCGGCAGGGAGCACAGCCCCATAGTGATTCTGAGGATGGGTGTGAACCTGGTGGGGTGGCAGGGAGCACAGCCCCATAGTGATTCTGAGGATGGGTGTGAACCTGGTGGGACGGCAGGGAGCACTGCCCCATAGTGATTCTGAGGATGGGTGTGAACCTGGTGGGGCGACAGGGACCACAGCCCCATAGTGATTCTGAGGATGGGTGTGAACCTGGTGGGGCGGCAGGGAGCACAGCCCCGTAGTGATGTTTGGCCGGGCACTCGCACTCTTCATCAGCTGGTGAATGTCAATGTCATGGGGTTATCATACTTTATGTGGTAAGGCACCACTTCTAGAGCTAGGCTGCCTCTGATGGAGCCCCTGCTGTCAACACTGAGGGAGGGTTCGTCCTCATTTGTAGAGGACAAGAAACGCAAAACTGTTAGGAAAGATCTGTGCGGTTTCCAGGGTAGGGATGAGGGCTCAGCTTCAGTGCTAGGACTGAGGGCTTCATGTCTAGGACTGAGGGCTAGGCTTCATGCCTAGGGTTGAGGGTAAGGGCTGAGGACTAGGCTTCAGAGCTAGGGTCACAGATCTATGGCTCAGGGCTAGTGCTGAGGGATAGGGTTCAGGGGTAGGGTTGATGGCTATGGCTGAGGGCTAGGCGTCAGTGCTAGGGCTGAGGTCTGGAGATCAGGACTAGGGCTAAGGGTTAAGGTTAGGGCTGAGGGTAGGTGCCAGGGCTGAGGCTGAGGGCTATGACTGAGGCTTAGGCTTCAGGAATAGGGCTGAGGGCTGGGGTTCAGGGCTAGGACTGAGGGCTGGGGTTCAGGGCTAGGGCTGAGGGATGGGGTTCAGGGCTAAGGTTGAGGGCTGGGGTTCAGGGCTAAGGCTGAGGGATGGGGTTCAGGGCTGAGGCTGAAGGATGGGGTTCAGGGCTAAGGCTGAGGGCTGGGGTTCAGGGCTAAGGCTGAGGGATGTGGTTCAGGGCTAGGGCTGAGGGCTGGGGTTCAGGGCTAAGGCTGAGGGCTGGGGTTCAGGGCTAGGGCTGAGGGATGGGGTTCAGGGCTAAGGCTGAGGGCTGGGGTTCAGGGCTAGGGCTGAAGGATGGGTTCAGGGCTAAGGCTGAGAGATGGGGTTCAGGGCTAAGGCTGATGGCTGGTGTTCAGGGCTAAGGCTGAGGGATGGGGTTCAGGGCTAAGGCTGAAGGATGGGGTTCAGGGCTAAGGCTGAGGGATGGGGTTCAGGGCTAAGGCTGAGGGATGGGGTTCAGGGCTAAGGCTGAAGGATGGGGTTCAGGGCTAAGGCTGAAGGATGGGGTTCAGGGCTAGGGCTGAAGGATGGGGTTCAGGGCTAAGGCTGAGGGCTGGGGTTCAGGGCTAAGGCTGAGGGATGGGGTTCAGGGCTAAAGCTGAGGGATGGGTTCAGGGCTAAGGCTGAAGGATGGGGTTCAGGGCTAAGGCTGAAGGATGGGGTTCAGGGCTAGGGCTGAACGATGGGGTTCAGGGCTAAGCTGAAGGAAGGGGTTCAGGGCTAAGGCTGAAGGATGGCGTTCAGGGCTAAGGCTGAAAGACAGGGTTCAGGGCTAGGGCTGAAGGATGGGGTTCAGAGCTAAGGCTGAGAGCTGGGGTTCAGGGCTAAGGCTGAAGGATGGGGTTCCGGGCTAAGGCTGAGGGATGGGGTTCAGGGCTAGGGCTGAAGGATGGGGTTCAGTGATAGGGCTGGCTGATGGCTGATGGCTTGGAATGAGGTCTAGGCACCAGTGCTGTGGTAGAGGGCTATGGCTGAGGGCTAGGCTACAGTGCTTGTGCCAGGGCTGAGGCTGAGGGCTAGCGTTGACAGCTGGGTGTCAGAGCTAGGCTTCAGGGCTGTGGTTAGGAGACAAGAACAAGTAACAGCTGTGAGAATATCATAAGGAGGGTCTGTTAATTATCTTCTTTCAGGTGTGTCTCACACAGCAGAGCTCCAGGAGTTGTGATGTAATGCCACAGACCAGCCTAACCACATCTCATCTGATTGCCTCCCTCATACAGGTGCCCTAAGACCGAAGCAGAAAAGAATCATACAGGAAGAGCAGGTAAGGAAAGGATCTCTACTTCCACGCTTGCTCTCCCGTTCCTTTTCTGAAATGGCCATTTTTGTACCAGTGTCCTGACCCCTTCTGGTGCAACCTTCTGGTAGTGTTTTACTTGGCGGTTTTCAATTTTCTGACCACAGGGAGGATGAAAGGCTGAGTCTCCCCCTTCTCTGGATTCAAGCTCATGATGCCGACACACCACCGCTTTCTATCGGTGGTCAGGGTTTCATTCTCAGAGCTATCCAACCAGCTTATGAATGATTTATATCAAATGTCTTGTTTCCTTCAAGCACAGGGAAGCACCCTGCAGCCCAAGACCACATCTGACATTCATCATACCTGGGGTCCTTCATAGCGCTTACACTGAGTCTGGACTTCCAGTGGTAGCGCTTCTCCTTGCTGCTGTCCATCGGTTGGTGGAGGCTGGCAGGAATAGAGGGCAGCACTGGCAGCAAGGGCAGATTTCATTTTAAGGATCGCTTCCAGTGTCACCAGGACCTTTTTCAGCAGTTCTGTCGGTGTGGAACCAGGCGGCTTATCTCAGATGTCAGATATTCAGGCTGTCTGCTCTTCAGGCATATTAGGGTGGATCTGCTGCTGGTTGTTACTGCTTGTACCTCCAGACGTTTGTGAAATTGTTTATATCTACTGCCTGCATTCTCAAAATAGTGTGACCTATTGACTTTGCCAATGCTTGTTTTAGTTGTAAGTGGTTTGTGGGAGTGTTGGTGATGTTGTGGTTGTTGGCAGAGTCCCTAGGTCTGGGCTTCAGGTAGAATGAGGGAAGACCTGTTCCAATTAATGTCCTGATGGTCAGTCGTTCCATGTTGAGTGGTGTGGGGGAGGGTCAAGCTCCTCCTGGGGGGTCCTGCAAGGAGGCCCCGCCCAGGAAGGGGTGGATTGGTTCTAACCAAGGAGTCTGAATATCTTTTCTGGAGAGAGGAGGCAGGTGAGGGCAGGAGCCGAAGGGGTCACGTGCGCGTCCTCGCACCTTTCTTACGCCATCTTTAGGGAGGAGCTGAATGTGGCGCCGAAGAGTTCGCACGTGGTTGCTGCAGTGAGAATGTTCTGGAAGGTGTCTTCTGATTGGGAGATGTGGGGGGCTCCTGCTCTGTTTTAGTAGATTGTTTGGGATGAGTTTCAAGCTGAGAAGCGGTGGGCGTGTTCCTTTTCCAGTGGTTCATTGAGGTTTCTAGTGCTTTGTAAAGGAGTCTGCAGCTGTTCATTTGTAAAAGATTGAGCACTCATGCCAAAGCTGTGCTTAGAAGCCTGCGACCGGCGCTATTACAACTCAGCGCGCCGAAAACCAAGGCAGCACAGGCTGGAATCCACCTCATGGCCCTTTAATCGACTACCGGCACTCCTGGCCCTTTATATTTCTTATTTATGCACATTTATATAGCGCTGACATTACCCAAAGGTGCTAAAGCACTTTACAATAGTAATGTTCCATTACATGTAAGTTACAGAAGTTTAAAATCCTACCAAAGTAGTTACACGGTCGAGCATTACAAATGGTAAATCTTTACAGAACACAAAGCAATGATCTTTTTTTCACAGGTCCCTGCTTCTCCATTATAACGGCTTCTGTCTTTCGCTGTCTCCTCCTTTCCCCTCGTGCTTTCGGAGAATGTCGCTGATGAAAAATAAGTGCCAGTCCCCAAACATAGGTGCCTGTGGCCCCCACCAGCAACCACTGGCTCAAATTAAACACTGGGGCTGCTTTAGGTGAGCCCGGTGTCACTTTTGCACCACATTTAGGGGTCGATTAGGATCGCTGGCGGACTTGAGTCCGTCCGCGACCTCAGAGTAGGAGGGACCGTCCGCATGGGCTGCGGCGTTCCCTCCGTGCAGATTAGGATGTGACCGCCAGGGTGGCGGTCACATCCTCTGTCTTTAACATTGCAGCGGGTGCAGCTTCAAGCTGCACCCGCCGCAATGTTAAAAATTGCACGCACAGCATTTGCGTGCACAAAGCTGCAGGCACCGCGCAGTGCCTGCTGCTTTGTTCACGCTAATGCAGGGGGGTACCATAGGTACCCCCCATGTGCACCCCCCACCCCCCTTCACCCAGGGGGCCCGCAACGGGCCCCCGAAGTGACGGTCCGTATGCTTTTCCATGGCGGAAAAGCCGCCGTGGAAAAGCATACATTCTACACCATCCTAATATGGCTGGCGGTGTGTGATAGACACCGCCAGCCATGTTAAAGCTTTTCCGCCGCGGTCGGAAGGCAACCGCGGCGGAAAAGCTGCGGAAAGATTGCAAGACCGACCAGCCATCCTAATTTGGCGGTGGGTCTTTCTAGCCACCGCCGGCCCGGAGGATGCGGGAAAACCGCAATCATAATAGGCCCCTAAGTGTTACAGGCGTGACGCGGGCTCTGAATCACATTCATGATACCATTCAAAGCCGCCTGCATGGCTGTGAGTGACCGCATAATCACGAGTAAGGAGACGCAAATCGCTGCATCACCTTACTCTGCGCGCGGGCGGCGTTCCATGGGCGTTGCAGCGTGTTTTCCGATGCAAACCCATGGAATTTGACGCTGCCCCAGATTAACAAAATCATGTAAACCTGGAGAAGTGCCAGATCCGTGCGCCCCCTGAGGTGCGGAGCATGAGGCAAAATATGCTTCTTTCTCCTCGTTTATTCCTCTTTCGATAAGTGCTTCATTCTGCAGCACAGACGGAGAGGAAACGGCCTCTTATGACTGTTTCTGAGCCTGAAGGTCCCCTTCCTGCATAAGATCAATCCTGCATGCAACGGAGGCGCCCTTCCACCACAGCGCCTGCATTGGCCGTAAGCAGCGGAAACGGCGCATGCGCCGGCAGAAAGGGCAAGAATGCCCTGCATTCCTCCCCTGGGCCAAAATCCCATAAGTGCTTTGGTGTCCAGTTGTCCAGCTCTCTGGGGCATGGCAAGGAGGGATCTTGTCCAGCGCGTGTCTCTCTCCCCCATCAGCCTTGCCACACTGGGACCCGAACTCCAGCTCTTTGGAAAGGGCCTTGGCATGCTGGCATTTCCATGGTCCATGTCAGACCGACGGAATCATGATTCTTTCAACCTGATGAGCTCTTCCTGCTATAAATTATTTCTCATAATGTTTGGAATGTTTCTCTTGTGGTATCTGCACTTTAATAGCGCTCCCAGGGGCACCTGCTTCACTCAAACTCACAGGCCTGGTGTTTTGGAGTTGCAGTGATGTGGGTGTGGGGGTTCAAGTGCCCCCTGAGTACTCAGATGTTTTTCTTACTGGATCTTTTTATTGTTTATTTTTGGGGTGCTCATAGGTCCCACACCTTTCCGTAGAAGGCAGTGGAAGTTTCTCCATCCATGGACTCCTAATGGTCCAAGCAGGTGTGTTCTCCAGGCTTCTCAGGTGCTCACCTGTCCCCTGAGCCTGCCCCAGGATCTGCAGAGCAGGTTTATAGAGCAGTGTTTGGGATGCTGCGACCATGGCCATGTTCCATTCGCATGCGGCTTTAGGCCGAAGCTCAGGCTGAGACACATGTGCTCTGTGTTTAAAGTCCATCTCTGCCTAGGTGACACCCTACCCCGCAAACAACCCGCAATTTGTATAACTTCAGGAACCTACACCCCAAAGCAGACCCCACAACTGCCCATGAAGAAACAAAAAAAGGCATCAGACTAGGAGGAAACTCAAGGAGATGCTCTCTGGGACCAATGACCCACCGCTGGTCTAACACCGGGCGCGGGTGACTTCAAAAACATTTAGGAAAGCAGGGGCATATTACCAAGTGGCAGCGATAATTATTGCTGGCCGCCCTCAGCGTCAAAATGCTTATCGCCGGCTATCGCTGATAATTATTGCCATGCTAGCGCTGTATTAACAACGCATAGCGCAATGGCGATAATTATTCCAGCGATAGTGGTGTTTTCCATGGAACATCGCTGGTTTTCCAGCGATGTTCCATGGAAAACGGCGATAACCTTGCTGATACGACCCTGTGGTCGTATCAGCATAATTCACCCCCAATGGTAAGTATTGCTAAGTCAGCATTTTAGCAGACATTAGAGCGGTTTTTGCCAAAAACGAACGTCTGCTAAAATACCTGGGTCTCCTTGTAAATATTGCGATGTGCACATCAGTGAAAATTTACAGGCAATACTGCCCAGTGACGCCCACTTTGCATCTCATTAGAGATGCAAAGGGAGGCGTTGGGAAAACAGGTGCTAACATGCGCTAATGCATGTTAGCATCCCCTTGGAGATAGGGCGATAATATTATCACTGCTTTTTTAGCTTTTAAAGCCAAAAAGACAGAGATAAGGCCCTTGTTAATGTGCCCAGCACTTCTTTTGGGCTTCCATCAACTAAGCGCTCTCTGTACGACTGTCCCTCCCCTGAACTCCTGCGAATATCCGCATATTGTCCATGTGTGATGCTATTCTAGTGTCCGAGGAATCTGATTAGCAATGTTTTCCTTCATCCATATGCTGAGTGCTTCCTGCAAGATCCATTTACCTCTGGCCTCCTGGAAACACTGGCCCTGTCCACCATGAAGCATTTATTATCCACCTCTGTACAGTTCATTCCTCTTTGGAAAATAAAGCAAGAAGGTACCTAGGCCAGATGTGAGGATACCCAGACACGCAGGCGTGCTCGCAATGTGAACTGAATGCAACATAAATGAAACATGGAAGAAGAGATCCCTAGTGAGGACATCAAGGTGCGCTGAAGCACGGAAGCGATGGAAGCAGTGAGTGTGGAGACCTTGCCTGCATTGAGCCAATAGTGGAGCACATCTCAGATACTGAGAGGTCGTTCTGGTGCAAAGAGAGGTCATTCTGGAACAAAAGAAGGTCATTCTCAAGCAAAGATAGGTCATTCTGGTGCAAAGGAAGGTCACTTTGGAGCGAAAGGCCTTCTGGATCAAAGAGAGGCCACTCTGGACTAAAGATAGGTTATTCACAATGGACCAAGCAGAGGTCACTATGTGACAAAAGGAGGGCTTAATGGGGCAAAGGGAGGCCACTCTGGAGAACAGGGAGGTCATCATTCTGGAGCAAAGGGAGGCCATTCTGGAGCAAAGGGAGGCATTCTGGAGAACAGGGAGGTCATTCTGGAGCAAAGGGAGGTCATTCTGGAGCAAAGGGAGGCCATTCTGGAGCAAAGGGAGGCCATTCTGGAGCAAAGGGAGGCCATTCTGGAGAACAGGGAGGTCATTCAGGAGCAAAGGGAGGTCATCCTGGAGTAAAGGGGGGTCATTCTGGAGCAAAGGAAAGGTCATTCTGGAGTAAAGGGGCGTCATTCTGGAGCAAAGGGAGGTCATCCTGGAGTAAAGGGGGGCCATTCTGGAGCAAAGGGAGGCCATTCTGGAGAACAGGGAGGTCATTCTGGAGCAAAGGGAGGTCATCCTGGATTAAGGGGGGTCATTCTGGAGCAAAGGAAAGGTCATTCTGGAGTAAAGGGGTGTCATTCTGGAGCAAAGGGAGGTCATCCTGGAGTAAAGGGGGGGTCATTCTGGAGCAAAGGGAGACCATTCTGGAGCAAAGGAAAGGTCATTCTGGAGCAAGGAAAGGTCATTCTGGAGCAAAGGGAGGTCATTCTGGAGCAAAAGGAGGTCATTCTGGAGCAAAGGAAAGGTCATTCTGGAGTAAAGGGGGGTCATTCTGGAGCAAACGGAGGTCATCCTGGAGTAAAGGGGGTCATTCTGGAGCAAAGGAAAGGTCATTCTGGAGCAAGGAAAGGTCATTCTGGAGCAAAGGGAGGTCATTCTGGAGCAAATGGAGGTCATTCTGGAGCAAAGAGAGGTCATTCTGGAGCAAAGGGGGGTCATTCTGCAGCAAGGAAAGGTCATTCTGGAGTGAAGGGAGGTCATTCTGGAGTAAAGGGAGGTCATTCTGGAGCAAAGGGAGGCCATTCTGGAGAACAGGGAGGTCATTCTGGAGCAAATGGAGGTCATCCTGGAGTAAAGGGGGGGTCATTCTGGAGCAAAGGAAAGGTCATTCTGGAGTAAAGGGGGTCATTCTGGAGCAAAGGGAGGCTATCCTGGAGTAAAGGGGGATCCTTCTGGAGCAAAGGGAGGTCATTCTGGAGCAAACGGAGGTCATCCTGGAGTAAAGGGGGTCATTCTGGAGCAAAGGAAAGGTCATTCTGGAGCAAGGAAAGGTCATTCTGGAGCAAAGGGAGGTCATTCTGGAGCAAATGGAGGTCATTCTGGAGCAAAGAGAGGTCATTCTGGAGCAAAGGGGGGTCATTCTGCAGCAAGGAAAGGTCATTCTGGAGTGAAGGGAGGTCATTCTGGAGTAAAGGGAGGTCATTCTGGAGCAAAGGGAGGCCATTCTGGAGAACAGGGAGGCCATTCTGGAGCAAATGGAGGTCATCCTGGAGTAAAGGGGGGGTCATTCTGGAGCAAAGGAAAGGTCATTCTGGAGTAAAGGGGGTCATTCTGGAGCAAAGGGAGGCTATCCTGGAGTAAAGGGGGATCATTCTGGAGCAAAGGGAGGTCATCCTGGAGTAAAGGGGGGGTCATTCTGAGGTAAAGGGGGGTCATTCTGGAGCAAAGGGAGGCCATCCTGGAGTAAAGGGAGGTCATCCTGGAGTAAAGTGGGGTCATCCTGGAGTAAAGGGAGGTCATTCTGCAGCAAGGAAAGGTCATTCTGGAGCAAGGAAAGGTCATTCTGGAGCAAAGAGATGTCATCCTGGAGTTAAGGGAGGTCATTCTGGAGCAAAGGGAGGTCATTCTGGAGCAAAGGAAAGGTCATTTTGGAGCAAGGAAAGGTCATTCTGGAGCAAAGGGAGGTCATTCTGGAGCAAAGGGAGGTCATTCTGGAGCAAAGGGAGATCATTCTGCAGCAAGCAAAGGTCATTCTGGAGTAAAGGGAGGTCATTCTGGAGTAAAGGGAGGTCATTCTGGAGTAAAGGGAGGTCATTCTGGAGTAAAGGGAGGTCATTCTGGAGCAAAGGGAGGTCATTCTGGAGTAAAGGGAGGTCATTCTGGAGTAAAGGGAGGTCATTCTGGAGTAAAGGGAGGTCATCCTGGAGCAAAGGGAGGTCATTCTGGAGTAAAGGGAGGTCATTCAGGAGCAAAGGGAGGTCAATCTGGAGCAAAGGGAGGTCATTCTGGAGCAAAGGGAGGTCAATCTGGAGCAAAGGAAGGCCATTCTGGAGCGAAGGGAGGCCATTCTGGAGAACAGGGAGGTCATTCTGGAGCAAAGGGAGGTCATCCTGGAGCAAAGGGAGGTCAATCTGGAGCAAAGGGAGGTCAATCTGGAGCAAAGGGAGGTCAATTTGGAGCAAAGGGAGGTCATTCTGGAGTAAAGGGAGGTCATTCCTGGGCCTCTCCCCCCATTCACCCATCCTGCTGGTCCTGAGGGGTCTGCAGCACGTCCTGACTCTTTGACACCAGCAGCTGAACTCTGTACATTGGGTTGTTCTATTTCCGCCTGTTGGAGCCGCGAGGCACAAATCATATTGCTAAGCTTGTTATCTTCTTATATTATTATCAAGGCCAGTTGTGATATCTGAGGCTCTGCTTCATGGGACAGCTCCATCTGGTTCGTGCAGTCTGTCCTGAGGGTGCTGGTCAGGCATGTAATATCTTCCATTCCCCAAGATGGGGAGCTCCGGGGGGAGGGGGGGGGGGGCTCTGTCTTCCAACTGGTTCTTCTGTCCTCCCTCAGGAGCACAAGTCCAGCAGAGGGAGGTGGGATACAGGAAGGGGGGTCCCCGATGCTGGTCCAACACACGTGTGGCAGACTCCAGGGCTCTCCACCTGCTTTGAGGGTCTCTTGAAACTTTTGCTGCTTTTTGACGCTCAGCTATTGAAGTAACCTTGACACCGGCAATGTCCCACATGAGATTGTGGGTTTTTTCCAACCAGCTCATGAAGGAGGCTGGCACACTGCCATCTGTGCCTGGGTGGGGACCGGGATCATAGGATGACTTGATATCATGAAGAGGATTGTCACCAAATCTCATGACTTGTTTCTACAAATGCAGGTGCAGAGCCAGGAGTACCAGCTACAGGAGGAAGGCCTGGAGTACCAGCTACAGGAGGAAGGCCTGGAGTACCAGCTACATTGGATGGACAGGACGCGCCACGAGGACCCGGCACTCACATATGTCCTGCCCACCATCTACTCGCTGCTTGGAGAAGATCACGGGAGCCGGCTGTCCATGCCTGAGCCAGCAATTATATATACACAGCTGAACCACAATCCGAGACCAGCCTTCTCTACCAGCACCTTGTGAGATCTCATAGCATCGCTTCTGTCTGGAGATCTGGCATTCTGGTGCACCGGCTCACCAGGGCTTGTCTAAAAGGTCCCACGAATACTCCATGGAGATGTCCACTTCCTGTGTAGCTCATCAAGTTGAGACGTTCTCCACAGGATCAGTGCTACAGATGTGCCCACAGGTTGGCCCACAATATGTGCAGTGCAATCGTATGCATAGAGAAAAAACTAGGTTTTGACTTAAGAAAGACCAAAGTGATGAGTGCAGGTTGTGATGTGAACAAGCAAAACCGAAGGGGAAAATGGACGGCGTGTTTAACAATGCAAGCACTCACCCCCAGTCAACTGATCTGGGTTTAATCCATCATCGTTCTTTAGCTCACTCTGCCACCCCAGTTCAGACATGGCTATATGCAAATCAGTCTGACCCTGTGCCTCATGGGAACAGTCCAGCCCGAACTGTGCAGCAGCCAAAGAGCAGAGCACGTAAAGCCATACGCCTCCCTCAGCATAGCATTTAAGGCGCACCAACCTTGGCCAATCAGCAGCGGTGGAGTAATGTCCAGTGTTAGATCCCACATCGCCTCTAATGATACCTTGATGGGACCCCCTAGGGCCTCAGTGGCAGAGTCTATGATGCAAGGCTTTCCCAGGGTACACATGGGGCAGCAGCTTGGCCAACCCCCGCTCTCATGTCCAGGATTTGTTTTTTGGCAACAAGGCAGCCCCTCATCCTGACTAAACACAGAAAAACAAACACCCTCAATCCATCTGGGCATTTATGAAAAAGAACCTGACCTCCCTGGCTTCACTTTCAAACTAGACAAAAAACTATTTCCAAAAATACATGTAATAGATTTTTTTTAAAGAATGGTGAAATGTGTGAGTTATGGATAAGATGGGGAGCATCTCAGTTCTAAATAAACTGGGGCCAGGTCTGTGTGCCCAGCCGGAAGTGCCTTTTTCTAAGATTTGACAGACATTCATGATGTTCGGACTCCCCCGGCTCCACTTCCGGGTGATCACAGGTGCCTGGAAAAAACCGTTCACAACCGGACGCGCCGGGACTTGTCCTGCCATGAAATGGTGGAACAGGCTGTGCTGGGTTGTTCCTTTTATCAGGTTTTGTATCAAGTGCTTGAGGGCATTTTTCAAAGCTGGCACTCTGCTGTTGAAGGGCTGCTCTCCACTTTTTATACACAGGTGCTCCCAATTTTGAAACTTTAGCTGGGGTGCCTTTTTAGGAAAAGCTTTTTATTTCATAATAATTTGATAAACACAATTTGTATTTTAATTCAAATTTAAATTTTTATTTCTCATGCTTTAGTTAGTTAAAACAATGCATGGAGACTCAATAAAGGCCAGAAAGATACAATTTACAATTAAAAAGTATTGATAAAAGTTACATTCGGTGCACACAAAATACATTAGTTTGTATACTAAGATAATTTAGACAAAAAAAGTTAATTCCTATTATTTTGGCTCCAATGTATATCTTAATCATTTAAAGTCCAAGCATATCCTGTGCACGAAGCATTTGCAACAATATTGTGATGGATTGGACTAGTCTGATGTCCAGGGCTGTGTTTATGTGGGCTCCAGGCGAAGGTGACTGGTGCCCGAATGTGCGGACATTCCAGCGAATCACAGAATATCGACGACCACAATATCGAGGTCCCAAAATATCGACACCTAAATATCGAAGTTAAGAATATCGACATCCTACCAACATCATGGTAAGTATAAAAATATTGGAAAAATATATTGTTATAAATGATATCGGTGAAAAATATCGTTTTTTAAAAAATGTTTATAAAGTAATATAAAATAAAGTACATAATACATATAATTTATAGAAAGATAGTTATAATTATTTTAAAATAATTAAAATTAGAAATAATGAATATAATGTAAAAAACGAAATAAACATACACATATATAAAATATGTTATTATTTACTTAAGAATATAAATGAAAACATTATTATATAAATTATAAAATGTTAGAAACATATACAAAAATATAAATACATATATATATATGCATATACCAGTTAAATAAGAATAAAAAATAAAATATATATATAATTAATTAAAATATACAAATATTTTTATTCTTTTACAATAACATTTTACACAACATTAACAGCAATAGTAGGGAAAATATTTTATAACGGAAGGAATAAAATAACTATTCCCACTCCAGGGAGTGCAACAGTAAGGAAAGCGTTGAATGGCGGCTGGAAATAATTTACTATTCCCACTCCAGTGAGTGCAACAGTAGAGAAAGTGTTAGATAGCATAGGGGTAAAAATTACTAATCCCTCTACAAGCAGAGAAATAGTAGGGAAAGTGTTGGATAGCGGAGGGGTAACAATTACTAATCCCCCTCCACAAACTACAACAATAGGGAAAGTGCTGGATAGCGCAGGGGAATAATTTACTATTTGTTGGACAGGCCACATGAAGGGCTCGTTCCCTCCCCGCACGACCGGGCCCAAGCCCGGCTCCTCCAGTGTTACACACCACCACTACCCGTTTGCCGTCCCCTCTGGGACCCCTGCCTCTGAACATCTCGACCTCGTGGGCACGATTCCCTACCGGCCTGCTCGCCCGACCTGGGCGCCATCTTGGACACAGCACCACGCGGCCGCGTGGCCTCCGATCGACCCTAACCCTGGGCCTGGCCAGGCCCCGACATTCCGGCACCACCATCCACCCAGGAGGTGAGCGGACCACTTGGCAGGTCAATGGGAGAAAGAGGTGTCGATGGCTCTCCCCCGCCAAGGGCCGATCGCCCCCAGCTCCCCCAGGCGCTGGCTCCACCCCCCTGCTGGGTGTCTGGACTCCCTCATCCCGGACCTCCCGACCCCCAAGTACGAGGGTCCGGACATCAAAGGCCGCCAGACCTATAACTGGGGCAGCTCCAGAGCAGGAAGGCAGTTGTATCCTGGAGTCGAGAGACACCGAGAAGAACTCATCCTTGACGGACTACTGGCGCTGCCGTAGCCCTGCCTTGCGAACTATCGTCCTGCCTGCTGGCGCTGCCGCAGCCTTCTGAAACCTTCATCGTCGTCGGGACCTGCTGGCGTGGCCGTGGACCGTTTGTAACCACCACCTTCATCGGGACCAGCTGGCTCCGCCGCGGACCGTCGCTACCTTCAACCATCTCGGGACCTGCTGGCTCCGCCGCGGCCCGATCATCTAGAACGCCGAGCTCGAGGATTGTGAGCTATTTCATCTACCAGATTGGTAACAAGACTGTCCCGCTACCCTTTCCCCAACCAAGAGACTAGAATAGAGGGGACCCCTGAGTCCAGACCTCCTTGTACCATTTTACCGTACTTAAAGAATTGCTATAAAGTATCGTTGAACCTTATCCTTGTGTGGTGTACGTCTGTGGGGGGGAAGTTACTTGTCTGTACGATCGTTGGAGACGGCTCTCCCCGGAGACCTCTCCCCCTATCCTCGGCCGACCATCCCGGTCCGTCTAACATTGGTGGCCAGCGGCGCGATCCGAATCACCGCATAATCGTACAGAGAGTAGCTCACCCCACGACGAAATCACAATGACAACCAAAGAAAGCGGATCCACCGAGAAATTCCAGATGGAGAAATTAGAAGAATATAGCCATCGCGAGTTGAAACAATTCTGCATCAAACTAGGTATCGCTACCACCGGTCTAAGTACTAAAGACGATTTCAAGCACGCCCTTGAGTCCTGGGCAGAAACCGGGGCTGTCAGACCCCCGGACCAAAATGTCACAGCAGCAGAAAAAGACACCACGGCTCCCGAGGAGCGAAGAACGGGTCTCTCGCAAGACGAGATCCAAGAACGAGAAAGAACCCGACTACACAAACTAGAAATGGCCCGGCTCAAAATGGACGGTGAACTCAAGTTAGCAGAACAGAAACTAAACCTAGAACATCTACGGCTCCGAGAAGAACGGGAAGA
The DNA here is from genome assembly GCF_964263255.1 of Lissotriton vulgaris. Taxonomy (NCBI): domain Eukaryota; kingdom Metazoa; phylum Chordata; class Amphibia; order Caudata; family Salamandridae; genus Lissotriton; species Lissotriton vulgaris. The sequence continues at coordinate 316,949 of NW_028251263.1, forward strand.
AAAACAGAGACAAAGGGAGCTCGAGGAAAAGAGACTGGCATATGAACATGAGCGCAAATTAGCTGAGATAGACTTAAGCAAGCAAAACAAAGAAGTAGGGGTGCCCGAGCAACCTCGCACCCCAGGGACAACAGAGAAAAAGGTACACATCCCCAAGGATGTCGTCCGAGAATATTTCCGAGAGGACGACATCCAGCAATGGTTCAAGGCCTACGAAATCGCTATGACCTCCCACCGGATCGATCGAAGCGACTGGGGAGCCGGACTATGGGGGAGGTTCCTCAATGAGGGCCGCGACGCCCTGCTACAGCTCCCAGACCATCTAATGACCTCCTATGACCACATGAAAGCTGCCCTCCTCACCCGCTATGGGCTCACACCCGAAATGTACCGCCAAAGGTTCCGAGACTGCACCCGAATCCCGGGTACGACTTGGGTGGAATACGTGAACTATTTCAGCCGGGCCTTCGAGGGTTGGATCAAAGGAAGCAACGTTACCACTTATGAACAGCTCTTCAATCTCATGGTATGGGAGCATCTATCGAACAACTGCTTCGTCGAGCTCAGGCAGCACCTCCTCGACAGTAAATTGACTGATCCACGGCAGCTCGCCGCCGAGGCTGACCGGTGGGAAATCACCCGAGTGGGCCGAAATGGGTCCTATGAACAGAACCGGAACCACCACGGTCAGCACCGTCCCCGAGGTGGAGGAGGGGGCCAAGGACGAGGAAGAGACAATACTCCGGCCGCACCCGCTACCAGCACCCCACCCCCGGCCAACCGGGGCAACACCCCGGCGCGGCCGGGATACAGAGCCAATGTCACGTGTCACCGATGCCAGCGAGTCGGCCACTACGCAAACGACCCAAATTGTCCACAAAGCCAGACTCCGAGACCCCGCCAGATGGCTGCCGCCGCACTGGGGTTAGAACAAATCTCCGAGGAACAGGAAGAAAATGAGCAAGAACACCAAGAATGGGAGCCAGCCGCCATGGCTCTAGCCTGCTTAGGGGGGAGAGACATAGTCCCGCGGGTCCCCCTCCCCGCCAACACCCGGAAGTACAGTCAATGGGTGAGCATTAATGGACGCCGGGCCGAAGCCCTCCGTGACACCGGGGCCAGTGTGACAGCCGTCCGCTGTCACCTGGTGACCCCAGAACAGATCCTGCCGAACATTCTCTGCCCTGTCCGTTCAGCCGACAATTCGGAGAGTCTATGTCAGATGGCTTGCGTCCCCTTCGAGTGGGGAGGAGTCTCCGGCATGCTAAAAGTGACGGTCCGAGATGACGCCCCCGTAGACTGTCTCCTGGGGAATGACCTTGAAAGCTCCCCGGGGGCCGCCGTTGAAAGGAGAGAGCACCTGGGGATGTTGGGCATCCCGGACTGGGCGTGCGTCACCACCCGGTCCATGGCTGCCCGTGCCATCCCCCGACCCGAAGAACCTGAATGGCCGGCACCTCCTCCACCGGTGGCTCCAATGGAAGACGCCGACCGTGCTGCCCCCCCAGAACCAACTCCCGAAGGGCCCGCTCAGTCTCCGGACCTCGCCGGCCTGGATCAGTGGCAGCAAGAGGGGGGGCCCACCCAAGAACAGTTTCGCCAAGAACAGAAAACCTGTCCCTCCCTCGAGGGACTCCGTCAACAAGCCCTCGCTCAGAGCGCAGGGGATACTTCCGGAACACATTGGGTCTATTGGGATAATGACCTGTTATACAGCGAACAGAGAATCGCGGAGTTAGGGGCCAGTCGAGTGCTAGTGGTGCCCCTCCGCTTTAGAGACTTCTTGCTAAACCTGGCCCACGATGTCCCCCTGGCTGGCCACCTGGGTCAGGATAAAACCTACAGTCGCCTCGTGACCCACTTCTTCTGGCCTAAGATGAGGAACGACGTACTCCAACACTGCCGGTCTTGCCCCACGTGCCAAGCCAGTGGGAAGAGCGGCCGTAAACTGAAAGCCCCCCTGCAACCATTTCCAGTGGTCACCACCCCATTCGAAAGGGTGGGGATAGACATTGTGGGGCCCCTTGACCCCCGTACAGCACAAGGACATCGGTTCATCCTGGTACTAGTGGACCACGCCACCCGCTACCCTGAGGCTGTTCCCCTGCGAACTGTGACAGCCCCGGTAGTCGGCCGGGCCTTGATGGGGATCTTCTCCCGTGTGGGCTTCCCCCGAGAAGTCGTCAGTGACCGGGGCACAAACTTTATTTCGAAATACATGAAGTCCCTCTGGCAACAGTGTGGGGTCACCTACCGATTCACGACCCCCTATCACCCTCAAGGAAACGGACTCGTTGAGCGGTTCAACCGCACGCTCAAAGGGATGATTGGGGGGTTGGAAGAGCCCCTCCGTCGCCAGTGGGATGTGCTACTACCGTGCCTTCTCTTTGCCTACCGAGAAGTCCCCCAGAAGTCCCTCGGCTTCAGCCCGTTTGAACTCTTGTATGGACACCCGGTACGAGGGCCGCTCAGCCTAGTCAAAGAAGGCTGGGAAATGCCTCCTCTAAAGAACCCTCCAGATGTTTTCAAGTACCTCCTGACCCTCCGCAACCAGACCCGACGATTCCGAGAGATGGCAAAAGCAAACTTGGAGGCCAGTCAGGAAGACATGAAAAGGTGGTACGACCAAAATGCCTCCTCCATCGAATTTGAACCCGGCCAACAAGTATGGGCCATGTCCCCCACCGAACCATGTGCCCTGCAAGACAATTGTCGGGGCCCTTCAAAGTAATCGAGCGCAAGGGCCCTGTCACCTATCTCATCGATATGGGATCTTCACGGAACCCTCTCCGGGTTCTCCACGCTAATAGACTGAAACCCCATTTTGTGCGTTCAGAACTCAGCCTCCTGATGGAAACAGACAATGGGGCCGAGGAAGACTCCGAACCCCTCCCTGACCTCCTACGGACCCGGGAGAAGGACGGCTCCGTGGACGGGGTCCGACTTTCAGAGGCCCTCACCCTGGAACAACGCCAAGGATGCCGAGACCTCCTGTTGCAGTTTGCTAGCCTGTTCTCCCTCACCCCAGGGGTCACCCCCTGGTGCGTACACGACGTAGACACTGGGGACAGCCCCCCTATCCGCCACCGGGCCTACCGCGTACCAGATCGGGTACGGGCCTGCATCCAAGAGGAGGTGACCCGGATGCTCACGCTCGGAGTCATCGAGCCCTCCGACAGCCCCTGGGCCAGCCCGGTAGTACTGGTCCCCAAAGCAGCCGCCCCCGGCGCCACCCCAGAACTCCGGTTCTGCGTCGACTACCGGGGCCTGAATGCGGTCACCAGAACAGACGCGCATCCCATTCCCAGGGCAGATGAACTAATCGACCGCATGGGAGCTGCCCGCTACCTCAGTATCTTCGACTTAACAGCGGGCTACTGGCAGATCGGCCTCACACCCCGGGCCCAAGAACGATCTGCATTTTCCACTCAGGATGGACACTATCACTTCAAAGTCATGCCCTTCGGCATGAAGAATGCCCCAGCAACGTTTCAGCGGCTAGTAAACCAGGTCCTGGCGGGACTCGAAGAATTCAGCGCCGCCTACCTGGACGATATCGCTGTGTACAGTCACCACTGGTCCGACCACCTCCACCACCTCCGAGAGGTGCTACAGGCCCTTCAACGAGCTGGCCTCACGATCAAGGCCAGCAAATGCCAAATTGGCCAGGGGTCCGTGACCTATCTCGGACACCAGGTGGGAAGCGGTCTGGTGGCCCCTCTGCAACTCAAGATCGCTGCCATCCAGTCCTGGCAGCCCCCCATCACCCTAACCGAGGTACGCGCCTTTTTGGGACTCACAGGCTACTACCGGCGGTTTGTGAGAGACTATGGCAGTATTGTGGGGCCCCTCACGGAACTCACATCCAAAAATCACCCAAAGAAGGTCAACTGGACCCCAGACTGTCAAGCGGCCTTCGAGAAGCTGAAGGCCGCCATGTGCTCCGCCCCGGTGCTCCAGGCCCCCGACTACAGTCGGGAATTTATCGTTCAGACGGACGCCTCCGACCATGGCATTGGGGCAGTCCTTTCCCAGTTGAACACCGAAGGACTTGACCAGCCAGTGGCTTTCATCAGCAGGCGTCTCCTGGCCCGAGAACAACGCTGGAGCACCATCGAGAGGGAGGCCTTCGCCGTGGTATGGGCCCTCAAGAAGCTCCGGCCCTACCTCTTCGGCACCCACTTCCGGGTACAGACCGATCATCGGCCCCTGCAGTGGCTCATGCAGATGCGGGGGGAAAACCCGAAACTACTACGCTGGTCCATCTCCCTGCACGGGATGGACTTCACTGTTGAACATCGACCTGGGCAAGACCACGCCAACGCAGATGGCCTGTCACGCTTTCTCCGCCTCGACGAGGAGAGTCCCCAAGAGGATGGGTGACTCTCCCCGCATTCAGCTGGGGGGGACGCATGTTGGACAGGCCACATGAAGGGCTCGTTCCCTCCCCGCACGACCGGGCCCAAGCCCGGCTCCTCCAGTGTTACACACCACCACTACCCGTTTGCCGTCCCCTCTGGGACCCCTGCCTCTGAACATCTCGACCTCGTGGGCACGATTCCCTACCGGCCTGCTCGCCCGACCTGGGCGCCATCTTGGACACAGCACCACGCGGCCGCGTGGCCTCCGATCGACCCTAACCCTGGGCCTGGCCAGGCCCCGACATTCCGGCACCACCATCCACCCAGGAGGTGAGCGGACCACTTGGCAGGTCAATGGGAGAAAGAGGTGTCGATGGCTCTCCCCCGCCAAGGGCCGATCGCCCCCAGCTCCCCCAGGCGCTGGCTCCACCCCCCTGCTGGGTGTCTGGACTCCCTCATCCCGGACCTCCCGACCCCCAAGTACGAGGGTCCGGACATCAAAGGGCGCCAGACCTATAACTGGGGCAGCTCCAGAGCAGGAAGGCAGTTGTATCCTGGAGTCGAGAGACACCGAGAAGAACTCATCCTTGACGGACTACTGGCGCTGCCGTAGCCCTGCCTTGCGAACTATCGTCCTGCCTGCTGGCGCTGCCGCAACCTTCTGAAACCTTCATCGTCGTCGGGACCTGCTGGCGTGGCCGCGGACCGTTTGTAACCACCACCTTCATTGGGACCAGCTGGCTCCGCCGCGGACCGTCGCTACCTTCAACCATCTCGGGACCTGCTGGCTCCGCCGCGGCCCGATCATCTAGAACGCCGAGCTCGAGGATTGTGAGCTATTTCATCTACCAGATTGGTAACAAGACTGTCCCGCTACCCTTTCCCCAACCAAGAGACTAGAATAGAGGGGACCCCTGAGTCCAGACCTCCTTGTACCATTTTACTGTACTTAAAGAATTGCTATAAAGTATCGTTGAACCTTATCCTTGTGTGGTGTACGTCTGTGGGGGGGAAATTACTTGTCTGTACGATCGTTGGAGACGGCTCTCCCCGGAGACCTCTCCCCCTATCCTCGGCCGACCCTCCCGGTCCGTCTAACACTATTCCCACTCCAGTGAGTGCAACAGTAGGAAAAGTGTTGGATAGCGAAGGGGTAACAATTACTATTCCCACTCCAGCGAGTACAACAGTAGGGAGAGTGTTGGATAGCGTAGGGATAACAATTACTATTCCCACTCCAGCGAGTACAACAGTAGGGAAAGTGTTGGATAGCGGAGGGGTAACAATTACTATTCCCACTCCAGCGAGTTCAACAGTAGGGAAAGTGTTAGATGGCGGAGGGGAATAATTTACGATTTCCACTCCAGTGAGTGCAAGAGTAGGGAAAGTGTTGGATAGCGGAGGGGTAAGAATTACAATTCCCACTCCAGCGAGTACAACAGTAGGGAAAGTGTTGGATAGCGGAGGGGTAATAATTACTATTCCCGCTCCAGCGAGTACAACAGTAGGGAGAGTGTTGGATAGCGGAGGGATAACAATTACTATTCCCACTCCAGCGAGTACAACAGTAGGGAAAGTGTTGGATAGCGGAGGGGTAACAACAACTATTCCCACTCCAGCGAGTTCAACAGTAGGGAAAGTGTTAGATGGCGGAGGGGAATAATTTACGATTCCTGCTCCAGTGAGTGCAACAGTAGGGAAAGTGTTGGATAGCGGAGGGCTAACAATTACTATTCCAACTCCAGCGAGTACAACAGTAGGGAAAGTGTTGGATAGCGGAGGGGTAACAATTACTATTCCCGCTCCAGCGAGTACAACAGTAGGGAGAGTGTTGGATAGCGGAGGGATAACAATTACTATTCCCACTCCAGCGAGTACAACAGTAGGGAAAGTGTTGGATAGCGGAGGGGTAACAACAACTATTCCCACTCCAGCGAGTTCAACAGTAGGGAAAGTGTTAGATGGCGGAGGGGAATAATTTACGATTCCTGCTCCAGTGAGTGCAACAGTAGGGAAAGTGTTGGATAGCGGAGGGCTAACAATTACTATTCCAACTCCAGCGAGTACAACAGTAGGGAGAGTGTTGGATAGCGGAGGGGTAACAATTACTATTCCCACTCCAGCGAGTACAACAGTAGGGAAAGTGTTAGATAGCGGAGGGGTAAAAATTACTATTCCCACTCCAGCAAATACAACAGTAGGGAAAGTGTTGGATAGCGGAGGGGTAACAATTACTATTCACACTCAAGCGAGTGCAACAGTAGGGAAAGTGTAAGATGGCGGAGGGGAATAATTTACTATTCCTACTCCAGTGAATGCAACAGTAGGGAAAGTGTTGGCTAGCGGAGGGGTAACAATTACTATGCCCACTTCAGCGAGTGAAACAGTAGGGAAAGTGTTAGTTGACGGAGGGGAATAATTTACTATTCCCACTCCAATGTGTGCAACAGTAGGGAAAGTGTTGGATAGCGGAGGGGTAACATTTACTATTCCCACTCCAGCGAGTGCAACAGTAGGAAAAGTGTTAGATGGCGGAGGGGAATAATTTACTTTTCCCACTCCAGTGAGTGCAACAGTAGGGAAAGTGTTGGATAGCGGAGGGGTAACAATTACTATTCCCACTCCAGCGAGTGCAACAGTAGGAAAAGTGTTAGATGGCGGAGAGGAATAATTTACTATTCCCACTCCAGCAAGTGCAACAGTAGGGAAAGTGTTAGATGGCGGAGAGGAATAATTTACTATTCCCACTCCAGTGAGTGCAACAGTAGGGAAAGTGTTGGACAGAGGAGGGGTAACAATTACTATTCCCACTCTAACGGGTGCAACAGTAGGGAAAGTGGTAGATGGTGGAGGGGAATAATTTACTATTCCCACTCCAGTGAGTGCAACAGTAGGGAAAGTGTTGGATAGCGGAGGGGTAACAATTACTATTCCCACTCCAGCGAGTGCAACAGTAGGGAAAGTGTTAGATGGCGGAGGGGAATAATTTACTATTCGCACTCCAGCGAGTGCAACAGTAGAGAAAGTGTTAGATGGCGGAGGGGAATAATGTACTATTCCCACTCCAGCGAGTGCAACGGTAGGGAAAGTGTTAGATGGCGGAGGGGAATAATTTACTATTCTCACTCCAGCGAGTGCAACAGTAGGGAAAGCGTTGGATAGCGGAGGGGTAACAATTACTATTCCCACTCCAGTGAGTGCAACAGTAGGGAAAGTGTTAGATGGCAGAGGGGAATAAATACTATTCCCACTCCAGCGAGTGCAACAGTAGGGAAAGTATTAGATGGCGGAGGGGAAGAATTTACTATTTCCACTCCAGTGAGTGCAACAGTAGGGAAAGTGTTAGATGGCGGAGGGGATTAATTTACTATTCTCATTCCAGCGAGTGCAACAGTAGGGCAAGTGTTGGATAGCGGAGGGGTAACAATTACTATTCCCACTCCAGCGAGTGCAACAGTAGGGAAAGTGTTGGATAGCGGAGGGGTAACAATTACTATTCCCACTCCAGCGAGTTCAACAGTAGGGAAAGTGTTAGATGGCGGAGGGGAATAATTTACTATTCGCACTCCAGCGAGTGCAACAGTAGAGAAAGTGTAAGATGGCGGAGGGGAATAATTTACTATTCCTACTCCAGTGAATGCAACAGTAGGGAAAGTGTTGGCTAGCGGAGGGGTAACAATTACTATGCCCACTTCAGCGAGTGAAACAGTAGGGAAAGTGTTAGTTGACGGAGGGGAATAATTTACTATTCCCACTCCAATGTGTGCAACAGTAGGGAAAGTGTTGGATAGCGGAGGGGTAACATTTACTATTCCCACTCCAGCGAGTGCAACAGTAGGAAAAGTGTTAGATGGCGGAGGGGAATAATTTACTTTTCCCACTCCAGTGAGTGCAACAGTAGGGAAAGTGTTGGATAGCGGAGGGGTAACAATTACTATTCCCACTCCAGCGAGTGCAACAGTAGGAAAAGTGTTAGATGGCGGAGAGGAATAATTTACTATTCCCACTCCAGCAAGTGCAACAGTAGGGAAAGTGTTAGATGGCGGAGAGGAATAATTTACTATTCCCACTCCAGTGGGTGCAACAGTAGGAAAAGTGTTAGATGGCGGAGAGGAATAATTTACTTTTCCCACTCCAGTGGGTGCAACAGTAGGGAAAGTGTTAGATGGCGGAGAGGAATAATTTACTATTCCCACTCCAGCGAGTGCAACAGTAGGAAAAGTGTTAGATGGCGGAGAGGAATAATTTACTATTCCCACTCCAGTGAGTGCAACAGTAGGGAAAGTGTTGGATAGCGGAGGGGTAACAATTACTATTCCCACTCTAACGGGTGCAACAGTAGGGAAAGTGTTAGTTGACGGAGGGGAATAATTTACTATTCCCACTCCAATGTGTGCAACAGTAGGGAAAGTGTTGGATAGCGGAGGGGTAACAATTACTATTCCCACTCTAACGGGTGAAACAGTAGGGAAAGTGTTAGTTGACGGAGGGGAATAATTTACTATTCCCACTCCAATGTGTGCAACAGTAGGGAAAGTGTTGGATAGCGGAGGGGTAACATTTACTATTCCCACTCCAGCGAGTGCAACAGTAGGAAAAGTGTTAGATGGCGGAGGGGAATAATTTACTTTTCCCACTCCAGTGAGTGCAACAGTAGGGAAAGTGTTGGATAGCGAAGGGGAAACAATTACTATTCCCACTCCAGCGAGTGCAACAGTAGGAAAAGTGTTAGATGGCGGAGAGGAATAATTTACTATTCCCACTCCAGCAAGTGCAACAGTAGGAAAAGTGTTAGATGGCGGAGAGGAATAATTTACTTTTCCCACTCCAGTGGGTGCAACAGTAGGGAAAGTGTTGGATAGCGTAGGGGTAACAATTACTATTCCCACTCCAGCGAGTGCAACAGTAGGGAAAGCGTTGGATAGCGGAGGGGTAACAATTACTATTCCCACTCCAGCGAGTGCAACAGTAGGGAAAGCGTTGGATAGCGGAGGGGTAACAATTACTATTCCCACTCCAGTGAGTGCAACAGTAGGGAAAGTGTTGGATAGCGAAGGGGTAACAATTACTATTCCCACTCCAGCGAGTGCAACAGTAGGAAAAGTGTTAGATGGCGGAGAGGAATAATTTACTATTCCCACTCCAGCAAGTGCAACAGTAGGAAAAGTGTTAGATGGCGGAGAGGAATAATTTACTTTTCCCACTCCAGTGGGTGCAACAGTAGGGAAAGTGTTGGATAGCGTAGGGGTAACAATTACTATTCCCACTCCAGCGAGTGCAACAGTAGGGAAAGCGTTGGATAGCGGAGGGGTAACAATTACTATTCCCACTCCAGCGAGTGCAACAGTAGGGAAAGCGTTGGATAGCGGAGAGGAATAATTTACTATTCCCACTCCAGCGAGTGCAACAGTAGGGAAAGCGTTGGATAGCGGAGGGGTAACAATTACTATTCCCACTCCAGCGAGTGCAACAGTAGGAAAAGTGTTAGATGGCGGAGAGGAATAATTTACTATTCCCACTCCAGCAAGTGCAACAGTAGGAAAAGTGTTAGATGGCGGAGAGGAATAATTTACTTTTCCCACTCCAGTGGGTGCAACAGTAGGGAAAGTGTTGGATAGCGTAGGGGTAACAATTACTATTCCCACTCCAGCGAGTGCAACAGTAGGGAAAGCGTTGGATAGCGGAGGGGTAACAATTACTATTCCCACTCCAGCGAGTGCAACAGTAGGGAAAGCGTTGGATAGCGGAGGGGTAACAATTACTATTCCCACTCCAGTGAGTGCAACAGTAGGGAAAGTGTTGGATAGCGAAGGGGTAACAATTACTATTCCCACTCCAGCGAGTGCAACAGTAGGAAAAGTGTTAGATGGCGGAGAGGAATAATTTACTATTCCCACTCCAGCAAGTGCAACAGTAGGAAAAGTGTTAGATGGCGGAGAGGAATAATTTACTTTTCCCACTCCAGTGGGTGCAACAGTAGGGAAAGTGTTGGATAGCGTAGGGGTAACAATTACTATTCCCACTCCAGCGAGTGCAACAGTAGGGAAAGCGTTGGATAGCGGAGGGGTAACAATTACTATTCCCACTCCAGCGAGTGCAACAGTAGGGAAAGCGTTGGATAGCGGAGGGGTAACAATTACTATTCCCACTCCAGCGAGTGCAACAGTAGGGAAAGCGTTGGATAGCGGAGAGGAATAATTTACTATTCCCACTCCAGCGAGTGCAACAGTAGGGAAAGCGTTGGATAGCGGAGGGGTAACAATTACTATTCCCACTCTAACGGGTGCAACAGTAGGGAAAGCGTTGGATTGCGGAGGGGAATAAATACTATTCATACTCAAGCAAAATAATAAAAAATGAATAAACAAACAATAAATAAATAAATTGCCTCCCATCATATTCCCCTATAAACGACACCACCATTGTACTAAAACATAATACTATTAACATAATTAATTAATAATTATCTAATTAATTATTCAAAATTAACAAGCAGTTTAAAAACAATAAATAATAATTTAATTCACACAATTAACAATATAAAACAACTTAAAATGAATGTTTTAATACAAAAAATACATTGAAATTAAATTACTTCACAGCCTACTCCCCTATCAACACACAACACACTTTACAAAAATGACACAAATAACTTAATTAGTAAATAATTATTAAATATTATTAACCAATTATTACATATTTAACAATATATTATTTAGCACTAATTTCAATATCAAATGTAAAATACATGAATATTAAATAATTAAAAATACTAATTAATTAACTATTAGTAAATTACTTACCACTCTACTCCCTATAAACCAACAACCACACTCCTAAAAAAAGAACACAATTTACATAATTACCAATTAATTATTAATGGTTAACAAACAATAACGAATTAATACAAATTATTTACTACAATTAACAATATAAAAACATAAATACTTAATTATTAAATAATAAAAATGATTAATTAATTATAATTAAATTACTTCCCACCCTATTCCCCTATAAACCTAAAACTGGCTCCTAAAAAATAACATAATTAATTGTTTTACCAAATAATTCATAATAATTAACAACCAATTAATAACTAATTGATAAAAAATATTCATGACCACACTTAACAATATAAAATATTTAAATTCTAATCAATAAATAATAGTAATTAATTAATTATAATTAAATTACCTCCCACCGTATTCCCCTATAAACCCACTACCCGCTACGGAATAAAATCACAAAATTTAATTAAAAACAATGAATAACTTTTAAAAATTATTATTAAATGTATTATAATTAAATTACTTCCCACACTATTCCCCTATAAAACCATAACCCGCTACAGAACTAAAACGCAAAATGTACTTAAAAATGTTTTAATGACTTCTAAAAATGTAATACATATATTAAAAAATACATACAATACTTAAACAAAAATATAGAACACATACATTTAAAATAAATACTAAAATACATAACACTAATACAAACATCGATATTATTAACAACAATATTTTTACAACTGATATTACTGTCTTCGATATTAAGGAAAATTATATTTCTTACCTTCCTGTTGATATTCTGGTCCAAGATATTCTTGCAGTCGATATTCTTGTACCTCAATATTTACAACTCGATATTAAGGTACTTCGGAAAAAAAAGTAGATATTCTGTGTGTTCACCCATTCCATCTGGAAAACTACGGACATCATACGAGTCTGTGTGCTTCTAACAGCACAGGACACACTATGCAGCTTATTTATGAGAGCCTGCATCAGGTTTGCAGCACGTGAAGTGATGCATGCTTGACGCAAGGGTCTGAATCAGACTCATACAGCCACGGAAAGCCTCCCTGAGTGGCTGTGCGTGGCCTCATGAATCATGAGTAAGGAGACACAGTACACAACGATGCGTCACCTACTCTGCGCAAGATGGGGTTCCATGGATGCTGCTATGGGTTTTCCCAGGTAACACTCATGGAATTTAAAGCTACCCAAGGTGTATCCCCAGTGATGTAAACCTGGGGATGCACCAAATCCATACGCCGCCTGCGGTGAGGTGTAACGAGGAGAAATATGTTTATTTCTCCTTGGTTATTCCTCTTTCCATGTGCGTTGCATTCTGCAGCACTGATAGAAAGATGAAAACGCCTCGTAAGATTGTTTTTGTGCCGGAAGGTGCCCCTTCCGGCACAAAAACAATCTGCCTGCAACGGAGGCAACTTTGCACCATGGTGCACGGGTGCCTGCGTTGGTTCTAGCCTGCTGAAACTGCACCAGCGCTGGCAGAAAGAACAGTTATGCACCGTATTGCTTAAATACGGTCCATTCCTGCCCTTTCACTTTGGCGTAGGGCAGCACAGCAAGGTGTCTTGATGCTCTGTCCTACACGAATATCCCATAAATGAGGTCCTGGATGTGGGTAGTTATTTTTATCTCTTTTTTACAGTCTACATTTGTCCTCCTTGGATGATGTTTGCACTTCGGAGTGAAATCCAGGCTTGTCAATGCCCCAAACGTATCTTATCTTATCTTATAAAGCGCAGAGCTACCCTAAGGTTCCCAGCGATGTGGGAGCCAAAGCCTACACCTAAGGAGCTGAACATGACCAAAGATTACTGGGGGAATGGTGAAGGGGGGGAGAGGAGTTGGCCTAACAGCTAGGGCGCTCGACCTCGGACCTGGGGATCTGGGTTCGAGTCTCGGTAATGACGCCAAAACCTCCTGTGATTCTGGGCGAATCACTTAATCTCCCCGTGCCTAAAATGAATGTGTGTCCTCATGTAACATAACGTGCTATGTAAGGCGCTCTGATACCCGATTCGGTTCGGGTCTCGCTCGCGCTATATAAAACTCTGCTAAAAAGAAAAAGTATTGAGACGCTTTCTGAATCTGAACTCGTCCAGCTCCGTCCTCAGACTGATTAGCATTGAATTCCAACGTTTGGGGGAAGGTAAGAGAACGATCTTCCACCCCATGAGTCCCTAGAGTATCGGTCCACTTTAATGATGTTATTGGGGGAGGGTTGTTCCCTAGAACCCTAGTTCCATTTTGTCCCCGTTTAGTTTCAAAGAACACCTAGCCTTCCAGTGTGCCACCTTCTCCAGGCAAGGACCTCACTGAGGCTGAGCTCCTCCATTTGAGGAGAGGGAAACAACAGCTGTGTGTCATCAGCATAGGAGACAATTGAAACGCCAAATTCTCTGAAAGAGGAGGTCAGATGTCTAACATAGATAATTGCAAAGGGTGATTCTGAGGGGCGAGCCCTGCAGAACCCCACATTTCAAAGGAACTGTCTCAGAGTAGCAGGAAGGTTCGAAAATCTGGAATGCTCTTTCTTTTAAGAAAGAGACTAACCATTCTAAAGCAGTCCTCCTTACGCGAATTTCCCTCAACTATAATGTCAAAGTCTTGTGGTCGACCGTATCGAATGCTTCACTCAGGTGAACAAAGATAATGAACTCTGCTCCTCCCTTATCTAGAACTAATTTTACCTTCTCTGCTACCACAAGTAGTGCCGACTCCTTACTATGCTTTGGACAGAATCCGTTCTGGGAGTCGACCAAAAGCCAATTGTCTTCCAAATTCGTAGACAGATGCTGATTGGTATGCTTCTCTAAAACTTTCCCGCACACCGGGAGCATCGATATCAGCCTGAAGTTACCGGAGATGCGGGGTCAAGATTTATTTTTTTAACAGAGGCTTGACCACTGTGTGTTTCTATTCTTGCGGGACTATTCCGGTGGAGATTGATAGATTTAGAAGTTTCTGAATAATAGGGAAAATTTCTTGGCTACCCTTTGACAGAATGTGGGGAGGGGCCGGGCTAGAGGGGAGCCCGATTTGACTTTCCCTAATAAATCAAGAAATGATTCATCCATGATTAGGGGAAAGTTATGAAGACATTCTGTCTCTTATTACGTTATGTTACGTTATGTTATGTTAAAGAAGTTAATAAAGCACACTTTTACCCCAAAATGGGCATCTTAGCACTAGTGGCAAGAACTCTCAACATTGTCAATATTCTGAACACAAAAGGTAACCCAACTTTTAAGGGGTACCAACCCGCTGATCCAAGGAGAAAAACCAGGTGTTTAGATCCTTCCTAAATTTCAAAAGGTTTGGTTGAGGTCGTACATGTTTCAGCAGTAGATTCCACCACTTTGCTGCCATATAGGAAAAACTTCTCCCACCCCAATGAGCTTTGTTTATTCTAGGTATTTTGTACTTTGTTAGCGGTACTAGATCTTAAGGTGCATGGGGGAATGTGCCAATTAAATATTTCCTGTAAAAAGAGTGAACCGTCATGATATAGACCCTTATGCTCCCAGCAAAGGGCTTTAAAATGGATCCGCCCCATAATTGGAAGCCTATAAAGTTCCCAAATAGAATTGGAAACTTGAAGATGTGCAATGTGCATTACAATAACCAATCCTTGATGTTACCAAGGCAATGATTACTGTTTTCCTATATTCTAATGGTAAGAACGGTAAGATCTTTAAAAAAAATAATAATGTGTAAAAGCAGGAGGAAGTCACCTGGTTTGAATTTTCTATTAAGGTTAATCTGTTGTCAAAAAACGACCCCCAGATTTCTCACCTTCTGGGCTGGAGTTCACAACAAACCCAAATTAGATTGCCAGCAGGTAGAATTACAAAAAGTATATGTTAGAAATGGGATTTCTGGTTGGCTGAGGCTTGTGCCAAAGTCAGGCAGAAACCACCACTCTAGTTAGGGGAAGTGTTAGACGGACCGGGAGGGTCGGCCGAGGATAAGGGGAGAGGTCTCCAGGGAGAGCCGTCTCCAGCGATCGTACAGACAAGTAACTTCCCCCCCACAGACGGACACCACACAAGGTTAAAGTTCAACGAGACTTTATAGGCAATTCTTTAAGTTACGATGGAATGGTACAAGGAGGTCTGGACTCAGGGGTCCCCTCGATTCTGGTCTCTTGGTTCGGAAAAAGGGTAGCGGGACAGTCTTGTTACCAAAAAGATGGAAATAGCTCTCAATCCTCGAGCTCGGCGTTCTAGATGATCGGGCCGCGGCGGAGCCAGCAGGTCCCGAGATGGACGAAGGAAACGACGGTCCGCGGCAGAGCCAGCAGGTCCCGATGAAGATGATGGTTACAAACGGTCCGCGGCCACGCCAGCAGGTCCCGACGACGATGAAGGATATGAAGGTTACGAAGGTTGCGGCAGCACCAGCAGGCCAGACGATGGTGCACAAGACAGAGCTACGGCAGCGCCAGTAGTCCGTCAAGGATGAGTTCTTCTTTACGTCTCTCGACTCCAAGATACAACTGCCTTCCTGCTCTGGAGCTGCCCCAGTTATAGGGCTGGTGTGCTTTGATGTCCGGACCCTCGCACTTAGAGGTCGGGAGGTCCGGGATGAGGGAGTCCAGACACCCAGCAGGGGGGTGGAGCCGGCGCTCGGGGAGGCGATGGGCGAGCGGCACTTGGCGGGGGAGAGCCATCGACACCTCTTTCTCCCATTGACTTGCCAAGTAGCCCGCTCACCTCCTGGGTGGATGGTGGTGCCGGGATGTCTGAGGCCTGGCCAGGCCCAGGGTTGAGGTCGATCGGGGGCCAGGCGGCCTCGTGGTGGAGTGTCCAAGATGGCGCCCCAGGATGGGCGCGAGGGCCGGCAGTGGATCGGACCCACGAGGTTGACATGCTCGAGGGCAGGGGTCCCGGAGGGGACAGAGGACGTGCAATGGTGGTGTGTGGTACTTGTGGGCCTGGACTCGGGCCTGGTTGGGCCGGGGGAGAGCGGCCCTTCATGTGGCCTGTCCAACATGCGTCCCCCCCAGCTGAAGGCGGGGAGAGTTACCCATCCTCTTGGGGACTCTCCTCGTCGAGGCGGAAGAATCGGGACAGGCCATCCGCGTTGGCGTGATCTGGCCCAGGCCGGTGTTCAACTGTGAAGTCCATACCCTGCAGGGAGATGGACCAGCGTAGTAACTTCGGGTTTTCCCCCCGCATCTGCATCAGCCACTGCAGGGGTCGGTGGTCGGTCTGCACCCGGAAGTGGGTGCCAAAAAGGTAGGGCCGGAGTTTCTTGAGGGCCCAGACTACAGCGAAGGCCTCCCTCTCTATGGTGCTCCAGCGTTGTTCCCGTGGTAGGAGTCGCCGGCTGATGAAGGCCACCGGTTGATCAAGGCCTTCGGCGTTCACTTGAGACAGGACTGCCCCAATGCCATGGTCGGAGGCATCCGTCTGGACGACGAACTCCCGGCTGTAGTCGGGGGCCTGGAGCGCAGGGGCGGAACACATGGCGGCTTTCAATTGTTCAAATGCAGCTTGACACTCGGGGGTCCAGTTGACTTTTTTGGGCTGATTCTTTGACGTGAGTTCTGTGAGGGGCCCCACCATCGTACCATAGTCTTTCACGAACCTTCGGTAATAGCCCGTGAGGCCCAGGAAGGCTCGTACTTCGGTCTGGGTGATGGGGGGCTGCCAGGATTGGATGGCGGCAATTTTTAGCTGCAGAGGGGCCACCAGGCCGCTTCCCACCTGGTGCCCGAGGTAGGTTACAGACCCTTGCCCAATTTGACACTTGCTGGCCTTGATCGTGAGGCCAGCTCGCTGAAGGGCTTGCAGCACTGCTCGGAGGTGGTGGAGGTGTTCGGACCAATGGTGGCTGTATACAGCGATGTCGTCTAGGTAGGCGGCGCTGAATTCTTCGAGCCCCGCCAGGACCTGATTGACGAGCCGTTGGAATGTTGCTGGGGCATTCTTCATGCCGAAGGGCATGACTGTGAAATGGTAATGGCCATCGGGGGTGGAAAAGGCAGAGCGTTCTTGCGCCCGGGGTGTGAGGCCGATTTGCCAGTAGCCCGCCGTCAGGTCGAAGATACTGAGGTAGCGGGCAGCTCCCATGCGGTCGATTAGTTCATCTGCCCGGGGGATGGGATGTGCGTCTGTTCTGGTGACCGCATTCAAGCCCCGGTAGTCAACGCAGAACCGGAGTTCTGGTGTGGTGCCGGGGGCAGCTGCTTTGGGGACCAGTACTACAGGGCTGGCCCCGGGGCTGTCTGAGGGCTCGATGACCCCGAGCGCGAGCATCTTGGCTACTTCTTCCTGGATGCAGGCCCGTACCCGATCTGGCACGCGGTAGGCCCGGTGGCGGATAGGGGGGCTGTCCCCCGTGTCCACATCGTGCACACACCAGGAAGTGACACCCGGGGTGAGGGAGAACAGGCTGGCGAACTGTGACAGGAGGACTCAACACTCCTGGTGTTGCTCTCTGGTGAGGGCCTCCGAGAGTCGGACCCCATCCACGGAGCCGTCTTGCTCCCTAGTCCGTAGGAGGTCAGGGAGGGGCTCGGAGTCTTCTTCAGCCCCATTGTCTGTGGCCATCAGGAGGCTGAGTTCTGTACGCACAAAGTGGGGCTTCAGTCTGTTAGCGTGGAGGACCCGGAGGGGGTTCCGGGGCGATTCCATGTCGATGAGATAGGTGGCAGGGCCCTTGCGCTCGACTACTTTGAAGGGCCCCGTCCATTTGTCTTGCAGGGCGCATGGCTCGGTGGGGGACATCACCCATACCTGTTGGCCAGGTTCAAATTCAATGGAAGAGGCATTCCGGTCATACCACTTTTTCATGTCCTCCTGGCTGGCCTCTAGGTTAGCTTTCGCCAGCTCCCTGAACCGCCGGGTCTGGTTGCGGAGGGTTAGGAGGTACCGGAAGACATCTGGAGGGTTCTTTAGCGGGGGCATCTCCCAACCTTCTTTGACTAGGCTGAGTGGTCCCCGCACGGGGTGTCCATATAGCAGTTCAAACGGGCTGAAGCCCAGGGATTTCTGAGGGACTTCCCGATAGGCGAAGAGGAGGCACGGCAGCAGCACATCCCACTGGCGACGGAGGGGTTCTTCCAACCCCCCGATCATCCCTTTTAGCGTGCGGTTGAACCGCTCAACGAGTCCGTTCCCTTGAGGGTGATAGGGGGTCGTGAATCGGTAGGTAACCCCGCACTGTTGCCAGAGGGATTTCATATATTTAGAAATAAAGTTCGTGCCTCTGTCGCTGACGACTTCTCGGGGGAAGCCCACCCGGGAGAAGATCCCCATCAGAGCCCGGCCGACTACCGGGGCTGTCCCGGTCCGCTGGGGAACAGCCTCAGGGTAGCGGGTGGCGTGGTCCACTAGCACCAAGATGAATCGATGGCCTTGTTTTGTGCGCGGGTCCAGGGGCCCCACGATGTCTATCCCGACCCTCTCGAACGGGGTGGTGACCACGGGAAAAGGTTGCAGGGGGGCCTTTAGTTTGCGGCCGCTCTTTCCACTGGCTTGGCACGTGGGGCAAGACCGGCAATGCTGGTGTACATCGTTCCTCATTTTGGGCCAGAAGAAGTGGGTCACTAGGCGACTGTAGGTTTTATCTTGTCCCAGGTGTCCTGCCAGGGGGACATCGTGGGCCAGGTTCAGCAGAAAGTCTCTAAAACGGAGTGGCACCACTAGTACTCGGCTGGCCCCCAGTTCTGCGATTCTTTGCTCACTGTATAGCAGATCATTGTCCCAGTAGACCCAGTGAGTTCCGGAGGTATCCCCTGCGCTCTGGGCGAGGGCTTGCTGGCGGAGTCCCTCGAGGGAGGGACAGGTCTTCTGTTTGTGGCGAAATTGTTCTTGCGTGGGCCCCCCCTCTTGAGGCCACTGGTCGAGGTTAGCGAGGTCGGAAGGTTGAGCTGGTTCGGGGGGAACGTCACGGTCGGTTGTTTCGGCTGGGGCGACCGGAGGCGGTGGCGCCGGCCATTCGGGCTCCTCTGGGCGGTGGTTGGCACGTGCGGCCATGGACCGGGTGGTGACGCACGCCCAGTCCGGGACACCTAGCATCTCCAGGTGTTCTCTTCGTTCTACGGCTGCCCACGGGGAGCTTTCAAGGTCATTCCCCAGGAGGCAGTCTACGGGGGCATCGTCTCGGACCGTTACTTTCAACATGCCGGAGACCCCTCCCCATTCGAAGGGGACGCAGGCCATCCGACACAGACTTTCTGAGTTATCGGCTGAGCGTACAGGGCAGAGAATGTTCGGTAGATACTGTTCTGGGGTCACCAGGTGACAGCGGACGGCTGTTACACTGGCCCCGGTGTCACGCAGGGCTTCGGCCCGGTGTCCATTGATGCTCACCCATTGGCTGTACTTCTGGGTGTTAGCGGGTAGGGGGACCCGCGGGACCATGTCTTTCCCCCCTAAGCATGCTAGGGCCATGGCGGCTGGCTCCCATTCTTGGTGCTCTTGTTCATACTCCTCTTGTTCCTCTGTGATCTGTTCCTCCCCTAGGGCAGCAGCAGCCACCTGGCGGGGTCTTGGGCTCTGGTACTGCGGGCAGTTTGGGTCGTTTGCATAGTGGCCGACTCGTTGGCATCGATGGCACGTAATATTGGCTCGGTACCCCGGTCGCGCTGGGGTGCTGCCCCGGTTGGCCGGGGGGGTGGTGCTGGTAACGGGGGCGACCGGGCCGTTGTCTCTTCCGCGTCCTTGGCCCCCTCCTCCTCCTCGGGGCCGGTGCTGACCATTGTTGTTCCGGTTCTGTTCGTAGGACCCATTTCGGCCTACTCTGGTGATCTCCCACCGGTCAGCTTCGGCTGCGAGCTGCCGGGGATCCGTTAACTTGCTGTCGAGGAGGTGCTGGCGGAGTTCAATGAAGCAGTTGTTTGACAGATGCTCCCATACCATGAGATTGAACAGTTGTTCGTAGGTTGTGACATTGCTTCCTTTGATCCAGCCCTCGAAGGCTCGGCTAAAGTAGTTTACATAGTCCACCCAAGTTGTACCCGGGATGCGGGTGCAGTCTCGGAACCTCTGGCGGTACATCTCGGGTGTGAGGCCATAGCGGGTGAGGAGTGCAGCTTTCATATGGTCATAGGAGGTCATCTGGTGATCCGGGAGCTGTAGTAGGGCATCGCGGCCCTCATTGAGGAATCTCCCCCATAGACCGGCTCCCCAATCGCTTCTATCGATCCGGTGTGCAGTCATAGCGATTTCATAAGCCTTAAACCATTGTTGGATGTCGTCCTCTCGGAAGTATTCTCGAACGACATCTTTGGGGATGTGTACCTTTTTCTCTGTTGCCCCTGGGGTGTGGGTTTGCTCGGGCACCCCTACTCCTTTATTCTGCTTGCGTAGGTTGATCTCCGCTAGGTTCCGCTCGTGTTCGTACGCCAGTTTCTTTTCCTCGAGCTCCCTTTGTCTCTGTTTCTCCTCTCTTTCTTCTCGGAGACGCAGGTGCTCTAAGTTAATTTTTTGTTCGGCCAACTTAAGTTCAACGTCCATTTTGAGTCGGGCCATTTCCAGCTCGTGTAGTCGGGTTTTTTCTCTTTCCTGGATCTCGTCTTGCGAGAGACCCGTTCTTTGCTCTTCCGAGGCCGTGGTGGTTTTTGCTGTGGTGCTTTGATCGGGTGTTCCGGCAGCCCCGGTTTCTGCCCAAGATTCTAGGGCATGCTTAAAATCGTCTTTTGTACTTAGTCCGGTGGTAGCGATACCTAGTTCGATGCAGAATTGTTTTAGTTCACAATGGCTGTACTCATCCAATTTTTCCATCTGGAACTTCTCAGTTGATCCGCTTTCTTTAGTTGTCATTGTGATTTCGTCGTGGGGTGAGCTACTCTCTGTACGTTTATGCGGGGATTCGGATCGCGCCGCTGGCCACCAATGTTAGACGGACCGGGAGGGTCGGCCGAGGATAAGGGGAGAGGTCTCCAGGGAGAGCCGTCTCCAGCGATCGTACAGACAAGTAACTTCCCCCCCACAGACGGACACCACACAAGGTTAAAGTTCAACGAGACTTTATAGGCAATTCTTTAAGTTACGATGGAATGGTACAAGGAGGTCTGGACTCAGGGGTCCCCTCGATTCTGGTCTCTTGGTTCGGGAAAAGGGTAGCGGGACAGTCTTGTTACCAAAAAGATGGAAATAGCTCTCAATCCTCGAGCTCGGCGTTCTAGATGATCGGGCCGCGGCGGAGCCAGCAGGTCCCGAGATGGACGAAGGAAACGACGGTCCGCGGCGGAGCCAGCAGGTCCCGATGAAGATGATGGTTACAAACGGTCCGCGGCCACGCCAGCAGGTCCCGACGACGATGAAGGATATGAAGGTTACGAAGGTTGCGGCAGCACCAGCAGGCCAGACGATGGTGCACAAGACAGAGCTACGGCAGCGCCAGTAGTCCGTCAAGGATGAGTTCTTCTTTACGTCTCTCGACTCCAAGATACAACTGCCTTCCTGCTCTGGAGCTGCCCCAGTTATAGGGCTGGTGTGCTTTGATGTCCGGACCCTCGCACTTGGAGGTCGGGAGGTCCGGGATGAGGGAGTCCAGACACCCAGCAGGGGGGTGGAGCCGGCGCTCGGGGAGGCGATGGGCGAGTGGCACTTGGCGGGGGAGAGCCATCGACACCTCTTTCTCCCATTGACTTGCCAAGTAGCCCGCTCACCTCCTGGGTGGATGGTGGTGCCGGGATGTCTGAGGCCTGGCCAGGCCCAGGGTTGAGGTCGATCGGGGGCCAGGCGGCCTCGTGGTGGAGTGTCCAAGATGGCGCCCCAGGATGGGCGCGAGGGCCGGCAGTGGATCGGACCCACGAGGTTGACATGCTCGAGGGCAGGGGTCCCGGAGGGGACAGAGGACGTGCAATGGTGGTGTGTGGTACTTGTGGGCCTGGACTCGGGCCTGGTTGGGCCGGGGGAGAGCGGCCCTTCATGTGGCCTGTCCAACAGGAAGGAAGTTACACTCCAAAGATAACCCCTGCCCACCCCCTTAGCAACGTGACACGAGCAGCAAGGCTGATCCCGGTGGCAATGTAAGTTAAGTATTTGCGCACACACCCACCAACAACAGCATCCCAGGACCCCCACAAAAGGAACTCCACACAAGGTTATATATAAAAATAGCCTTTGTATTACCATAAACACGTTAGGTCATAATCACACAGGTACACTGTGCCAACTGGCACTGGGCAATATTTACAGGGGATTATATACATGGGACAGGGCCACGTGGACCACTGTCAGGAATAGCACTTATTAGAACTAGCACTTTGAAGAAAGAGCACTTTGTAGAAATAGCACTTAGAACATAAGATAATTGTAACATAAAATAGCACTTGTAGCACACAACCAGTAACCACTGGTAGAAGGTAAGTACATCCTACGCAATCCTAACCACCTTAGGCCTATATCACGCAGGAAACCATGAACTCACTAGCAAAACTATACTAGGTAAAACAACCTCCTAAGCATAAACACATTTAGAGGTATCACAGGCATAAAGACATTGCACATTACGCATAAATCACATTAGGCAAGTATCACATTTGCGCTCAAGATCACAGAACTGACCACAGGCCAACTTGGCCTCTCAGGGGCTCACAGGCCCAATGTCCAGAATGTCTTGGCTGGCTACGCAGGCAGCCAAAGAAGAATGCGCAAAGGTTCAGGACCTAAATGTAGCAGCTGCCGACTAAGTGCTGGGTAGCTGAGGAACTGGGCCTGGCACCAGCGTGCCTCCTGGCTCTCCTCTGGGGCTTAATGAAACCACAGGGCCCCAAAATCCCGGGGGAGCCATGCAGGCTCTCTGAATAAACAACTGGGGCCTCAGACGCCTCGTGGGCTCGATGCACAATGTAGCCTTGCTGGGGGGAGCGGCCCGCTGCCAGCCGTATTGGTCCCCGGCCCGCTGCTCTACCACCAAAAATGCCCCCAAATCACGTTGGAGTCCCGCACAGGGAACTCAGAGAACAATGGCCCCAAAATGAAGATAGCACTGCTGGGGGTGGGGGGCACCGGCACCTGCAATGTGCCCCGACGCCCCGCTCTCCCCAAAGGAACACAGAGGGCCCCACTCACCGGAGGTTGCTGCAACTGGACTCGGGCTCCAGGCTCCCTACTATGTGCTGCCGCGACTTTTGGGCTGCGGGGCTCCCCCTTCACTCGGGGAGACTCTCTGACAGCACCGCTCCTCTTGTAGCCGGGGTCTCGGCTGAACTCCGGGCTCGGTCCCACTGGTGCCGCGGGCGGGGCTCTCCCTTCTTCCTGGGTGCGCGCGGGGAAGCCCTCGGGGCTGGACCAATCCCTGCGCGGCCCAGGGATGATGCGGCGGGAGTCCCTGAGGCCGGGGACCAATCCAATCGCGTTTGGAAGGCGGGCACAGTACTCTGCCCGGGATCCCCCGGGCCGGCGGCAGTGAAGTTTTCCGGGCAACCGAGGGGTAGGCACCCTCTTAAGGAGCAAGACGGGGTGGGCACCCCTCTGTCTGCAACAAAACACGGCACGCAAGTTCCTGGCGAGGTGGGCACCCGCCAGGGGCTTTGGAAATTGGCAAATGTGCGGGGCAAAATGCAGGGTGGGCACCTGCTTCGAAAATAAGTGAAGGGGAATCCACACACCGGGGAATCCCTCGAGATAGGGATCACAGCACCAGCGGCACAACACGCTTTTTTTGGAGGGGGAGGCCAGCATTCCCCAGGCGCAAGCGGGCCCCAGAAGTCCCAAAAGTCCAGGGACAAAGTCTAAACAGGAATTCAGGCAGTGGGGGGGAAATGTCTTGGCCCAGGGGTCAGCTCACAGGGCCCTCCAGGCAGGGAGGCAGTCCCCAGTGGCGGTCTTCCTGGCGCCGAGCAGCAGCAGGCCCCCTCCAAGTTAGTATCAGGAAAAGAACATTTTGCATGGGGTCACAGCCCCTTTTTATACACATAAATCCTTTGTCTGAGGCTGCAGGGTTAAGGGAAAACCAGACGCATCTGGTTTTGGAGCACTCTGTTGTGCTCAGCCCCTCTCCCCATTCACTGGCCAGGCTAGGGACATCAGACGCACCACAGGGGTCGGACCCAGCATTGTGTAGGGAAAGCCCAGCCCTATTCAGGTCCCAGGTGCACTCCTCTCACTCATCTGGCTGTCAATCTCTCTATTCACCACCGGGGCAGACCATCCTGACTCCTGGAGTCAGGCACACCAGCCAGCTCCAGCCAATCACAAGCCAGACAGTCATTTCACCTTTATTACACAGACATGCCAACTTCTAGAAGTGGCGCTTCCACACTAGACACATTAACGCCGCACACATCATCGTGCATCATTTAATCACACGAGTCCGCACATACCAAACTAAACCCTGCACTCCCCACACATCAGGAACTAACATGGACACATACATTCCCCATGCATCCCTATGAGAGGGCAGGCCAATTTCACCACACACACTCAGAGTGCGCACGCACTTTGCACTGGGACACAGTGAAAGTGCACAGAAGCCAAAAACAACTAACACCAAGTCACATATCAAAGCAAAATGTTTAGGGGTGAACCTGCCAGAAGGGCCAAGTCCAACAGTACTGTTGTTTCCAAACGTTCACACCTCTGTTCCATCGGAGTTACACTTATGACAGTTCAGTTGTATCCACTGCCCAATTCTATTCATGCATGTGCTGAACTGCAAGGCTACTTTGTCTGGATTAGATTAAATTACTACCCCTAAATGTGTGTCGTCAGCAAAGGAACAGACTGAAAAACCGTGTACTCTAGTCAACTGAATAAGTGCGGTGATGTACGCATTAATAGGAGTTCGACTTAAGGAGAACCCTTGCAGGACCCCACAGGGAAGTTTAAAAGGAGTGAAAGTATATCCTTCGAGCAGCACTAATTGCTCTCTATTAATAAGAAAACATTGATATCAATTTCGGATCCTCTAATTTGATGCCTATTTTGTCAAGACGATTGATTAATGCAAAGTGATCCACTGTGTTGAAAGCGGCCGATAGGTCTAATAAAATCAAGGCTGCTGCATTCTCTCCTATATCAACAATGGATCTGATCTTTTCTGTAGCTGCCAGGAGAGCTGACTCTGTGCTTTGTCCAGGTCTAATACAGTGTTGTGCGGAATCAAAAAGATTATTGGAATCTAAAGAAGATATCACCTCTTTATTCATTGCTTTCTCCAGTATTTTTGCTGGTAATGGTAAACAAGAAATAGGCATATCATTTTTCACATCGGAGGAGTCCAGATATGCTTTTTTAATCAAGGGTAAGATAGATACTTTCTTCCGTGTTGTCGAGAAATAGCTTGAATCCAATACATTATTTATGATAGTGAAGTAGTGTGGCTCACTGGTTAGAGGCGGCAGACCCGAGAGCAGAGAACGGCCCGGGACCAGGGTTCGATTCCCGGCACGGCAGGTTTCTGGACCATGGTCAGCGGACTCGATAATTCTCTCGCCTCGGTGCCCACTCTGATCAGCGATCACACTCGGCAACTCTGGGCATTAGCTTGCCTCATCTTCACTAACGGCCCCACCAGACTGCTGGGGATGCCTGGTCTCACCCTGGAGATACCCATTAAGGGACCATCTCTCAGGGAAGCCAGGAAGGGTTTCGCAGCGGTCTAAGCGCCTTGGGACCCTACGGGTAAGTAGTGCGCTATATAAATGCCTATACATTTACATTTACATTTACATGATACTAGTGAGGTGAGCAGCGATTGTATCTGAGAAAGGATAGAGTATCTCCGGAGGACATGAATCCGTCAGAGATCCTGATTTCATCGTTTTAAAAGAGAAACTGTTTGTTCTACTTTAAGATGAATACATGAGAGCTGAACCTGGGCGGGGCAATTTTGGTTTAATGTTTCCGTATCACTGATACTACCTGGAATATTACCTTGACCAATAAATTGACCTTTGAAATCTTGAAAGATTGTGTTAACTTTGTTAAAGAATTATTAGCCACTTGATCACAAAATTCTTGACTTGGTGTCACCTTTTTTATCTTGGACGGTAGAAACTTCTTAGGTCTTCTAACAGTGACGGAAATTCTGGCCCTGTATAAAGAGCTCCCCTTGCTTTTTGTAAATCAACTTATATGTCAGCCACCTTGTTTTGGAAAAATGCTGCTAATTTATTACAGCATCCGTCTAAGAGGTTAGATCCCTCGGGATCTTGTTCATGCTACATAAAACTTTATAAATAAATAAATACATTAGATAAATAAATGAAATAAAAGCAAAATGCTACAACAAAATGTGAAATTCAAACATCAAAAGAGAAACTAAATGTTCATGTTTTTGAGAAACTTAACAAATGCCTCTTGGCCAGTTTCTCTCACTCCTCAGTATTGCTGTACGTTGCAATGCATGTGGGCAGTGTATAAGTGAAGCAGCTGCCCTGGTCTGTGACTAGGGACCCCACCCCAAATCTTAAAATCAGTGTTGCAAAAACACCAGAAACTCCACTCACAGGCAGCACTTGTTTCCCTAAAGCAGATTTCACAGATAAAAGCTTGTTAATTTTGAGTATGCACCTTTAACCCCGAGCCGCTGAGTTTGAACTGTAAAGAACCTGGGGGCTCATTACCATGTCGGTCGGAGTTGCATTCGACCAACATCGCCACATCTTGGTACCGACCGATCTCCAGTCAGAAGTCCTGACACCGCAATCATGATGTGACAGCACATGGTGCGGTGGCAAGCCCCCATTTCTCTATCGGAGTTTGTGCTGTGGTCGGAAACTGGCCGCAGTACAAACTCCCATAGAGAAATGGGAGTTTCTGTTGATCCCTGCACCTCACGGCGCCTGCCACATGGTGCAGGGATTAACAGGGGGCACTATAGTAGCCTCCATTCCCCCAACCGGAGATTGCTATGGCATGCAGCCCCAAAGTCTCAGTCCGACAGTCTTTTCATGTCAGAAAGTCTGACATGAAAAGCCTGTCAAAAAGCGACATCATAATCCCTACGGCTGAAATGCCATCCGTAGGGGATTGCCTCCGACTGACCGATGGGCTCCTAGAGCCCGTCGGAAGCCAGTCGGTCCGACCTGCCAGTTTAAACTCCGACCGCCTACATTGTAATTTGACGGTCGGACTTTAAACCTACGAGGTTGGTTGGTGAACCTCCGACGAGCGGTTGGAGGCTCACCGACCAACATCGTAGTAGGGACCCAGGTTCAAATCCTGGCATCTGCTCAACAGCCTGTGATTCTAGCCAAATCAATTAATTTCAATATGCCTAAAAGAAAATTAATCTGACTTTCTGTAATGTACCTGTTGTGGTGCAAAGAGCTCCAATGCCCTTAGACTAGGAAGGGCTATAAAACTGGCAGAAAAACATATATAGTGCTTATTATTATCAAGAGCCATATGTGTGTAGTAGAGCCGTCACTCAGGAGGTACATGCTGTCCAACCCAGTAATTAATATCCCCTCATTGCTATTAGGGTAGCTAGAGCGCTCTCTGTCTAAGTCTATAATGAAAGTTAAATATAGTAGTGGGTGCCTGGAAGACGCTGTTAGCACTTTGGTGCACGTACACTACCCCTTGATACACCCTACCACGCCATACCCCGGAACAAATACACGCGCTAATTTCACACACCTGGTAACAACAAATATATTTCTTTATAGCAGCAAAACCTTTCCTGCAACCTGGGATTAACCTGAGTTACGATGCGAACCAGGGATTTTGCATTCCCTTGACCAAAATCGTGCTGCCAATTATAGATTAGTTGCACATGCTTTCAAAATGTAGTTATAGACAGTGGGCCCGATTCACAGAGGTAAACTGAGACAAAAGTCTACCTTTACGAATTTCGGTATTCACAAATGGCATTTACGAGTAGTAAAGTTAGACTTTAGTCGCAGTTTAACTCAAGTTTTGGTCTTAAGTGTAACTGAGACCAAAACTTAAGTTTAACTGAGATAAAAGTCTAACTTTACTACTCGTAAATGTCCTTTGTGAATAGTGAAAGTTGTAAAGTTAGACTTTTGTTTCAGTTTACCTTTGTGAATAGGGCCCCATATCACTAAGGTTTTTTTGCAAAACGCTTCACGCTAGTGCATCCTATTTCAGAGCCCAGACACATTGGGGTTCTGGGGAATATGGCAGGTGCAGTCAGTGCAGGTAAGAGGAGTGGGCGGGACAGGGACGGGCAGGGGTCAAGTTGACAGATGACAAAATTGAGAAAATAAAATTAAAATAAAATGAAGCCACTTACATTGCACTTGCTCAAGTGCACAGTAGGTGGTTTTAATATTTAAAAAAATGTTCTCCCTGGTCTGTCATCCGTTGACTCCCCGCCTCACCGCCCTTACCCGCACAGGCTGCACCTGGCATATGGAGAAGAAGTAATTTGCCCAGGGTCACATGTTATGTGTGGCAGAGACGCCAGCTTTAGTTCCAATGTATGTCCACTCTTCACACTCTCTCACAACTCAGCACCACGCTGTGATGCCAGACTGCGACGTGCTTGGTGGCTGCTTTACTGCCTGACTCCAGCAACAGCGCGACTGCCAAAGCCGGGAGTCTCGAAAAGACTGACTCCTGCACCAGCAAAAGTACAGTTTTCGTGGGGTGGAAATAAGACGGCTTTAGATAACACAAACAGCCATAGGGGCACCAATGGTAGAAAGTGACAGTGGGAGGAGGGAGATTGGGGGATGGGAGAAGTAACAAGATAAGAACATGATTTACAGACCTATTCCATGACTGGTCAAAGCAGGCTAACTATATAGTGCACTGAAAACTAGGTACACTGTGCCAAGAGTCCAGTAAGTCCCAGACTGATATACAGAGGCAAAAGTAGATAACACTATTTATGATAGTGCGGGCAACAGAGTTGACCTTCCAGAGCATGAGTACCTCTTCCTGAGTGGCTGCGGTGTCGGTCGGGCCGAGGAGCTGCAAGTCAGTAAACCGTACTCGGTTCGGTGCCTGCGGTCTGCAGGGGAGTAGTTCCTCTATTCCAGGGGAGATCTTTGGTGAGTGGGAAAGGTTTGGAGGTCCTTTGGGGTTCTAAGAAGGCTCACAGTTGCAGGATGAGACAGTTCACAACGATTGTCGAGTCTTACAGTGGCTTTACAACAAAAGTCCACAGCGGGCACTCGGTTCTTGGATTCAGCAACTCTTCTTTGTCCATTTATTCTTTATGTTCGTCGAATCTGAGGGGCAACACCTAAATACTAAATGTAGGCGTGTTACAGGGAGCCACAGATAGTAGCCTATAGGTTACTTACATTTAGGGTGTCTAAACCATCAATATGACCTCTTCCTATGGGATGGGGACACAATCCTGACTCTAATTATCTATCTCTCCCACACAAGATTGAGGAATTTGAAAAGTGGGGTCCACATCACCTGGCCCACCCTTGGGGTGGTGCTGGGGGCGTGTGGGCTCTCCTCTGAATCTTCCTCATTTTCCCACCTGTCCCCCCACTGTAAGTGGGGTCAGGAGGGGAGGGTGGCATCCTCCACTAACTGAAGGAGCCGGAGTTGAATTTCAAAGACGTCATCGCTTTGAAGCTTCCCACCTTGGAATGTAATTCCTGCCTGGAGGAGGAATGAAGCACCTCCGCCCAGAGTAGGCATTGCTCCTGCCCAGAGAGTGAAGGCTCTCACCCCAGGAGGCCAGAAGCATGTCTTGTGGTGGCAGGCTAGCTTAGACCTGCCGGGTACACACTCATAGCTGGTAGATTTCCAGGGGACACCTCTAAGGTGCCATCTGTTGCATTTATCAATAAATCCAAGACAGGCATCAAGGTGGATTAATTACGATGAAATGTTCAGTACCAAGCACGCTGGGGTACAGTGAAGCCGTCATGGAGCAGGGGATATCGTAATGGTCCAGCCCATGTACTCTCTATGGCCTCCCTGTGCATTAGAATCTCCAAGAACAGACTCGGGACTGTAGGGTCATATCTGCTCAGGCAGATATGGCCACATGTGGGATATAGTGCACACTGCCTTACGGCTTTAAGGCCTGCAATAGGGGTGGCTTGCCTATATCTGGGAACATGGCACACAGGGAAGTGTGCCAATTCGACTCTTCGGTTTTGTCTTCACCAAGACAAGCAGCTTGCAATGACAGTTTGCATGATCTTGTGATGGGTCCCTAGGGTGTCACAATTCAAGTTGCAACCCTAGTGGACCCTCTTTAGTCACAATGCCCTAGTTTCCAGTGGTACCACTTACTAGGGGCTTAGAGGGGGCTCAAGTTGTGATAATTGTGGAACAATGGTACACTTTTGGAAAAGAGTTCTGGCACTGGGGACCTGGTCAGCAGGGGCCCAGTGCACTTTTAGTTGAAATTAGATCATGTTCCAGGCAGAAAGTGGGGGTAACCATGTCAAAAACCTTCCTACAATGACAGTCGGCGTGTCACAAGGCAAGCAGCAAGGAATGAGTGACAGCAGGAGGAGGGTGATTGTGGGACGAGATAAGAAAAAATGTGGACTGGGAAGAGCAATTTCACAGGGTAAGCAGGCATGGGAGGGAGAAAACAACAGTGGGAGGGGGGTAATTGGGGACCAAGACAAGAAACGAGATAAGAACATCTGGCACGAGTGTTCCTGAGGAGGGCTCTTATCTATACTACTAATATAAAGGAAGAACTTTGAACCTTTGAGGCGGGTAAACTCGGGAACCACAGCACCAATCCACACACCCGATATGTCAGGGTGTGCAGATGGACATAGGCTATATAATTAAAAAAATATAAGTTAAATAAAAAATTTACGAGAAAAAAAAGTAGTCCCATGGAAGTAGCGCGGCCGCGACGTGCGTGCTGACATCAGGAGCGCGGTGAGGAGCGGCGTCCAGGAGCGCGAGGAGGAGCGGCGGACCTGAGCGCGGGGAGGAGCGGCTGACAGGCGGAGAGGAGCGGCGGACAGGCTGGGAGGAGCGGAGAGGAGCGGCGGACAGGCGAGGAGGAGCGGCGAGGAGCGGCGGACCGGTGAACTCAGGAGCGCAGGGAGGTGCGGCGGATGAGGTAAGGCTCCGGGGGACCCACGGACAATGTCGGGGCGGGCGGGGGCCCTAAAGCCAAGGTCGGGACGGGCTGCTACTCAGGGGGACCCACGGACAATGTCGGGGCGGGCGGGTGCCCTGAAGCCTGATTGCTACTGGACAAGGTCGGGACGGGCTGCTAGTTCAAAGTATAAAGAAGTTCCAAAAATGGTTGTAAAATGGAAGCAGGGGATGGATAGTAGTAATTGGTGCATGCTCTTGGGGAGGGCAAAACAAATGAAGGGGCATGACACATGCATGCCATAGACAAATGGGGAGAAAGAGCAGGAGAGTGACGTTGGAGGCAGCAAATGGGAAGCCTATAGGCGGGTTGAAGCCCACAAAGCATATACAGCATGTCTCTTTGAGACAGCACATATGCTTTATAGAACCGAATCATAAAGCACAAAGCTGCTGCCACTGCTCTGGGCCAATCTTCTGTGTCTGTGGGGCTGACAGAGTGCCTTGCATTAAATGAAAAACCAAAAGGCAAGGTGCCGCTGAATTCACCCTCCTGTGGCTGCACTGCCCTCCTCCTTATCCAGGCAGCTGGAGTTATTTATTGCTGCCTGAGATCAGGGAGAGCGAGGCAGGCCGGGCTTGATTGGAAGTGGAAGCCTGGATTTTTGTTTTTACTATTAAAAATAAGCATTGGCATAGCCAATATGTCTCACTTTTGGGGCCTTATAAGTGTTTAGTGATGCAGCACAATATTCTTGGTGCAACAACATCAACTGTTGCATGGCTAAACACTTATAAGGTCCCAAAGGCGAGACCTATTGGCTATGCCAATGCATGTTATTATTTTATACTCATATAAAAATCAAACGTGACCAAGGTCTGGATCTCGGCCTCTAAATAGGAAGCTGTGCACGTCATTCACCCGGAGCACACCATCTCCGCTTTAAGGTGCCAGGCCTGGAGACACAGGGAGGAAGGGGGCTCACGAGTGAGCACAGGGTCTAAGGATCCGCACTATGAATGTCAGGCCTCGCGCGTCTCTGTACCCACCCTGAGACCCGCTGACCTCAGATGAGTACCTGTCGCTTCCCAGCCAGGCAGCATCCGGCCTCATCTGACCTCTGTGGCAGTGGAGTAGCATAAAATGATGGGCCACTCCTGCAGAATTTGAAGAGGGAGCCTCTACGTCCATATCTCACAGACATGCATGGGCCTTGGGCGGCGTGGGTCCCTATGAGGGGTTTGGGGCCCCTGAAGGATTGGGGGCTGTTGGGTCCTGCGTTACACCCCCGCTCTGGGAGCAGCCCGACAGCAGGACATTAACAGGAGGAGCTTTGAGGTCGGTGTCGAGGTGTCGGACAAGCGGAGAGTAGCGGGGTGCTCCGAGGGACAGTCAGCGTGGGATGGGTCCTTGAAAACAGTAGGGGCACTGTGAGGTAGGTACTAAAAGACAGAGCGATGAAGCAGCAGAGTAAAGGCGTAGACAGGCAGTGGGATTCAGAGACACTACCAGGACGGGCGGAGAAGGGGTCAGTGGGGTAACGCAAAATGATGTCCCCTCTCCCAGAGTGTGAAAGGAGCCCTTGAATCGCCAATGACTCACAGATATTCATTGACATTGGGCTGAATGGGGGCTCTTTGAAGAGTTGGGGGCCCCTGATGGATTGGGGCCCTCCTGTGCGGCAGATGCTGGGTTACGGCCCTGGATGCGATGGAGTGTGGGCTCCAGTGTGACTACTGGGGACACTGTGGAACATCTAAGGGCACTTTGCGGGTGAGCAGCAACGGGAAGGCACAGGTTGCTATAAAGATAAGGAGTCTGTGGGGCAAGGACTGGGGGCACCGTGAGTGACAAGTAGGGAGGGCAACTACCGGGGAGGCTAGCAGCAGTGTACGCTCCATGAAAAGCCTGCCCACTGCGGGCATACAACCTTAAAATAAGCCAGCAAGCCATATCGAAAACAGTAAGCATAACAGTAAGCATACCATATTATCGACAGCAGAAAGATGAAAGCTGAGGCCGCCAGTCTTTACCGATGAACTCCTCGTCCTCGTCATTCTCAGAGGCTGCCTGAGGCCACCCGGTGGCCATCAGGAGGGCGGACCTGTAGTCTCAGAGGGCCTCTCCCGCCCCCTACCTTTGGTCATCCACTCCTCACCGGGCAGGTGGAGCCCGGCAGGAGGGTGGGCGGGACAGTGACGCACGTCCGGGGCGGCAGGCAGGGCGAGGGGTATATAACTTCCCCTCGCCATTTTATAAGCCTCTTTGCCGCTCCAGACGTCGCGCGTCGGGCTTAAGGGACACTCTTTAGATATGGTGAGTGAGGGCCCATTGGCCGGTACCCCCCCTCCGCCTACTCTCTCTTCTCTGAGGTAGAGCTGGGGTAGGCGGCCTGCTTAGGAGCGGGCCGCTGAGGAGGCGGGGGTGCAGAGACAACATCTGAGCCCACGCAGTAGATCTTCACCGGTCGTACCGGCGGGGGGGGCGGAGCTGGCTTGGCAGACCGTCGCGGCCATGGGGCTCCCCATGTTGTCCATTCACCTTGAGGGGGGGGGGGCGGGGGCCCATTGGGACTGGCGCGATATGCTACCTCCGGCCCGCTACCTCGGGCCTGGCGCGAGCCTCGGGCCGTTTCCCCCATTAGGGGTCGGGTGGTTGGTCTCCGGCACCCGCTTCCCCCGAGACCCGGTGGGTGCGGCCCTGGTGGCTGGCACCGAGGAGGTTTCGCACGCTCCTAGCGCTACGTGTCCTCAGCGGCGCAGGACACCTTACTCTGCAACAGCCAGTGTTGGCGAGCGGGAGGAGAGCACCGGGGAGTTTAGAGTACAGGTACAGGGGCCAGCCGCCTTCTATACAGTGAGTGCTAGCACGAGAACTGTCTTGGAGCCATGTGCCCGATCCCCCCCCCCCCAGGGCGCGGGTGCTCCGATGCCCTCCCATTCGCCCCTGCGGTTAACGGAGCAAAGGGAGGTGGCGCGAGTCGGACAGTCCACCCTGCAACACCATACTGATATTTAAATCGGGGCGGCCTCCATTAGGTCGGCAGTGCGACCTGGTCAGGGCGGGCCTTGGCGCAGTCCGTTCGGGCCTGGCCGCGATCGGTTGGTCACTAACCGCCTGGGGCCCGAGAGCTGCGGGCTCTGCGCATGGCCCCAAGGGTTCCACTCGGGTGCAAATCTCCTCTTAGAAATGTGAATGAATTCATACTTTCTACGGGAACCAGTTGGCTCTATGGCGGTACACTCAGCGCGCGACCGCTTGCTACAACGTGATGACCGTGTAAATTTTCAGAGCCACTTTCACCCGGTGGCTAAAACGGTAACATAAAGAATCACAAGGTGGTTTTGCACTTTCAGCTGGCTTAGCATGGATATGCCACACTAAGTACCTGCGCTAATTAGAGTTACGTTGCGTTGTTGAGCGGTGGCAGAATTGTGCTTGAGGGGTGTTCCGGCCATCGCACAGGCAACGCAGTGCACACCCGGAGGGCCGTGTGCCCCTGATGTAGTATGCAGCACGGTCTGGACATTCAACCCGACTGTCCGGGCGAGCCCCGCGTCTCGAAGCTCTCCCTTGGAGCTGCATAATCCACACTTATGTCCGCGTGGCCGGAGGGGCAAGCGCCTGACCTCGAATCGAGGTCTGATGGTCCGAGCCGCTCTGGGGCTGGCGTTCAAGCTGGGGCGCGAGTGGGCCGGGGCGAGACCATGAAACTGACCCTATCCTTCGTTGTTTGTCCACCGGTGCTATTTGGTCGAGGGTTGGCTGCTGGGCAGGCTCGTCACCACCAGGAGCCCTGCGCGGAGGTCCGCAATCCAACACCGCCATGGAGTGGGGCGAGAGCAACACGCACTGGTGAAAACGAACCCGTAAACCTGTTTGGTTGAGCGTTGCTACAGGGGCCTTGGGCCCTTGGCCACTCCCTAGTGCTTGCTGTGCATGGGGGGCGTGTAGCTCACTTGGATCGAGTGGGTGTCGTCCACGCCATGGTCGGGGGTCCGACCTAACCCGTGCCAATTAAATGAAGGGTCTGTCTGCGACGATACCGGGGCTCCGGGCCCTTAGTGGCAGTGCCTGGCCTCCCCCAGCCCTGCAGACCAGGGTTCCAGCCTCGGGCCTGCCCGAAGGCTATCCACTGAAGGGTTTTACGTATATGTGCCGCCCTGGGTAGCGGCCCTGTGGTCGATCCGACTGTCGGGTGACGCACGCAGCACACTGACAGTAACACACCTGTAGAGCGGTAACTCCAACACCAGACAGCCAGGTCTATCGACTGTCGCTTTCTTGGTTGGATGCACCCAGGCCAGCTACATCAAGCACTAAGTTACAGCGCGCTTCGCCTTGTCGCCGTTAGCCATCCTCTTGGTCAAGCGCCATTGGAGATCGGCTTGTGGTCGCGTATCCACAGCAACACTGTTGCCGCGTTGCTATTTATTATTTAGTTATGCGTCGCCTTAGCGCAGACGGTACCTTTAGGCGTCGGAGCGTTCCACAATAGAATCAGAACTGAAACCAGAGAACTTTACTAGTGAGCACTTCACATAAGCATAAGCTCCATTCATGAGGCAAGGGTGACTATGTGAGCATACGACATCGCGAGGTAGCACACGGTGCATTACAGTAGAATAATGTGATGTGTGCAGGTTACATTTCCGCTCGAAGTTCAACTATTGGTTACACCGCACAGGCGGCAGCGCTCTCACCGCTTGAAACATAGCAAGTCCTTAGCTGTCCTTTGGAGGGGTACGGGTTACCTCGTGGAGCACTCCGCACGCGCTGATTTGTTTAATCGGGGGCAGTGCACACGTGCCCATACCTGGCCGGACCCCCCCCCCCCCCCCTTCTTTCTTCTCCCGGCCTGCCTTGGGCACAGCCGGTCGTCCTATAACTGGACCTCTGCCTTGGTACAGTATAAGAGTGCGCTACCTCCCACGAAGAGATATCTCTGCCACATGCTGCGGTAATGATGGTACACGCTAGGGGGAAGCCGACAGTTGGAACATTAGTAACAGCTGGACTTAGGCAACTTGACTGTCCGGCATTCTGGTTTCGTAACATTCAACATTTAACCGTGGCTTGAGGTGGATTGCTCTAAGTACGGTAGGCTACGCCCCTGTGTTCCCCTCCAACGAGATGCTCTTGCTTGGAGGGCGCCAGGGGGGGGGGACTCCACTTAGGGAGACGGACTCTAGAATCTGGCGACCACGGTTCGTTCCCTGGCTCCGGCGGACGATTAGTCTAGCACGAGGTGACTTGGGCACCAGCTCGCTGATCTTCACAGACGCCAGAATGATAGGGATCCTCTAGCTGTTTGCAGGCACCAAGTCCAGCGTCCTTGCTTCACGCCATCGGCACTCATATGGTGCGACCCCCCTGAGGCACGGCTCGGGGGTACACGAGCATACAACTAGGTCATGCGTTGACATGCTCAGGCGGCAGCGTGCGCTTCTGCTCATGAACAAGGGCACTGTCCCGGGACGCAAATCAGGTAGTCGTGGTCTACTTGTA
Organism: Lissotriton vulgaris; assembly: GCF_964263255.1. Classification (NCBI taxonomy): domain Eukaryota; kingdom Metazoa; phylum Chordata; class Amphibia; order Caudata; family Salamandridae; genus Lissotriton; species Lissotriton vulgaris. The sequence continues at coordinate 353,541 of NW_028251263.1, forward strand.
CCGCGGACCCTGGGTCATGCTGTGCCCCCCAGGGTCTAGCATTTAGCCCTTGTTGGGTGGAGGGCAACGGCCGGCATGCATGAGCGCTCCGGTTCGAACAGAGTGGACACCTTCTTCGTCCCGCGGGTTCTTAGTACCACATTAAGTAGCAGTGAACAATTGGGCTGTGGCGCTCTGCCTGGTTGGATGCGTAAGTGGTCCCTTCACAGTGCAGGTGGGTGCCTGGGGGTCATTGACTTCCTGGACCTCTGTGCGGGAGATTCATCTGTCAGGTGACACACCTGGTCCGAGGAGCCTTGTTGACTTTCTAGATTGACGATATTCAGCGGCCTCAGTGGCGCTTGGCTGCCAGGGAGGCTAGTCTTATAGGTTCTTACAAGCAGCAAGCCAGAGTCCGGGAGGCCACCTGGAGAGGGTATGGCAGCGTTTTGGCATGCGTCTTTAATGGAGGTGCTGGGACCGCGCTGTGCAAGCGGTCGTCTTTTTGCAGGGGAAGCGGGTGAGTGCCTTGCCTTGCCTCTACCCATCCCGCAGCAGTGGGCATTTATGTACTATCTTTATGCCTTCTCACTGCGCTGACTGTTACCAGTTGGTGTCAGAGCGTGCCACGACTCAAACAGAACCGATACGTGAGAGCAATCCTTGCAAACACGTTCATGGAAGTACAGACCGGTTCTCCTGAGCAGGCATTACAAGAGTTAGCATACGGGGCTTTATCGGGAGGAAAGGGTCAAGCGTGCATGCTACAAGAGCGTACTAAGTGCAAGTAGTGGGGTGTCTCAGAGAGAAGGGCAGTGCACAGTTTCAGCAGAAGACCAGGCACAGGGAGAAGGTAACAGGTCGTTTGGGCAGACTCTCATACCACAAGAACCTCCTGGGGGGACCCTCCAGAGCAAGGAGATTATAATTTTCTATTTTGAGAGGCTCCCTTCAGACATTAGCGAGGGAATGACAATTCTGAAGGAAAGTTACAAAGTGCAGCGGTCATTTTGACTTACCATTAGAATAAGTAATATAGTTTCTACCGTCCCCACTCCTTACGTGAAGGTAGGTGGTCGACCTGCTTCTCGTTGCTGTCAAACAGGCTCGCCCTTGGTTGTGTGCGGAATTGAGGGCCTTGTCCCAGTACCGTGATTTCTTATTGTATAAAAGGGGGGACAGGCCTTTTTAGGGACACTCTGTTTCAAATGCAGGAACCACTTTGGAGAACCACTCTTCCCCCTCGGGGGGCCACCTGAGGTGCCATCAGGATAGACACCATAGCAAACCTTCTATCGTGTGGGGCGGTGGGCGCAGCTGGGCGGGGCGAAGTCTACCAGAAGGGGTGTTGCATGCCCTCCTCTAGTCGCAAACTAGGGGCAGCTCAGTGCGCAGATAGTATGCAGGCGCAGTTCAGGACTTGGTCGATCACTAGTACTGCACATTACATGCATCCACCAGTACCTACAAGATCCAAGCATGCCCATGTCGCAAGCGTCAGTGGAGGGCCAGCAATCCAGGGGGCTACCTGCCAACTAGCGCAGGTGTCTTTCCTATTCGAGGGTCATCTCGGACAACAGGTAGGGTTACCCGGGATAGGACTTCACCAATTAGCGTGAGGGGATTTGCAGGGGTCTCCCGACAGGGGATGCAGTGCCTGCCTCCGCATTTGCCAACTTGGGTTCCTGGTACATACAGGACGACTATGTCTTTCAGGTAGCACCTCTTTGGTCCTTGTTTGCTATATGAAGTTGTGGGGCAGGGGAGAGACCCCTACATACTCTCACCGGCCTTTTCTAGACCCAACATTACACATCCTGGGTCTTGTAACATGCTTGGTAGTTACTGCCTCCGGGTAGCAGAAGGGTCCTTTGCTTTGGGCCTGATTACCAGGAAGCCTCACTGCGATGGTGAGTGTTGTGCTGTTCGCACTATAGTATTGCGAGCATCTCCCTCTGACATGCACTAAGGGTAGTGACATGTATACAAGCGGCTATTTACGCCTAGCACATGGTACCAGCAGGCGACGCTTTACATCCACCTGATAGGGCTAGTAGGAGGCAGTACAGTACTACATGCAGCGAGTTGTTTGTGTAATTAGGCTATTGGTATTGCTCTCTTCAGCTATTATGAAACTCTCTAATTGCTGGGTGAAATTTTCCTGGGACCTTAAACTAGACAATTTCGGATTTGCTGTCATGGCTTCCCCCTGTGCGCTCATTGGGGAGGGGCCCTCACTGTTTCCCCGTTCAGTTGCGGGGGTACTCACTGGGCAATCTGGTAACCTTTAACACCCATCTTTGCACGTTTAATCCCAGAGGCGTGGTGGCTTAGCTCGGTGGGTCCTATCAGGATTTGGATTTGCGGCTTCACGAACTCGATTTTGTGTAGTTGGGCTTCCCTGGCTGCGCGGTACAGCCTCGTGAACAACTCGAGCCCCTATAGATTATGCTGGAGCCCCTCCCTACCCCCTGGCCATCCCTTGTGGGGTAACGACCTCACGTATTCGGAGGACTGCGTTATTGCAGAAGATGAAACTTGACCTGGGTGTAGTCTGCAGACGCTTTGTGTAAATGTGTGTGGGGGGTCTCTTTGGCATGCGCTGGATCAGCCTATTGCATAGATTATGGAAGTGTTATTAGCAGTGGGGGCCCCTCCTCTTACTTTGGTCATTCACCTGGGGGAAATGACCTCACGACCCTGGGAAGGCCTACACCACTGCTGTAGATGTAATTCGACCCGGGGAAAATCCGCAGATTAGTGACAGAGGTTATTGGTTCAATCAGGCATGAGGTGTTTCCGGACAGGCTCATAGGTCACTTTGTGGTTGATGGAGGTCCCCTTTCACCTGCCGGTTGGTCTTGTTCCTTTTGGAAATACGAGTAGCCCTGCGGAGCAAGGGTTACAGGTAATCTATGTAGCGAAGGGCCTCTCGAACACGGAATGTGTTGGGCTGGGTTTCCCTGGCATGCGCTGGAACAGCCTATTGCATAGAGTATAAGAAGCGCTATCAGCAGTAGGGGCCCCGCCTCAGCACTTGGTCATACACTAGGGGGTAATGACCTCTTGACCCTGGGAAGGCCTACACCACTGCTGTAGATGTAATTCGACCCGGGGAAAATCCGCAGATTAGTGACAGAGGTTATTGGTTCAATCAGGCATGAGGTGTTTCCGGACAGGCTCATAGGTCACTTTGTGGTTGATGGAGGTCCCCTTTCACCTGCCGGTTGGTAATACGAGTAGCCCTGCGGAGCAAGGGTTACAGGTAATCTATGTAGCGAAGGGCCTCTCGAACACGGAATGTGTTTGGCTGGGTTTCCCTGGCATGCGCTGGAACAGCCTATTGCATAGAGTATAAGAAGCGCTATCAGCAGTAGGGGCCCCGCCTCAGCACTTGGTCATACACTAGGGGGTAATGACCTCTCGAACCTGGGGAGGTCTACACTACTGCAGAAGATGTAAGCGGACCTGGGGGAAATCTGCAGTTTAGTGGGAGAGTGTGAAGTCTGGTGCTCAGAATTTGTGCCACGCAGGGTGTGGCAGGGCGCTAAGTCTTGTGAAGCAATAGACAGGTCTAGGAGAAGAATCAACAGCGCTATGAGAAAATTCACCTAACAGAGGGGTATGGGTTCCATCAGGCACAAAATGAGTCAGGACAAGATCAAGGGTTACTTCGAGTTGGATGGGGTCCACCTCACACCTGTTGGCTTGGACTTGGCTTGGACTTGTTCCTCTTGGATTTACAAGAGGCACTGCAGAGCAAGGGTTGCAGGTAATATAGGTAGCAAATTGGTGGGGGGGCCCGGGCTGTGGCGGAGTTATAGGGCGATCCGGAAGCAGAGAGGTGCAGCACTGTACTTCAGCGGGCACATAGGGGTGCCAGAGCCTAACCTGGAACCTCATGGGAGTTCCGGTGCCCGTGTCGGCGCCCCAGTAGTCCTTCGGACGGTTGTGTGCCTGTGCAACTGGGGGTTTGCCCCGATACGCCCCGCAAGGGGCGTGAGTAGAGTTATTACCATAATGGCGCAGCAGATGGGTGGTTCGCCACTGGGCTGCTTGGCTCATCAGGTGGGCAGGTGGCGAGAATGCGGCCTGCCCTTGGATCGCCCGTAAGAGAACCCACCGTGATTACATAACGTTGTATGTAATAAGCCTGCAGCAACTTTTCCCAATCTAACACTGGCGTCTTGTGTGTTATTTGCGGGATGTTGGGTATGTTGCGGGGCGGGGGTTTCTGTTGACCTGATGTGACTATGCGGCTGCCCGAGGCCACCCGGTGGCCATCAGGAGGGCGGGCCCGTAGTCTCAGAGGGCCTCCCCCGCCCCCTACCTTTGGTCATCCACTCCTCCCCGGGCAGGTGGAGCCCGGCAGGAGGGTGGGCGGGCCAGTGACGCGCGTCCGGGGTGGCAGGCAGGGCGAGGGGTATATTACTTCCCCTCGCCATTTTAGAAGCCTCTTTGCCGCTCCGGACGCCGCGTGTCGGGCTTAAGGGACACTCTTTTCCCACCCTACCTCTTACCCTGAGTGTCAGCTGGGGGGGGGGGGCACCTGTGGGAACTTTTAATGTGTTCTTTTTCGCTGCAGGCGGAGTTATAGGGCGATCCGGAAGTAGATACGTGCAGCACTGTACTTCAGCGGGCACATAGGGGTGCCATAGCCTAACCTGGAACCTCATGGGAGGTCCGGGAACCCGTTTCGGCGCCCCAGTAGTCCTTCGGGAGGTTGTGTGCCTGTGCAACCGGGGGTTTGCCTAGATACGCCCCGCAAGGGGCGTGAGTAGAGTTATTACCATAATGGCGCAGCAGACGGGTGGTTCGCCACAGCTTGGCTCATCAGGCGGGCAGGTGGCGAGAATGCGGCCTGCCCTTGGATCGCCCATAAGATAACCCACCGTGATTACATAACGTTGTATGTAATAAACCTGCAGCAACGTTTCCCAATCTAACACTGGTGTCTTGCGTGTTATTTGCGGGATGTTGGGTATGTTGCGGGGCGGGGGTTTCTGTTGACCTGATGTGACTATGAGTCTGTCCTCGAAGCAAAGTTGACCCCCGGGGCTTGCCGCGGTGGTCATGGCTGAGGCCTCCTAGGCCGGGCTTGCCCCTCTCCCTCTCACGCAGCTCGGTGAAGTCCAGCAGGTCCGCGGGCTGTGAGAGCAGCACCTCCGCCATGAAACGCTGCAGGAGCTCGGCCAGCCCCGCCGGGATCTCTATATTCATCCTGGAGGCAGTGGCGGCACGAGGCACCAAGGGCCCGGGGATAGCTCCATAGGGGCCCAGGCACCTTTAGGGAACACCTTAGGGCAGTCAGTGGATTGGGTGGGCAGCCAGGGGCACCGTGAACCCTGGGGGGTGGTACCAAGGGGCAATGCAGTCACAGAGGCTGAAAAACAGCACCGCCAATCAACCGAGGAGACTAAACACCTGAGGGCCCACACTTACATCAGGGCCACATCCAGTGGTACAGTACAATCGGACCCACAAGCACTATACATTCATACCAAGGGGCACTGCAAGCTCAGAACAGGGGGCACCTCATACTCGAATTTAGGACAAAGTACACTCAGACTACGGGCCACTGTACACTCGGGTCCAGAAACAATGAAAACCCCAACACAGAGGCACTGCACACTCAGACGCAGTATCGTTGCCTCCCCAAATACAGGTGCACTGAATTCTCATTCAGGAATGCTGCCCAGATCCAAAAGCAGCGTGGACAAAATCCAAGTCCACTGCTCACCCACATGTAGGGGCACGCCACTCAGTTAATGGGACACTGCACCCGAGGAATACTGTCAGGGCTTTAAGTGGGATAAAAAAACTGGGGGGTCTCTCAAAGGGGCGTGGCCAATGTAATCAGGGGCGTGGCTTAAAACTCGTAAACCAAAAATCTGTGCTTAGCATAGTGTGCTGCCCGACTTGTATTTTGCTGTTTGTGTCATTGCATCTAAATAGGATACAACAAGCAACATCATACCTACAACAAGTCAGGACTATTGGCTTTGACAATGGTTGGTAGTTGCAAAAGTTAAATAAGCAGCAACTTTGGCCTGTCGATAATGTTCAGAAAGCTTCCACTTAAAGTCCTGGTGAGGCCACAACAATGTTGCTGCACCTGAGTCTCAGAAAGAGAAGGGAAATCCAGAGAGAAAATGACTCTCTTTAAGGGATTTCCCTTCCCCTACAACGCTCACTTGGAGTGACCTCATGCCGTCACTTCTCCACTAGTGAGAACTGAGCAGTGTCAGCAGCGCACATGATGTGCCTGCAGTCTCTAAACGGGTCTCTATCGGGCTCTGTTCTGTGCCCTGGCACTTTTTCCTGGACTGCAGCAACAGCAGGCTGTCACTGCAGTCCGGGAAAAAAGACAGTCTGCCTGTGCCAGGGCTCAAAACAGAGCCCGATAGAGACCCGTTTCGAGCCTCCCTTAAAAAAACTGCCGGTGCTCAGACCCGGAGAGACCCAGCCCACTTAAAGCCCTGAATACTGTACACTCAAAAATGCTGCACACTCAGTGGCACAGACTGTTCAGGTCCTGGAGCACTTCATACTAGCACTGCGCGCTCATTTGCAGCAGTACTGAACAGTCACACTTATGTACCTAAATTCTAGGGTCACAGTAGACCAAAGGCACTGCACCACAGGGTTCAAGGGCAGTACACAATGATAAACACTGCACACCCACATACATGAGCCCGTCCACCCAAGCGTACCCGCATCCAGTGCACTGCTCACCAAGGGGGCCCCTTATACATTCAAAGCACCCGCGCAGGCTGGGCAGCAGTGTGGGGGCAGTTCCTCTACGGCCCCCTGTGCAGTGGGTGCTGTTCGGTTCCGGGTGTTCTTGTGGTACCCGCTCCCACAGCCCCCGCATCAGGCACAGCGTATGATCTGGGTGCCGCTGTCACGCCGCTCCGTCTCATGTGCTATTCTTACCTTGCGTCTGGAAAAATGAAGAGCTGTGTTTTAGGAAACTGTTAGCCTGGTCTGTATTAAAAATGTAGCCAAAAATGAATGTTCTTGTGGTATATTATACAAAACTATAAAATGCAAAGTTGTGAGGTTTTTAGAAAATGTTTCAAAAGAAAAGAAATAGCTTAGAGCGGTTTTGTCATGCCTCTGGTTCACTTTCAGTGCCTCTCGCTGGCGCTGTTCCTCCGCTGTGTAACTCTGTCCAAGAGATTTCTCCGTGGAGCCAGGTTCTTGCTTTCGAAAATCCACTCCTCCTTCTTTGATTCCAGCTGCGAATGACATATGGCTGTGCGCTTCTTTCGGCTCCGCGTCCCTGACTGACAGAACTGCCAGAGCAGCCGCCCACCAGAAACAACCCCTCTGCTTTCTCGCAGTGCAAGAAGCAGAAACATAAAAAGACAGTTATTACCATTTCATGTTTCTGCTTATCGCACTGCGAGAAGCAGTGGGGCGACGCTCCTCCGCCCTGGTGGAGGGACCGCCCCGAAGAACAAGCCCTACTGTCACTGCTGCCTTACACCACCACTTGAATCACAAACCAAACACCACCCACACCGGGGGCTGCAGTGGCATCACACGCTCTTTGGCTGTTCACACACATTTTTCTAAATTCAGATAAATATTTTTGTTAACAATTTCAACTTACGTTTTGTGCAATTTGTGTGGGTCTGCCTGTTGATGGATAGGCGAGTTCAGATGAGTACACTCTGATGCCAGCCAGGTGCCCAGGGCCTGGGGAGACCCCTCAAAGGGACCAGCGACTCACTCGGGCAGAGGCCAGCATGGCTCACGCAGGTCCAGGACAGCACGTCAGCCAGGAAGTTGCAGGGTGACATCTGGAACTCATTATATCCCTGTAGCTCTAAACAGGAAGTCACTCTACTGACCATTGGAGTCCCTTTATTGACCAAGGGGAAACATAATATCCTACAGAACCACAATCCCAAAATGCAACTACATTGAAACCTCCCTTTGCCAGGGGCATGTGAAGTTTATAGAAAATAATGGAGGGGGAGGACACACCCTTCCAGGGACTTATTTATGGCCCAAGGACCACCACCTCCACAAAGCTCAGATTAAATATAATTGAAGGGGCCTTGCGGACCCCCCCATGGCCACGGGAAGACCACCACCTTCCCAGGGCTACAGGTAATATTAAAGTGCGTGGGGATCCCCGGCCCAAGGGATCACCACCTCCCTTGGGCAATTGTAATTTTGAAAAACAAGTAGGGGGCTGCGCGTGCAGGCCCTAAAATACCAAAGGAGTGGGGCCGTGTGGACCCCCTCCTGGAGCCATATATGGCTCTAGGGATCGCCACCCCTAGGGCCAGCTCCAGCTATCTCTCGTTGTGCCCATCCTCAGGAGATAGCTGTCTTCACTCCCGCTTGATGGAAGCAAAGTTTTCATCTCTCACCCTGCCGGCAGACATGCAGGCAGGGAAGGAGTTGAAAGTATTACTCCCGCCCTCATGTAGCTGCATTTCCTGAAGCTTCCTGTGAGTAACCATGGGTGGTGAACTCCGCTCCGCTCCGCTCATGGAGTTTTCTGCACTCCATGTTACGTGGAGCTCGCAGCGTTCCGAAAAATCTGCTCCGCATAGCAGAGTTTTTTTCCACGCTCATGTTTGTCAACGTCAAGTTGGCGAATGCGAGAGTGGAAAATCAAACTCCTGGCAAGATTTCTCAACACGGGGTGGTCAGGTGTCTCATTGCGAGTGGTCGCAAATGCTCACGACTGGTCGTGTTGAGAAAGCTGCACCTCGAGTAAAAATCGAACGGCAGAAAAGGAAAGCAGGGACCGCTTGCGCTGTGCACGGTGCCGTTCACAATGACTGCACAGTGCGGACAAGCATCCGGCACTGTGCAATCACCGTAAACTGCATTTTTCTATCGTACTCCGCCGCTTGCAGAGCTCTGTGTAGTGCAGCAGCTTTTTTTTCACTTCGCAGAGTTCCACGTAGTGCAACTCTACGAACTCCGCCCAGGGATACCTGTGAGTCAGAGCAATGCCAGATCCCAGAGGAGGCAGGGAGCCGGCTGGGAGGGCAGGGGCTTTGTGGCTCTCCGTGATCCCATAGCAGAGTAGCTGCCTTAGGTGGCTCCAGGGCATCCAGGGAGTCATGGCTGGGCCCTGGGGGATGGGGTCCCTGGGGCTGCAATGGGTCCGGGGAGGGGAGTTGCACAGTCCCCCACCCACATCAAAGTTCAGTTGGGCCCCTCTGGATGGGGTCTCCGTGGCCAAAATCAGCCCAGGGAGGCGTAGCCATAAAGCACCCCCATCCGTTTTCATTAGTAGCCTGCAAATGTCTTCCTGCATTGAGGCTCTCGAGTGTATATCCAGCCGACGCATTATTGATGCAACGGAATACATAGCTGCCAACTTTTTACTTTGCCTATGTGTGACGTTCATGTTTTCAGTATATTATTTGTGGCATTTCAGTAGTGTATGTGTGACACTATGAGCGACACTTTACCACAAGTAAAACAAAACAGATATATCTATGTAATGAGATAAATTAAATGATACATTTCATTATTTTTCCTGGGAATAGTGTTAGATAGCAGAACTATCCCTCAGATTAATCAGATCTTGGAGGCTTCCGCTTTTGAACAAAGGAGCTACAGTTCGGGTTTCATGAGCATTACAGGCTCAGGCCTCAGGGAGCAGAGATACAGCTCCAGTTGCACAGATAATGCTTCTAGGTCATAACTGGATGAACTTTGGAGATCAATCAAGTACATAGCTCATCATCAAATCATTTGACCCCAAAAGATGGGAACTCTTCACTTGATGTCAGTGCAGGAGTTGTCTTTCCACTCTCCACCCCACTAGTTCTCTCATGCTTCATTGGGTATTCCAAAGAATTCACCTTAATAATTATTGTCTTAGAATATAGTTTGACATCAGGTGGTGGGGTGAGCTGAAACTGTTCATGCCATATCAAAGCCATCAGCCTTTACTCTTGGTTGAAGCTTCCCTCCTTTCCCCCATGAGTGAATGAATAAGCAGCAAGAGGGCCAAAGATATTCGTTCAAACTTCTGACTCTGTCGCATTTATATCACAGTAATGCCCACATTCTAGTTTAATTTACAGCCAAGTCCACCCCTTTCATTTCACAGAGTAGATTGCAAGACAGTTGTATTCCTTAGGATTACATATTGTTACCATCCACCACTGTGCAGCATGGATGCTATTTTAAAGGAAAGAGTGGGGGCGTGTCCAAGATTGCAACCGCATAGGACGTGTTTTGCGGTCCCTCCGGCCTCGCCGCACTTAAGCCTTGATATTGCATCCCATATTATTATTATTATTATTTAAAATTTTATATACTGCGCAGTTACCCTTGGGCATCCCAGCTATGCCGCTTCAACAGGCGGGAGACACAAGCGAAACACTGCTGCTGCCTGGGGGTCATCGGATGAGCGCTGCGATCCTTGAGAGCAGGTGGGGACCGCATTGCTGAGAGGTGCTGAGGTCTGCAGTACAGCGAGGTGGCGCCACGATCGCCCAGGGGGACAGGCTATGCGCCCGGCAGTTCCACACCAGACAGAGAACGGTAATCGAGCCCCCCCCCCCCAGGCTGTGACATTGGGACACTGCAACATTGCGGCAGGGGGCATCTTAAACCAGCGTGGGGGCGTGCCTCTGGCAGTTCCCCAACAAGTGGCAGCTGGACTATCCCTTGCCCGGGAGCGGGCTAGTGTGCGGCCTAGCGGGGTGAGTGCAGAGACACGGAGGCAGGCGAAGGGCGCACATGTGGAAGAGGCCTGGAGGACACCCAGCGCCACGAGAGAAACAGCCAGGTGGCCCCAAAGCATGTACCGGTGAGTGAGCAGCGTGGGATAGGAGCGGTTGCACTGCCCCCCTACTGAAATGCACAGCCTCCATGGGGTGGACTCGTGGACCACTCCGGGGCTTGAGGTTTTAGAATCTTGCTTCTTAGAGTCACCACCTTGGTTCTGGGCTTTCTGCTTCACCCTGGTTCTGACCCATTTGTCGGCCTTCTTTCCCAATTCTTGAGGAGAGGTCAGATCAGAGTCCACCAGGTACTTATGCAAAAACTGATTTTGACAATTTTTAACGATCTGCTCCCTCATAATTGAATTGTACAATCCTTTAAAATCACACACTTTCACTGCCAAGTAACCAGCCTTCCAGAGCCTTAGCAGCACAAGCTACAAAGTCAACCCAGTCCTGAGTCTGTACCTTCTGGGTGTCTCTGAACTGTATCCTGCATTGCTCAGTGGTTCAGCCAAAACCATCAATGAGAGCACACTTCAGGACTGTATCATCATCAGCATCCTCTTCTCCAACAGTGAGGAACTTGTATCTAACTTTGTCAGCAAAGGAGAGCCACAAGATAGCTGCCCACTGCTCTTGAGGGACCCTCTGTAGATTACAGGCCCTCTCTAGTGCAGTTATCCGTTTGTGAATGTCATCCCCACTCTGATAGGGAGGGACTATTTTGTTCAGGTTCCTATGATCATGAGAATACTCCCTAGTTCTAGGGACACTGTTGCTGCCACCATGGTATGTTATGTTAGTGGGTTTTATAAAGCGCAACAGCTGCCCCAGCAAAGAAGCGTCCCGGTGCTGAACAGCAATGAGGTGACCAAGACCAGAGAGGGCCCTGGGAGACCTATGGAGTGGAGAAGAGAAAGGTTTTTATGGCTTTCCTGAATTCAAGATTATTATTAAGCCCCCGAAATTGGGCCGGCAGCGAATTCCAAAGGAGGGCTGTCCTGTTCCGGAAAGAATGACCTCCGGCACAAACCCTCCTGACTCAGGGGACCACCACCAGGTGTTGTCCAATGGAACGGAGCTGGCAGGAGGGAACATAGGGTAGAAGCAAGTCGGTCAAAATAATCTGAGATGCAAGTTTCAGGACTTTAAAGGCTATACAGAGAGCCTTAAACTCAAACCGCCTAGCCACAGGCAGACAGTGGAGACGGTGAATGGCGCTTGTCACTGAGCAGGCTCTACGCAGACCGAGGAGAGATCTAGCGGCCACATTCTGAACTCTATGTAACCTCTGTATTTCTGTCTTGTTCGCTCCCAGATACAGTGAGCTCGCGCAGTCAGGTCTCAACATAATCAGGGCCTGGATGATGATCTGCCTGGTAGGGGCATCAAAGAAGCCCAGGATGGGTTTGAGTCCTCGCAACAATCCAAAGCAGGTTCCCGCCACCTTTTTAGTTTGAGTCTGGAAGTTAAGAGACGCATCCATCCAGACCCCTGAGCTCTTCACTGCCTGCTTGGGGGTGGGGGCAGTGCATAGGCTCTTAGGCCACCAGAGCTCATTCCATAGGCCATGGTCCTTTCCCACCAACAACACCTCTGACTTGTTAGCATTCTGTTGGAGACAATTGGCGGTCGTCCACACGGCGACTGCCACAAGATCACCTTGGAATTTAAAAGCGTCTTGCTTGGAGTCGCTCGAGAGACCCACCACTAACTGTGTATCGTCAGCATAGGAGACCATGGTTAACCCTCTGCTCTTAGCTACTACGGCCAGGGGTTGTACGTGAAGATTGAAAAGCAGAGGGCTCAGGGAGGAGCACCCCTTGTCTGATGGGAAAGATGCCAGAGGTAAAGCGGGGAGCTTTCACCTGAAACATCCTATCAGCAAGGAATGAGGCCAGCCACTTCAAGGCTGAACCAATGATTCCAGACTCCTCCAGGCGTCGCAACAGGATGGCATGGGACACAGTGTTCAATTTGGCATTGAGATCCAGAAGGATCAGTGGCGACATCTGCCCAGCATCTAAAGCTGTCCAGAGCGCCGACTCGGTGCTGTGGCCAGAGTGAAAAACATTTTGGAAACGGTTGAGTCTGTTGTTGGAGTTTAGGTGATCCGTGAGGAGGGAGTTAACATAAGTGTGAGAAGTTGGCCTGATATGCAGTGCTCACTATTCTAGTGATCACTATGTATCAGTCCAAACAACCCTCATTGATGATTGGTTGTAAGTCAACCGATAGACCAGCTATCCTAGTAGCATGGACAAGAGCAGTCTTTGGGCTAAACTCTAGAGGGCGTGTTAAGCCAGCTGTTATACCATCACATATACCCCTTGAACACCAAGTGAAAGGACACCACACCAGTGTTATGAAAATAAACAGTGTATTTATTTAGATCACAACAGCCCTGTACTCTTTATGAGGACAGGGTATTAAGCACACAACAAAACTCTTACGAAAATACTTTAAGTTGCACAATTTACACAAATGCCCGAGGGGCACGAAAAACCGTATACTATGAAAGTGGAATGCGAAATTACTAGCAGGTAAGTCCTGGACTAATAGGCTTTGGAATCGCTAGGACTACGTTACTGACCCTTCAGATTACTAGTAGGAGGCCTAGGGGACTCGGGTGGAGAGTGTGCACTCTCACGCGGGATGCGAGAAAAAGTCTATGGAGGCTAGTAAAAGCAAAGTTAGTGTTCTCGGGCGAACCCGATTAGGTAGGCTGAAAACGAAAGTGGATCTGGACCCTTGGATAGTGAGGCTATGCTGGGGCACCGAAATGCTGAAGTTACCTAGCCCAGGGGCTGCGGCTGCATAGGTCTGAAAAGACGTCGGGAATCCTCGTTGACGAACCAGGAGCCTGAAAGAAGGAGTTGCTGGCAGGCGACCAGTGAAGATTGTTAGAAGTGATCCAAGCCTGGATTGAAGATGGATGACACCTGAAAGCAGAGGGGACCAAGTTCTTAATCACTAGCTAGTGATCAGATGGGCACCAGGATGGCACAGGATGGTAGTCACCTCGACCAGGTGAGTGGGCGACGATGGGCTCTGCAGTCTCACAGACCAGGAGGCGTTGTCGGCGACCAGGATGGAGGTGCGAGCTGTCCCACAATGGTTGATGCTGTCGACGTCGCTGGACCCAGGATTGGGGCAACAAGTCTTGGCAAATTCAAGCCCACGCGGTGGACCTAAAATGGTGTCTGGAGTGGACAGGAGGGTCCGGGGTGCTCCTCTTTTGGAATGGAGCAAGGGCCAGTCTGGAGCAACCAGACCAGCAGTGTTGTCGTCGTCGGTCGTCGTCGGGAAGGCCACAAGCCAGCGGGCTAGTAGCCAGACAACGCGGTGAGCAGCCAGAAAGCAGAAGGGCCCCACGCAGATCTCGTGGATCCTGGGGGGCTGGTCTTCGGTGCTGGAGCTGCTCAGGGTCGGGGCATCTCGGACCCCAAAGCACTCACCAGAGGATCCCTCGGCGGTCGTGCTGGATAGAAGTCGTGCAGTTCTGATGATGGCCGGTCCCTCGAGGTCTCGTCACACCTACGGTTCTCAGCTTAGCTGTAGAGGTAGGTAGAGGTCAGAGGTGCCAGGGAAGCCGGGTCTCGTCGTGCTGGTCGGTCGGATTCCGGAGGAAGGACGTGCAGCAAACCGCAGAGTTCTTAGATGGTGCCTGCGGATGCAGGGTGACTACTCCTTAGCCACAAGGAAGAAATCTTAAGAAGAAGTCGAGAGTTCCTTTCGTAGAAAGTAGTGTCTTGATTCAAAGATGATCTAATTTGGAAGGGTCCCCGCTCCTGCCTTTATCCTAAAGAAAGGGGTGGGTACGCGACTAGGTCCTGCCCTAGGGGTGGGACCAGGAAGAGGGGTGGTTACACCCCTCTCCCATGCCGGGCTTTCCCCAGCTCAGGGGCTGGTGTGCCCCTGGAACTGGTTCTAGCCGGCAGATGCGTAGTGAGCACCGGGGTGCCACTTGCAGTCACCTTCCTGTAAAGCCCTGCCTACCCAGGATACACAAAACCCTGTCTGGGATGGTGCTAGCACCGCCCCTGACAGGAAACCCTTTGTCCAAGCTCCCCTCGCTGGAAGGACTCCCAGCTGCAGGGGGTCAGACTTGTGTCTGTGGTGGCAGCATCCATTTTGTGATGCTGAGGCTTGAGTTAACTTTAACCGGGGTTCACAGTTACATACATGTCGTGACCCTCTAGAAGGGTGGAATGCTAACCCCGTCGCCAGAATTGGCGAGGGGTTAGTATTCCAATTCGTATGACACCTTACTCGACATGTTTTGATAAAGCGATACCAGAGATAGCATATAACCGCGAGGATTATAATGCACTTAAGAGTTTATGGTACGCGTTATCATGGAACAGCTATTAGGACTTGGTTCCGCAAGCTGCAAATGGGCTCAGCTCATGCCAGAGCCCCATCTCACACGAT
This sequence comes from Lissotriton vulgaris, assembly GCF_964263255.1. Taxonomy (NCBI): domain Eukaryota; kingdom Metazoa; phylum Chordata; class Amphibia; order Caudata; family Salamandridae; genus Lissotriton; species Lissotriton vulgaris. The sequence goes on from NW_028251263.1 coordinate 368,669, forward strand.
TCCAAGCACTCTGCCTTCAGGATTGTCAAGGCCTGCCATAGGAGTGACTGATAGGAATCTGTGTGTCCATTTTAGGGTTAGATATAGGTATACTATATCTAAAGCAAAGGGTGATTACACCACCTTGCCCCAGCTGTCGTGCAGCCAGTTGTGTCAGATTTAGATGGCCATCCAGGGGTGGCATAATACATGCTTGAGCCCCTGGTAGGCCCTGAGTACACCTATGCCCTGAGTTACAGGGTCTGATAGGGTGGCCCAGTACCAATTGGAAATGTACCTAAGGTACATGGAATCCATTTTAGAGAGAGAGCAGTAGGCCTGGGGTCCTGATTGGCAGGGTCCCAGGCCAACTAAGTCGGAAAACCATCAAAACACCAGGCAAAAAGTTGGGGGCAACCATAGTCAGGTATCCACCTTCCTAAAATAAGCCTCCGTGATCTGTGCGGCCCAGGGTAGCAGGGAAATTGGCCGAACGTTTTCTGGCTTTTTTGGGTCAAAGGAAGGTTTTTTGACCAGCGGTATCACCCTGGCCTGTTTCCAAGCTGTAAGCACGATTGCAGTACTGAGGGTCCCCCTGATCACCTGTTCTAAAGGATGCGAGATAGTGGATAGAATGTGGTTGGGCTTCAGTGGATCGGTCGGAGAGCCTGACTTGATTTTGGAACAAAGGGCAAGTAATAGTTCTGGAGGAATAGGGGAAAAAGCCTCAGGTGTGACATTGGTGTGATTGTAAGATGCCTCAGGGGGGCCGAGTTGGACCGTAGGGAAGCATTTATAAATATCTTCTACCTTCCTGATAAAGAAGGAGGTAAGCTCTTCACACTGCTGATCAGAGGTGATCAGTGGACCTGCTGCGTATTTCTGAGTTTTGAAGAATGAGACTATCGAGAAGATAGTCTTCGCCGGGTTAGTACTCCTGCTGATTTGCTCAGCATAGAATGATGCGCGCTCAACTTGGATGGCCTGGTGATATCGTCTTAAGGCTAACTGGTAGTGATTCTTAGAGGTCGAGTCATAATTCCTTCTCCAGATTCTCTCCAGCTTCTTACAGATTTTATGCATAGCAGCTAATTTAGTGTTGTACCATGGATTGGATTTAGTTTTACGATTCTGTGACAACTTAGCTGGAATCAGCTATCAAAGGGCTGGTTAATCCAGTCGGTGAAGACCGAGTTAGCCTCATTAAGGTCAGCCGGTAAAGCTAGGAAGGTGGCGGCGAGGTGGGTTTGGAATTGGTCCCAATTCAGTTTATGCCAGGGGCGTTTGAGGGGAAACGTTTTATCTAGTCCCAGTCTTCTGGAAGCTCTCTGGAACTCTAGGGATTCCCCGTCTAAGGCCAATTGCTCTTTCTTGAGCCTGAGCTTGATTCTCTCAATAGCTAGTAATTGGCACTTCTTATCATGAGAGCATTATCTCCTATTAGATACAGAAGTCCCTATAGAAGTACCTGAATGATTAGACTCCACAGAGGGAGTTCTTGATCTTCTAGGCAAACTCTGTACTCTTCCTGGTGGAGAAAAGAGGGGCCACTGGGGCCTTCTCCCCCACCTAAATGAAGAGTTGGATTTTCCAGGTTGGAGTCATTTTGAACCTCCTGGCCAGGGTTTGAGCCCAGATCAAAGAAGTGTTCACTTCCTGCTCTATCATCACCTCCTGTCCCACCCACTCTTTCTACGTCATCAGACCCTGGGGTCTTTCTGAGGTCATCTAAGAGCAACATCTCTTTGAGACGTTGGGTGCTTGCTCTTCTCCCTGTCCTCAGCTTCCTAGATGTACACATAAGTCTCAATTCCTGGAATGAGAGATGGTCATACCTAGTTGGCAGAGGGCCACCAGATTCTCCTCTAGGGGACATACTAGAGTTATGTGGTGTAGGCACCTACCTGACCTAGTGGAGACTAAACTCTCTTGAGTTGGAGAAAGAGTGTGCTAGACCCTTGAATCCAAGTTCAGTAAAACTTACTTATTCTAATCTTGTTGTATTATATTTGCCTAATACTTTTAGTGGTTTTCAGATAATCACTCAATTAGATGTATCTAGTAAAACAATAGCAAGCTTGAATCCAAACCAATGCACACCAATGTGAGAAGTTGGCCTGGTATATGCTACCCACTAATTAATGTGGGCACCCTGTACCAGTCCAAATTACTCTTATGTTGATTAGGTTAAAGATAACCTTCATGAAAGCTATCCTAGTGGAAGCTATGGAGAGCAGTCTTCAGGCTACGTCTTGAAGGATTATAAAGCAGCTTGTTTTAGCAGATCAGAACCTTCTGATTAATCAAATGAAAGGAGAACCACACAAGTGTTATATAAAAAATATGTATTTATTACTTAAGACTCTCTACTAATCTCTATACGAGAGTAGAGCACAAAGCACACAATACTTAATCAATAGAACAACTGTAAATAGCACAATGCATAGCGGGCTCCAGGGGGAGACGGAACCATATACTAAAAAAATGGTATAACAACACCAGCTTCCCTAGACACAGTACCTAGAGCAGGTAGAATTGCTGGGACCCCAAGAAACCACCCAAAGGAGTGACACAGGGAGCCCACGGAGGACGGGTGCAGTGTGGGAACACAGATGCAAGCTCCGTACAACACTATGGGAAAGTCGCAGTAGGAAAATTACAGTTTATGGATACTTCAGAGAGAATTTCAAGCAAACCCTTTGGAACATAGAAGGTTCTAAGGCCCGCAGCCTTGTGAGTACCGAGGAACCGTGTTACCTATTCCCCAGGAGCCGTGTGCATAGGGGTCAAGTGGTGTCGAAAACCCTCCTCTTTTTCAATGGCGTGATGCGAAGAAGTATTGCTGCCTCGAAGATGAAAAGTGTCCAGTGGAATCCAAGCCTGGATCTGGGGTGAGAAGAACCTGAAAGCAGAGGGGACAGAGTCTGGGTCACTTTAGGGAGACCAGGTGCTCGATAGACGAATGCCCACCGATGTCGGGTGCTTCAGGTGTGAAGATAGGATGCTGGACTTTGCAGCCACGAGGACCAGGAGACATAGACTACAACCAAAGTCAAGACGTGAGCTGTCCCATGAAGGTTGTCGAGTGCTGAGCAGTCAGCGTCCAGAATGAACAAAAACCATCCTTGGCAAAGGCAACCCACGCGGGCAGAGGAAACAGGCTACGGTGAGGACCAGCAAGGTCCTGAGGACTCTCCAATCTATGGGGAGTCAGGACACATCTGGAGCAACCAGGGAAGCCCAAGGAAATTCAAAGTGACCCTCGCAAGGACCAACAGGCCAACGGACCAGGGATCGCGAAGGTACCTCGAGCGGAATCACAAAGCAGCAGCCCTCAGAGCACTTGTGGAGTGGAGTCCAGAGATCTTCTTTGGAAATACTGCTCTGGGTTGCGACTACACGTAGTCCAATGCACAGCCTCAGGGATCCCGAAAAAGCATGTGCTGCTGCAAAAGTATACGGTGCACAGGGGTTCAGGTTGCACAGTCCCCACGAGGCATCCTGGTCTCAGGATTGCTGAGAGAGCAGATCAACCTCAGTGACACTCGGAAACCCACCTCCTGTGTTGCAGAAATCTTCGGAGTCCTCCTGAGCTCGGGAGATGCAAACCGGTAAGATGCACTTAGGTGCCTGCTGCTGCAGGGGAGTAACTCTTTTACTCCAAGGGAGATTCTTCTGTGTTCCAGTGAAGTGTAGACCGTCGAAGAACTTGGTTTCTGCATCTAGAGTTTAGTCCAGGTAAAATTCAAAGTCCTATAGTCAGGGTTCCTACTTTATACCCAGGGAACGGGTTGGACTAACTCTGGGGACCCACCTAGGGGAGGGTCAGGAAAGAGGGGTGCTTCCACCCATGTCCTTTTTCCAGTTTTGCACCAGAGCAGGAGCAAATGGCTCCTACAACCAATTTGAGCTGGACTGTGCACAGGGACACCAAATGTGCCCCAGTGCAGACTTTCTGGCACTCTAAGTGTGCATGCACCCAGCCCCAATACACTTAAGCCTGTCTGGGAGGTGGTCACACCTCCCTGTGACAGGACACTTATTGTCAGGCCTTCCTCTGCTCGAGCTTGGCTCAGCAGCAGGAGGGCAGACTTATGTCTGTGGCTAGCAGCATCCATTTTGTGTTGTCCAGGTGGAGAAAGCTGGAACCGGGTGTACCAGTGTTTCACATAAGTTCCTCTAGAAGGGTGGAATCATAGCTCCCCTGCCAGTTACTGGCGGGGAGGTATGATTCCAAGGTGTTTGAAACCAAACACAGCATGTTTCTAAGTAGCCGTTTTAAAGTTAGCATTTACCCCAAGGTTATAATTTGGGCTGCCTGTTTTCCATTTTTACAGATTTTTACAAATACAGACAGAAAGCATTCTGTTTCCTGTCTGTATTTATTTTTAAAGCGGAAAATTGCAGATAATTTGGCTTCTTTTGAGTGACTCCATGCCAAGATTAATGACTTTCGGACCAATAGCTGTACATATTGGCAGCATGGGAGTTACAAAAGTCAATGAGATTTGCTTAAAATACTGCAAATCTCTGTATGTATTGGTGCTGTTATGCAAATGTATTAATGTGACTATAACAAATGGGGCACGCAGCTTACAAAGTCCAATACGCCAAAAGTTAGTAGAAAAGTCACTTTTTTATTTGAAATAGGTGGTCTTAAAAAACATTCAATTTACATCAGCCAACGTGTTTCGCTCCCACATCGGGAGCTTCCTCAGGGCGAAGATAATATAAATTGGCAATGACCCAGTCACAGCATGTGTCTATCCAAAAAGGGCAGTACTCGTAGTCCAGCAGTGTACCAGTTGCCGTATTCAAGAAGCACGTTGTATTTGCATATATTCCGTCATTGCCAATTTATATTATCTTCGCCCTGAGGAAGCTCCCGATGTGGGAGCGAAACGCGTTAGCTGATGTGAATTGAATGTTTTTTAAGACTACCTATTTCAAATAAAGAAGTGACTTTTCTACTACCTTTTTGCGTATTGGACTTTGTAAGCTGCGAACCCCCATTTGTTAAATTGATTTTTGATCTGGAGAACAGCAACGCTACCCAACGGCTGGCGTAGGGGTTGGTTGCACAGTACATTTACACTGAGAAACTGGCACGAGGTGCGGCACTTAATGTCCGCTGTTGCAGTTAGCGAAATGTATTAATGTGGGTTTATTTTTCTATTACTTTTGGCTGTGCAATGTGCTAAAAACCTACAGGCATCAAAATGAGTGCACTTTTATCTGTTAAATAAATGAGAAAATATATGAGTTATCGCATCATCTGTTCACAAAACATAAAATAAATATGGATTAATACTGATAAGAAGGCCAAAAAATAAACATGGATAAATAAAGACTGAAATGATCTAAAAATAAATACCATAAAACCGGGAGCCCTAGTTATAATGCACTTAAATATATAATGTTGGCTGCATCACAGAAAACCCTGGAAAATAGATTCCGAAGGCTGCAGAGGGGCTCTGCTCATGTAGGGGCACCCTCTCACATAAAACCCAGCACCCTGGCTTCAGGATTGATAACGCCTGCCTTAGGGGTGACTGATAGGTTTATATGGGTAAACAGACAAAATATTGAGTCCAAAATATCGATTGGACATAATATCGAGTTTTAAATATAGATTGGACAAAATATCAAATGGACAGAATATAGACAGCAAAAATATTGTTTTTAAGGTAAGTAATGAAATATCGAAAGTAAAAAATATAGATAGTTAAAATATCGAAGTATATAATATAGATTGTTAAAATTATCGAATTTTTAATAATATCGAATTTTTTATAGTGTTTTTTATGTTATATGTGTGAAAAGTGTGTATTTATGTTATAAATAATTAAAAAATAATGATTTTTGTGATTTTTATTTTTTGCGTAATTTAATTCTGTAGCGGGTTGTGGGTTTATAGGGGAATAGGGTGGGAAGTAATTTAATTATAATTAATTAAATATGTAAATGTATTTATGTGTATTAATTTTTAATTAATTGTTATTTAATTTATATTTGGTTTAATAAAATTTTAATTGGCAATTAATTTTAATTAATTGATTAATTGCTAATTATGGTAATTTTACTAATTTATTTTCTGTAGCGGGTTGTGGGTTTATAGGGGAATAGGGTGGGAAGTAATTTAATTATGATTAATTAAATATGTAAAATTAATAAATTGTATTTATTTAGAATTAATTGTTAATTAAGTTTTTATGTGTACATGATTAAATTTTAATTGCCAATTAATTTAATTTAATTTAATAGTTGCTAATTGTGTTAATTTTACTAATGTATTTTCTGTAGCTGGTTGTGAGTTTATAGGGGAATAGGGTGGGAAGTAATTTATTTATAATTAATTAAATAGTACAAATTATTTAATTTATTTAATTAGAATTAATTGTTAATTAATTTTTAATTGTTAAATAATTATTTGTTAATTTGTAATTAATTTGTATCAATAGGTAATTTTTTGTAATAATTAATGTTAATTACTAATTTTAATAGGTTAATTATTAAATTATAGTAAATTGTTAATAACTTTTAATTAATTATTTATAGATATTATTTTATATTTTTATAAATTATATATGAAGTATTTACTTTCTCTACTGTTGCACTCTTGGGAGTGGGAATAGTAATTTTTACCCCTACGCTATCCAACGCTTTCCCTACTGTTGCACTCTTTGAAGTGGGAATAGTAATTTTAACCCGTACGCTATCCAACGCTTTCCCTACTGTTGCACTCTTTGGAGTTGGAATAGTAATTTTTACCCCTACGCTATCCAACGCTTTCCCTACTGTTGCACCCACTGGAGTGGGAATAGTAATTTTTACCCCTACGCTATCCAACGCTTTCCCTACTGTTGCACTCTTTAGAGTGGGAATAGTAATTTTAACCCCTACGCTATCCAACGCTTTCCCTACTGTTGCACTCTTTGGAGTTGGAATAGTAATTTATACCCCTACGCTATCCAACACTTTCCCTACTGTTGCACCCACTGGTGTGGGAATAGTAATTTTTACCCCTACGCTATCCAATGCTTTCCCTACTGGCACCCACTGGAGTGGGAATAGTAATTTTTATCCCTACGCTATCCAATGCTTTCCCTACTGTTGCACTCTTTGGAGTTGGAATAGTAATTTTTACCCCTACGCTATCCAACGCTTTCCCTAATGTTGCACCCACTGGAGTGGGAATAGTAATTTTTACCCCTACGCTATCTAATGCTTTCCCTACTGTTGCACCCACTGGAGTGGGAATTGTAATTTTTACCCCTACGCTATCCAACGCTTTCTCTACTGTTGCACCCACTGGAGTGGGAATAGTAATTTGTACCCCTACGCTATCCAACACTTTCCCTACTGTTGTACCCACTGGAGTGAGAATAGTAATTTTTACCCCTACGCTATCCAACACTTTCCCTACTGCTGCACCCACTGGAGTGGGAATAGTAATTTTTACCCCTACGCTATCCAACGCTTTCTTTATTGTTGCACCCACTGGAGTGGGAATAGTAATTTTTACCCCTACACTATCCAACGCTTTGTCTACTGTTGCACCCACTGGAGTGGGAATAGTATTTCTTATAATTCTGCTATCATACGGTAATAATATTGGATATTATTTCAGTATATAATGTTACCATATATATATGTTTTAACAACTATGATTGTAAAAAAATGTTATTATAATTTTCATTAATTATTTAATTATTATAAGTTAATTTAATTATTTTTAAGTATATTTTAGTAATTAATTTTTAATATTAATTTAATTTAACACTGTTTTTAATAAAGTCGATATTTTTATAAACTATATATTTTTAAACGATATTTTGTACTCGATATTTTTGTACTTACCTGTTTGTAGATACAAACTTGATATTATGTCTGTTGATATTTTTTCCTCGATATTGTTGCTAGTCGGTATTCTGTCCCTCGATATTATTTCAGTGATCCGTTTATATGTGCAGTGATTTAGAATAGATATAGGGAACCTATATCTAAGTAAGGGGTGCATGCACTACCTTACACAGGCTGCAGGAGTAGACCTGTGGTGCCAGTTTGAATGGTCTCCCAGGGGTGGCATAATACATGCTGCAGCCCCTGGGAGACCTCTGGGGTACCTATGCCCTGGGTACATGGTGTACCATATACTAGGGACTGGTAAGGGTACCCTAGTATCCAATCGGGTGTGTACCTAAAGTAGATGCAATCAATTTAGAGGAGAAAGCAGATAGACTGGGGCCCTAAAAAGCAGGATCCCAGTCAGTCTAAGTCGAAAACAATGATACATCAGCAAAAAGTGGGGGTAACTATAAGAAGCAGATCCTACTCTCCTACAGCACTCTGCATGTCTGATGTAATTAAGGGTGTGGTTTAAATGCAAACTAAAAATCTGTACTTAGCCCAGGGACACTGCTGCTGCCATCACCTCATTGGAATCGGGACAGGACTCAAGGTCCCAGGCTCCTACGCGGCTCGTTGCGCCCAATGCCCGCATTTGCGCACCTGGATGCGCTCTAAAATCACTGCAGGTCTCCCGCAGCATTGGACGCGCACAGGCATGCCCGAGCAAGGGTGGGCCTGTCTGCGCCGGTCCTAGACCGGAAGAGACTGGGCTGGGCCACCCCACCTTTCTTGTTTTACTCGGATGACAACTTGCTGGAACATCGTGAAACCAAGGTGAGTGTACGCATAAGTGAACAGTGCCTGTTCTCCTCCCCAAAAGTTATTAACAATTTCATTTACTGCTAAGGCCCCCTTTGCATGCAGTTATGGGTAAAGGTACCCTCCCCATCAAAAGGACCTACCACCCGGCAAAGAGTCACTCCCGCACAATCCACTGCAATTGACAAAATGCTCCAATGGGCTGTTGGAGCCATCTCCTTGTGGTAAATTAATTCAATATTACCTCATCTCAGAATTTCTATACTTAATAATCATAATTTCAGTCAAAGCAAGGAGAGGAATCCGTGGTGCTCGAGTACAAAAAAAAAAGGGTCCAGTAACTCGAGTTAAGGGAGAGCTCCAGCACCAAGCGGGTACAGGAGTGGTCTGCAGCTTTATTCACACATCAGAATATTTATACAGTTTTCAGTCAATAGGCAAAAGAAGAAAAGAGAAGTGAAAAGAAAAAGGGAAGTGACAAGCAGTAATTTCCAATAGATGTGTCAAGGTAGGGGCGTGTCTTGTGTCTCGTGAGAGGGCATGTGATGTGTGGAAATGTGTTCTCTTTCAGCTGAAGGCCCTTACTCATTGGGGGTTTATCTCTGGCTTAGAGTCAAGAACAGGAACTATCTTGCTGGTTCTGGGAATTGTCTGAACCACAAGAGTCAAAAAGAGGAACTATCTTGTGTAAAACAGAGACCATCTGCTCTCTGGCTTGCAGTCAAGGACAGGAACTATTTCTTAAGACAGGAACTGTCTGCTGGTTTTGGGAATTGGCTGAACCACAGGAAGGGGTGGTCAATGAACTAAGATGCCAGGTGCAGGGTGTCTTACAGTTAAGAAAACAGGAACTATCTGCTGCTGGTTCCCAGAATTGGTAGAACCACAGAAATGTGTGGTCAATGAACGGGGGTGCCAGAGGCAGGGTGTCTTGCTTGTGGGTCTGAAGACAAAATGGATGTCACACAAAATGGGTGCTTGTCTGAAACTCTGAATGAAAAAATGGCTGTCAGGCAGAAACAGGGAGATGATGGGGCACAATTGTCAATATTATTTCCACATCCTCTGATATTGAGCGAACAGAGAGGCGTCTCTCACTAACACCAATTTTAGTCCCAAGCCCCACTCCCTCTGACCTCGGATCCGTGCCTCCATCCCCAACACCCACTGTGACCCCAGATTCAGATCCAGAGCCCCCAGGGACACGAGCACAGACAGGAGCAGGTTATGCTCCCAAGACTCTTTTGGGAAGTGGTGTTAAGAAGAAAGGGGGGCCAAAGAAACAGAAACCCAAAACTACGCACATTGGTGGACCTCCGGGTGGGTAAAGCAGATTCCATCCTTAATGCTACTGAGACCACCAAATCTCTTGCTACAGAGCTGGCCCTGCTCCTAAATAAGGTAGCTATGACTGCTCTAGATGCATTGCCCATCCCCGCCGGATCTAAGACTAATACTCATGGGAATGCAGCTCCGTCATCTAGAACATCTCCCCCAAAGAGGTCGGACCCAGCTAATATCCAGAAGAGGCCCCCCAGATGTCTTCCCCCCAAACCTGTAAATAGGTTACCACCAACCACATCAGGTTCACTTGACCTTCATCAAGTTAGCAAAACCAATATGGTTGGGGAGAGGACTCCTGCACACATAAAATGTAGGGAAACCCAGCCTACACTACCATGTATTAACCTGTCACCAGTCTCTACAGCCTACGTCATTGTGGTAGCCGGAGTACCCGAGTTGGAAAGGGGGAAAGGGGAATGTCACTTTGAACTCAAAAAGAAATGTATACATTGGCCAACCAAATATAGGCATTTCCCCTACAAAGATCTAAATAAAATCATACTTACAGGTAGGGTAAGTTGGCTGGGATGGAAGCGAAAGGACATAGCCGGGGACTGCATAGTGATCATCTTTAGGGACCCCCGGGCCATCCAGTACATTCAGGATAGGGGCGCCCCTAGGGAGGCCGTGGGTATCACTACTCTGCCCCTGGAATACTTCCACCCTCCCGGGATAGTGCCACATAATGTGGGAAGTATGGCCAACGAATCAGGAATGAGTGACCAAGGCGGGTCCATGCTGCAGATACGTTATGTTAATTCATTTTCTAACGCGCACAGCTACTCCAAGGAGTGTCCCGGCGCGAGCACAGGGGGGCTGAGAGCACAACACAACTAAACAAAGAGATTAGTTTTTAGCATTTTTAAAAAACCACAGGATCTTCAATATTACGAAGCGCAAGTGGCAAAGCGTTCCAGGCCTGGGCTGCCAAAACAGCAAGAGAACAGCCACCCAGCCTGTGCCGAGCGGAGAACAGAGGAGCGTAACAGTCTCCCCGGAACATAAAAAGACAACCATTTCTGCAAATAGGCAGGGACTGTCCTACAACACTGATATACAACCTCCCCGTTGCCAACAGATTTAGCCCTCTAGTCTCGGTAGACTGACTAAGGCCTACCAGTACCTCCAATGAAAGGACTGTGATAATTTTGAGATCGGAATGGGACACTTGTATCAGGGTGGGCCAGTGCAGAACAAGGGGTATGGAAGGCGGAACGGTGTCAGGGAGAAGGTATCTGAGGCTAGTCCATTGGACCCCACCCTACCCCACCTGGCAATTCAAATCTGGCTAAGGAATGCTGCCTCAGTGGAGGGGTAGGGCTCATAGACACACCTCAGCCTCAACCAAAGGCAAGTCCCACTACCCAAACTCCTTTAGCGCCTACAGCAGGACTGCCAAGCACGCAAATATTGTCTTAGAATATAGCAGGACTCAACTCGAAATTGGATCTCACAGACTGGGGGCATTCAAAGATCTACACAAACTATGCATGTTCCAGGAAACATGGGCAAGGGCAGACACACACAGAGTGGGCTATGCGCCGTATTGTATCCCAGTAGTCCAGGGGGCTAGGGGGAGAATCTCTGGGGGCCTAAGTACCTGGGTTGGTGTCCTCTTGGACTGTGAGGTCAAGCAGATAGAGACTTCTTCTCCTGATATTTTGTGTGTCCTTCTTTCCTTTTCTAATTCTATCAGGATTCCTTTCATTAACGTTTACTCCCAGTCAGTATGTTGTGGGCAATCTTCCCATAACCTTGACTGCCTGACTTCCGTAGAATTTCTGGGTCATCCTAGGCGGGGATCTCAACTGCCAATTTGAGCCTCTGAATGGCTTGCCTGCAAGCACTACAAATGAGGAGGACTCAGTTTGGAGCCCAACATTACACCAACATGGGCATGGGCTCCTCTTGTCCTACAAACGAATGCACTTACATCCAGCCACTCGTTGAGCGCCTGTAATGGTCGATTGCCATCCGACAGTCCCGGGAACTCTACCTTCCACAGACTTGGGCAGGCATCAATTCTAGGCTACATTTTAGGGGATGTCAGACTTTGGCATAAGGCCGTTGATTTTAAGGTCACCGATCGCCAGGAAAGTGACCACAATCCTTAGGTTTTAGCATTATCACTTCCACTCGATGAAAGTAATCCTAGTGCGTTCTCAAAATCTGACTCCAGCGTAGTATTGGCTGAAGGAGAGAGGAGAGTACGCTGGGGGGAACTAGAACAATCACAGGACAAAGTGGCCGCCCTATACCAACAAATTCTCCCCCTTCTTTATTTATTTATTTTATTTATTTATTTTTGGAGTTTTCTATAGCGCTGGCCAGACCCGAGGGTATCGGAGCGCTTGACAATCGTTCTGGAGGGAACGGGTGAGGAGTAGTACAGTACAAAAATGTTCATACAAGATCAGGGCTTAACAAACTTCTTTGGCGCATGCGTGCGGGATTGAGGTAGTGTCTTTGAGGTAGTCAGGGTAGCAGGGTGAGCTGCTGAGGTAGCGTTCGGGAATGCGCGATTGAGGTAGAGGGTTTTTAGGCGGCTCTTGAAATCTGGGAAGGAGGGGTTGGTTCTGATGTCCACTGGGATGGAGTTCCAGATTTTTGGGGCGTTGCCAGCAAAAGAGCGGTTTGCGGTTTTTTGTTTCCGTGTTTTCAGGGGGATGAGTAGTAGTGAGTTTGAGCTTCTGAGGTTTCTGGATTGACCCGCTTTCTTGAGCTTGGAGGCTAAGTATTCCAGTTTCCCTGTGTGCAAAGCTTTATGCGTGAGACAGGCCGTTCTGAAGTTGGCGCACATTTCCACTGGGAGCCATTTTAAATCCTTGAGTGCGGGCGATATGTGGTCGAATTTTTTTGCACCAGAGACCATTCTGGCGGCTGCGTTGAGGGTGGTTTTCAGTGGCGCAAGGTGGGATAGGGCTGTGCCGGATAGGGTTGCAATCCCATAGTTTAGTCTGGATAGCACCAGTGCTTGTGTGGCTTGTTTGAGATCCCTCTGGGGGATGTGTGGTTTGATTTTATTTAGGAGTTTCAGACTGAAGAAGGCACTCTTTGCGGAGTTCTTAATGTGGTTCGTCATTGACAGTTTGTGGTCAAGAGTGATTCCGAGTGATTTTACTGAGTTGGTCAGGGTGAGATTTCCTTTGAGAGCGTTAATCGCTTTCACCCATTCGGTGATTTGGGGGTTGTCATCTTTGTTGGAGATGAGTAGGATCTCGGTCTTTCCTTGGTTGAGTTTGAGGTGATTCGTCCCTAGCCAGTCTTGGATTTCTATGAGAGTGTTGTTGAGCCTTAGAATGTCGTTGAAGGAGGTTGTTTCTATGTAGATCTGTGTGTCGTCTGCGTAGAGGTGGAAGGGGATGTTAGCTTTCTTCAGTATGATGGTGAGGGGTACCATATATATGTTGAACAGTTGAGGGGAGAGAACCGATCCTTGGGGGACCCCTCTGGTCACGGGGAGAGGATCGGACGTGAAGTATTTTATTTTGACTCTTTGAAAGCGGTTCTGAAAGAAGGAGTCGAACCATTTCAGGACCACATCGTTTGCACCTACTTGTTCCTTGAGGGCCTTGATGAGTAGCTTGTGGTCAACCGTGTCAAAGGCCGCTTACAGGTCTAGGAGGATGAGTAGGCAGCATTGATCCGAATCGAGGGAGTTGCGAATGTCATCTACGGTGTTCAGGATTGCGGTTTCGGTGCTGTAGCCTTTTCTGAAGCCTGATTGGTTGTGGTCAAGGAGATTGATGTTGTTGAGTTGGTTGTTAAGTTGGTTTAATACACATTTTTCTAGGATTTTCGCTAGGAAGGGCAGGCTTGAGACTGGTCTGAAGTTGTTTAGGTCGTTGGAGTCTAAACCTTGTTTCTTCAGAAGGGGGGTAACCTGGCAGACTTTGAGGCAGTCCGGGATGGTACCCGTTTTTAGGGATCTGTTCTTGATTTCACACCAGAAAGGCGCCAGGGTGAATTTGAGGTCCTTGGCCATTTGGGCTGGGATGGGGTCGAGGTTGTGGGAAGAGGGTTTGGAGGATGAGATAAGGTTGATTATCTTGGCTTCGTGAACAAGGTCGAAGGAGGACCAGGTGATCGAGGCGGGGCTCGTAGAGGTGGTTTCAGTTGCTGTTGGGTCGATGTTGATGGTCGTGTGAGGGCTGACGTCAAGAGATAGTTCGATCTTGGCTGTTTTTTCATTGAAAAACGTCACAAAGTTATCACACAGAGCTTTGGAGGGTTGGGTAAGGGCAATGGATGGTTTGGATGTTTGTTTTTTGATGATGTCAAAGAGTTCTCTAGGTCTGTTCTTTGCCTTGTCAAGCGCATTGCAGAAGAAGTTAGTTTTTTCGATGTTGATGTGATTTTTGTACCTTCTTCTAGTTGCCTTGAGTTCTTCTCGCCGGGTGGAGGAGGGGTTCTTCTCCAGTGACGTTCTGTTGCTCTGAGGGACCTCCTTTCCTCGTTGATATCTTTGTTGAACCAGGTTCTCGATGGGATGTTCCTCGTTTTTTTTAGTTTCAGGGGTGCCAATTGATTTAGGATGTCCGACATGGTAGTTTTGTAGTGTGAGGTAAGTTCAGTAGTTGAGAGACTTTCTGTGGAGATAGGCAGGGAGGAGGCTATTCTTTCTTCCAGTTCGGTTGTGTTGATTTGTGATAGGTTCCTGGACCAAGTGGGGGGGGCTGCGATGGGGGGATGAGATTGGATCTGTTGCGAGAGTTGAAATAGAATTAGGTGGTGGTCTGACCAATCTACCGGGAGGATGTGGTCAATAGAGATAGCATCCTGCCGGGCGATGATGGCGTCCAGTGTAGCCCCTTTGTTGTGGGTCTCTTCTGCGCAGTGTTGGGAGACGTTGTTGGAGTGTAGAAGTTTGTTGAGGGATTTTATAGTGGGGTTGTTTTTGTTGTTCCAGTGAAGATTAAGATCCCCTAGGATGAGGGTGTTGGATTCTTTGAGAGAACAGTTGGCGATCAGGTCTGAGAGTTGTTCTGAGAAAGTTACGTTGTTCCCTGGGGGGTGATATAGTAGGTGGCATTGCATTAGACGGTTGTCGGTGGTTTTGATGTTAGTTGTGAGGCATTCAAAGGAGTTATAGTCAAATGCGGATGTTTCGGCCACCGAGAGGTCGTTGTTGTGGATGATTGCCACGCCTCCACCTTTTATTTGGTCCTTCCTATCTTTGTTGATGATGGAATAGCCCGGTGGGACAAGCATATCTAGAGTAGGTGTGGAGGCATCGTTTAGCCAGATCTCAGTGATGAATGCTATGTCTATGTTGTGGTTGAGGATTGTCTCTGCTAGCTCTGTGGAGTGTTTGGTGGCAGATCTGCAATTTATGAGCATGCAGTTGGTCCGTGCGGAGTCTTTTTTTATAGGTTCGGTAGGGATGGTGATGAGGGAGATCGGGGGTCTGGGGGGTTTGCGGGGGACGTTCTCGTTCCTAAGACTGGTGATTACTTGAATAGAGGATTGGGGGGGAGGGTATTGGGGCTGGTGTAAGAGGCGTCCAGATTGAGTGCCTCTTCCGTGGTCATGGCTTTCGCTGTTCTATTGGGTCTCCAGGCTTGGGGTGGGGCGGGCTGGGTCTTGGGATTGGGGTTGTGGGAAGTCGAGAGGTTGGAGAGGATAAGTTTTAAGCCTTGTATTATGGTGTTGATTTGGTATTCGATACGTGTGAGGCGGGAATGCGTCTCCCCCTGCGGGGGGAGTGTTGATTTTGGTAGTCAGGTTGGGATGAGACGGTAGCTTGGGCCGTGGTCTGTGGGGGGGATGTGTGGTGCTTGGGGTTTTGGGGGCGGTTTAGCTTGAGGGAGAGTAGGGGTTGGATGTGGGGGGGCTTGGGTCTGTTCTTATGGACCGCTGTGGCTGGAGTGGGGGTGTTCCGCCTCGGGAGTGCTTCTGGCTTTCGGGCTTTGGTAGTGGACGGTGCTGTGTCCTTGTATTCGCGGTGGTTGGGGAGGGATGGGGGATGAAAAGGGGTGACTGTGTTCATGGACGGTGGGGTTGGGGGGTTGATCGTGTGTGGCTGGTGGTCTTGGTGGGCGTCATGAGTGACAGGGTTAGCAAGTAGTGAGGGGAATTGGCAGTCAAAAGCCTCCAGGTTGGCGTTCTTGGCTTGGATCAGGACTGTGCCATTGGAGTAGATGGTCACTGAGGTGGTTCCGTAGTTGGGCAGGTGAATCGGGGTATGGATAGAGAGCTTGCAACTATGGATCGTCTTGGTAGTTTTTGTTATTAGACGCTTTTCTCACAGGATAGAGATCCAGTAGCTAGGTCTGGCTGTGTGGAAGATGAGGTCCATTTTTATTTGACCTTTTGAGGGGCAGTGATAGACATCAGCAAAGAGGGATTCGGGGAATTTCCTGATGAGTTTATGTTTAAGGGCTTTTCTAGCATTGGGTGAGAGGTTGGATGGGGGGGAGATGGAGAAGGAGTTGGGACCATGGCGTTTTATGCGGGGGGAGGAGAGAGGGTTGGGGTTGGTCGTCATGTTGCAAGGCGGTGGTGGTGGGGAGATCGGAGGTGTAATCCTTGCGTAACTGGGAGGAGACATTGGTCGTTCGTAGACTATGGGCTGTGTGTGTTGGCGGTATAGCACTAGGTGTCGGTATTATGCTCGTGGGTGGTTTACCTAAGGTGTTGACGGTGTTCGGTCGCAGCTGGGGCCTGTGGGGTCGCTTAGAATGAGGTAGCGTTGGGTCTTTCTTCAGTAGTGGCGCTTCTTGTGCTCCAGTGCGTCTGGGAATGCGGAGAGTTCAGATCAGGGATTGCGTTTTAGGTTCTTGTGTTTTGGTTCTTGTTTCGTTGTTGTGGTGGGGTTCAATTTCCAGTTGAGATTAGTGAGTGAGTGTAGGATATGGCTACTGGGTATTTCCGAATCAATGTCCTAGCTTGGGCGCCATCTTGGGGCCAGGCTAGATGAGGAGCGTCGGGTCCGAGTAAATCAGCTTCCACAGTCTAAATTTGTTTATAGGTGCCTACTACTTTGTCTTGCTGATCCGGCAGGGGATTAGTTCGGGGATTATACCCCTTTATTCCTACGTGGTACTATATAGATATTTGTCAGTTATCTGGACGTTTGTCTAGGTTTGGGCGCCATCTTGGGAACAGGCTCGGAGGGTATTGCCTATGTCCTTTCTTCTGCGGCTTCCTTCGTCCGTGGCTCGAGTTTCTGAGGTGTCTCGCTTGTTTTTTCTTTTCTTGAAGCGGCATTCCAACTTTCTGTGACCAGCTGCACTTTACCCTCCCAAACGAGAATTACCAAAAATCACCAGAATTTGCTCCTTGCCCTCGCACCTTTTTTTCATAACAACAAAAGGCCCAGGCCAAAATCCAAATGAAGGCACCCAAGGTTTAATAAAAACTGCAAGGTAGCCAAGCAAGCCCTTTTAATCTTGGAATGGTTCTCAAGAGGCGGAGATATAAACGGCGCAGAATATTGATAAATACTGGAAGGGTTACAAGTAAACGTACGCCTGTCAGGATAAAATCCAAAAGCCAGGGACAATGTCAGGCGCAGTGGGGTTGGGGCTACCACACTGGCCAATCCGAAACATCTCGGCATTGATAACCTACACAGATGAGAACCGGATCTCGAATGTACTCAACTGTAGCCTGCAAATTTACAATTTAGAGACCGGGTGGGAAGGCAGGCGGTCCCAGAAGAGTAAATCACACCTTAAATATACCGAATTATTAGCAGATTTGTTTACTTGCTTTCACTACAGTGTCTAGACAATGCCCTGATCAGTGACCGCATACTGTGGAAGATGGTCAATGTATTCGCAGTGATTCGCTATTACAAAAGATGAAAATGGATGATTATTAGTAAAATAAAGTGCTGCAAAAATGCCGCTAAATTTGCATATTGGTGCTGCTAAATTTGCTAATCCATGCTAAAATCCTGGGGGGTTTAATTACCCTACAACAAGCCAGGATTATTGGCTTTGTCAATCACGCTGGTGAAAGTGCGCTGACTTGATTCCTTTTGTCTTTTCTCTCTCGGGGGGGAGGGGGGGTCAAACAACTTATTTTTAACAACGATGTTGGTGTTAATGTCGTGCTCGATTACACACTGGAAGCATTTCTTCCTGCAGAACAGGTTTCATGTAAAAACGTATAGTTTTATGTAAAGTGTTTTATTGCCTTTGGGCCAAGTTTGTGCTATGCAAACTGCCTGAAAAAAAAGAAGGCAGAAGGTGCCCTTGGTGTGCCCAGGTGGGGGGTCCTTGCTGTCTGGTGCCCCGGCTGGAGCATATGTCCTTCTGTGCAACAGCATCGTGTACAGGGCTGGAGTTGCGGTACCACGAGCGTGGACGGCGTCCCCCCACTTATTTTACTGGGGGGACGCCGTCCCCGCTGCCAAACAGCTGCACTTCACTCTTTGGCCTCTCTGGGACGAGGAGCTTGGCACCTTTGTGACGTCACTTCCTGTCGTGACATCACTTCCGGTGACAGCGTCCCCCCACTTCTTTTTTTACGACTTGTGCCCTGAGCGTGTAAGCTTCATCTGTGCCTTGATTGTAGAAGTTTACAAGCGCATGATTAAGGGGCGGAAACCTTCTTTTGTAGAGGACAATGAAAGTGAATGTCATTTGTAGTGAACACGGTAATAATGTACTCTGAGTTCTATTAGAAAGTGCCCTGCTGCAGCGCACAGGATGTTGCACTGTTGAAAGAGCCACGCCCCCTCCGGCAATGAACATTTGGGGGGTCAGAGCAGCCATTCCAGCACACACAGGGGTCACACAAAATGGAGGTGTCTGCCCCAGAGTGTGGGCGAAAATGGGAAGTCCGCTAGGGACCTGTCTCAGCACTTGCTTTTCAGAAGGGCCAGTGCTCCGTACCGGCAGGACCCGGCCCACTTTAAGCCCTGTATAGTGAGGCCCTTCTGGTGCCTGATGGGCTCATCCCACGACGTCAACTCATCACTGAGCACCTTTGAGACCTCCACTGGCTCCCGTGGAGAAGAGAGTGACCTTCAAGCGACTCACTCACGCCTACAAGTCCCTCCAGAACTGCGGACCCAAATACCTCAACGAAAGAGTCTCCTTCCACGTACCCAGGAGGAACCTCCGCTCCGCAGACCTCGCCCTCGCTGAACCCCCGCGCATCCGCAGACCTCGCCCTTGCGGCCCCACGCATCCACCGACCTCGCCGAACCCCCGCGCATCCGCAGAGTGAGCGGGTGGAACAGCGCACTCCTACAACGCGCCCAAGACCTGGTACGAGCTCCCAGTCAACATCAGACGCCCCCCCCCCCCACTCTGCACACCCTCAGATTGAATGATTGACTCAGTAAGAGAACGAGTAAAGCTCTGGGGGTGTCTGGTTCACAAAGTTCATGCCCCAGTGTGTGCAGTTCAGGGCTGCCCTCTGGAGGGTGAAGACCTGGGCTACAGAGCTCCCAGGGGGGCCGGGTCCTGTGCATGCCAGGGCTGGGGGGCGTCAAACATTGTTTCCAAGTGTCCCTCAGAAGCAGCCCTCCAGACTCGGCTCGGACCCCTTTCAGTACATCTTCGGCACCGGAGCTCCAGTGACCGCAGGGATGAACCCCGCGCCGGCCCCGCAGCCGGGACTTTTCAGATTCAGCAGTTGGGCACATTTGCATCTCTAGCAGGAAGCAGGAGCCCGGATGAGGTATGTTTCTTATCTGATGGCCGTTCCCTCAGCTCACAGCACAGACCCCCCCACCCCGGTGGGCGGAGCTATCCTACAGCCCTCCCTGATAGGACGAGGTCGAATGATCCAGGAAATTAATCCTCCAGGTGCATCCTTCAAACTTTGGGTTCAGCGCCTGTGGGAGATTTGAATCCGCCTCGAGGTGCACGGAGCGGAGCTGGAGTTCGGAGGTGAGTGTCGGCCGACGGGGGGCACTGGGGGTCGCGCAGCCCTCCCTTCAATCACACCAAAAGAGTCCTGAACACAAGGGAGGGCGCGTGGAGTCCCCGAGGAGCTCTGCGGACCGGTGGGGGCTTCAGGGGGGTCCGGGGCTCTGGTCGGAAGGATGTTAATGAGGAGAAGGGGCCGAGAGGCCCGGGGGCCCCGCAGCGCCTCCCTCCCAGCGCCGCCTCGAAGCGCTTAACCGCCTGTACTGGCCTGGGAGGGAGGGGGTCCGAGGGGAGCTGCAGCCGAGAGCCCCCCAGTGGCGGCGGAGGCGCTTTATAACCCCCCACCCCCGTGGCCCTGAGGGTGGTCACCCCAAACCGTGCAGTGCCTATACCCAGTGCTGCCGGAGTCCAGGCGCAAAGCTGCACTTTAAGAGTGGGAACAGTGGCCCTCAGCGCACACAGAGCCAGCGGGGAGCACTGTGAGGACCAGAGTGAAGACATGGGGGATGGGGGGGGGGAGGGGTGTTACTGCAGACCCCGCGACGGGGAGGTCCTGGGTCCCTGACTGCAAGTCCCCCCCGGGGTGCTGTGTGCCTCAGATCACACGCCACAGAGCCGGGACTCGGGTGGAGAGGCGACGCCAACACGTGCCCTCTGTGTACGCACCTGCCCTCTGTGCACTCACCTGGCCTCTGCCCTCTGTGCACTCACCTGGCCTCTGCCCTCTGTGCACGCACCTGCCCTCTGTGCACGCACCTGCCCTCTGTGCACGCACCTGCAAGTGATGGTGTGACTGTGAATGGGGCTTTTCTTACAGCAGGGCTGAGCTGCTGACGGGGCTCCGAGGGGGCAAACTTTACTGCACCTGTAATTCCCAAAGTGACCTCGAAGCGGGCATTGGCCCCACACTGTGCCGGCAGCTTCTACCTGCTCAGGGCCAAACACGTGGTGACCCCCCCTCTCTGAAGTCCCCACCTCCAACCCCCAAGTTCCAGCTGCCCCCCTCGTGCACGCGCCCCTCGATGTACCTTGACTCGTGCGTTTTTATTTGTTTTATTCTGCTTTTGATGTAACTTTTTCTCCCCTCTCAGATGCTGCCCCGGGGGTCTGTGGTGACCCCCCCGCCGAGCTGTGTCACGGGGTCATCGGTGCGGCTGTGGGCCCAGACAGCAGGTGAGGGGGCGCGGGTCTACATGCTGCAGGGCAGTGACGTCTTCAGCATCTTCTAAATGTACAGGAATATTAAAGAGTGCTTCAGTGGCTGGTTCTTCCCTCCTACATATGGAAGCCCCCCCTCCCCCTCTGACCCTCAAAAAGGGGTGGGGGGCGCATACTGACCGTATCAGATCAGCCATTGGGAGACAGGCTCTTTACTTTAACTTTAACTTTAATTTACATTTATACAGCGCGCAGCTACCCGGAGGTTTCCAGGCGCTTGATAACACAAAGGTCAGGATGAAAGGCTGGGCACCAAAGGAGTAGGAGGACTACTGATCTAGAAGCCAGGTTTTTAAGTCTTTGTGAAATTTAAGATAGTGTTGTTCAGTACTTAACCCCTTCGCTGCGGCGGCTATTCTGCCGCAGCGCTTAGGGGGCGGGGGGGCGTGGCACGCCCATGCTGGTGACGGAACCGCTCCGTCACCAGCCTCGGTTGAACGGTGCTCATGACGTAGCAGTTCCGCCACGGCCCGCCTGCTCAATAGAATGCGCAGCCCAGGCGCGAAATCAGCGTCGGGCGGCCCATGACGGACACGCTCCGTCATCAGCACAGCTCTACCACGGCTGATGACGGAGCCGTCATCAGCGCGGAAGAGGTTAAGTGAGTTAGTGGAGAAGCGTGGCTCAGTGGTTAGAGGCGGCAGACCCGGAAGCTGAGATTGACCGTGGACCAGGGTTCGATTCCCCGCCTCGGTGAGTCTCGGGCTCAAAATTCCATGGACTTGACAATTCTCGCTCTGGTGCCTACTCAACTCACGGGGTCATACTCTGCGACTCTGGGCAATAGCTTGCTTAATCTCCACTACGGCCCCTCGCGGCGGGATGCCTGGCTTTCACCTTGTGGACACCCTGCCGTGGTTTCTCACAGGGGAATACCAGGACGGGTTCCCTAAGCAAGCGCCGGGACGCTTACGGGCAGCTGTGCGCTTTACAAGTCTAGCACATTTACATTAGTTGGAAGAGAGTTCCAGAGGGAAGGGGCTGGATCGGCAAAGGCGCGTCCTCCATTCTGACTCCTTTGATCCCTGGGACTTGGAATTTGTGTTGATTTGAGGATCGAAGAAGGCGTGGGGGATGATAGTGCTGCACCAAGGCCTTTAGATAATGGGGGGCTATGCCAGAGTTAATTTTATGCATGTAGCATAAGGCTTTAAATTTGGCTCGACTGTCAATTCGCAGCCAATGGAGGTCACGGAGTGAGGCTGAGATGGGAGTCCTATTGGGAACTTTACAGAGCAGTCTGGCAGCTGAGTTCTGTGTGACCTGCAACTTGCGCAGCACTTCCTTGCTTGCCCCTAAATAAAGTACGTTACCGTAATGCAATCTGGATGCTACAAGGGCCTGGATGACAGTTTTTTGGGTTGACAAAGGGAGCATCCAGAGAATTTTCCTAAGCCACTTGAGAATGGCAAAGCAGGCGGAGGCCACTTTGACCACTTGTTGCTTCATCGTCAATTGGTCATCAATAATGACGCCTAGATTGCGGGCTGATGGGGAGGGGAGAGGAGGAGAACCCATTTGTGAAGGCCAGCGGTGGGGGCCCCAGAGGGTTTTTATTATTACCGAAAAGAAGGAGTTCAGTTTTTCCACCATTCAGTTTTAATGTATTGGCATGCATCCAGTCAGCAATGTTTATTAGTCCAGACCGGAGCGCTGAAGAATTAGAGGTGTCTTTACAGGAAAGTGAAAAGATGAGCTGAGTGTCATCCGCATAAGAGTATATAGTTAGCCCGTCTTGCTCAGCTATCGTAGCCAGAGGGCTAACGTATATGTTAAAGAGCAATGGGCTCAGTATGGAGCCTTGAGGGACTCCATACTGGGATACATGAGTTTTGGAATGAGCGGTAGGGGAGAGGACTTGAAAGGTGCTGTTGGGTAGGACGCTGGATAGCCACTGAGTGCTAGGCCAGTGACACCACGGGATTGGAGAGTATTTAGCAGACCCCCCAAGCTATTGCGGCATGGATTAGCAAATTTAGCCGCACAAAAATGGAAATTTAGTGGCATTTTTGTGGCACTTTATTTTACTCATAATCATTCATTTTCAGCCTTAAATAAATAGAAAATGTTGTAGCGGAGTATTCCACTTTAAAATAGGAATGTTTAAAGTTCTGCTGCTCTACGGAAGCACAGCTCCAATCCTAACCTCGTTTGAGGGGGTCCTATTTCTCCCTGGGATGTTCTAGCACCCATGTACGCACCCTGCTGGGGCGCCGCTGCCTCCTGGATCCACGAGGCACGACGTCTCTTCCTCCGGTGCCCTAGGGCACAGGATAGTAGTGGGTGGAGGTGCATTGCCGCGGCTAATGTAAGGATGTTAAATATTGCCCTATGCCGTGGCAGACACACTGAGTCCAATAGATGGGAAAACGTGTAATGTTTTTTTCCCTGTCAGTTAATATCGCATTATTGTGATATGCTACAGGATGGATCTGTCCTCACCGTAAAAAGAAATGGGAGACGCCCTGTATGTGCTTTCTGTAAGTCCAGTAATCTTGCGTACCATGCAAGCTATGGGGATCTTTTTATTTGAAATTGGGCAATTAATATTGAGACCACCACCTGCAGGACCAGAAACCCTGTTAAAGAAGTGCCGGTGCTGAGCACCTGAAAAGCACCTGCTCAAATTAAGCACTGCACACAGATTATTTGCATGTTAATGTGTCCTTGCTGTTCCACCCCCCGAATTTTTTCTTAGCCCCCAATATTCCCCCCCCCTGCCTGAAATTTGGCTCTAGTTGCGCCTCTGGCCAGTTCCAAGGGATACTGTAAAACTCGGAATGTAGTAAAAAAAAAGAGCCTAGTCACAAGGTTGGAAATGCGCTCCTTGGAAGGGCTTCGAGCCCACTGGATGAGGCGCTGTCTCCATAAGTGATGTGTATATGCCAAGAATGTTTGATCCAGTTCTATTTAGGACGAATGTTGACGAAAGGCATTAGAGTGCTTTAAATGAACATTGTTACATTACACAAGATCAGATTTGTATTTTAAAATGTTTATAGGCACGGCGAGATGAACTGAATTGCCTAGAATCACGGGCTGTTGAGCGGACACCGAGGTGTCTAAATCCAGCATTTCTGACC
Source organism: Lissotriton vulgaris (assembly GCF_964263255.1). Classification (NCBI taxonomy): domain Eukaryota; kingdom Metazoa; phylum Chordata; class Amphibia; order Caudata; family Salamandridae; genus Lissotriton; species Lissotriton vulgaris. Next base: position 392,790 of record NW_028251263.1, read on the forward strand.
ATTAGGCCACATACTCTCTCCTGTGACTGGCTTGTCCTTGCATTGCTGCAATATGCAATGTTACGTGTGCAATCACGGGTATTAAAAGATTTGGTAGTCAAAATGTGAGGTATTGCTGACTTTGTAGGTATGGTGTCTCCCAACTCTTCTCTCTCTTCTCTATTGTATGTATTACTCCTTTCACCCCCACTGCCATTTACAGCCTGCTCCTCCCAAAAGGTCAAAAAATTAAGCTATTTTGTGTACTTCCACGTCCTGCCGCGCAACACCCATTAGACTCAAAGGGCTTCCACGAAATTAGTAAGTTGGGAATTGATATGTTTCTCCAGAATCTTGGAAAAAACTGGAAGGAGGGAAATGGGTCGAAAATTCGATGGGACCTCTGGATCGGAATTAGCTTTTTTCAGCAGAGGCACAATCATGGCATGCTTCCAAGCTGCAGGGACTGTTGCTTCACATAAAGAAGTATTGAGTAGTTCCATGATTAAATTAAGTATGGGGTGGTCGAGCTTTTGAAGGACCAAGGGAGGAAGTGGATCCTTGGGGGACCCAGATTTGATACTTGTAGGAACTGGGATCACCAGTTCCCGGGGAGTAGTTTGGCGCGCGCAGGCAGGCACCCGAGAGCTTAGGTGTAAAGTGACCATACAGCACACACATCCACTGAGGCATAAAACGCACGCAATAACTGACACCACACCAGTGAAGTTGATTAAAATCAATAAGCTTTTATCTAGGATGTAATCGGGGCTGGCAGATCAGGCAGGGCAATCAATTACTCAAGGTCGCATTAACTCGTTGGCACATTTCATTATGCAGAGCAACCATCTCAGTAGGTAGAGCAAACATTTCATTAGAAATCAGGCCACCTCTCATTAGGCAAGAAGGAACATTTCCTTAATCAGCAGTAAACATCTCATTAGATCAGAGTAAACCTTTCCTCACTCAGGAATACACATTTCAAGAATCACTTCCAGTAGGACTAAGCATTTCATGGATCAGGGATCAACATTTCATTAAATGGGAATAACCAACGCCTTGAGCAGGGATGAACATTTCATTTTAAACCCAGTGCAGGACCTTTCCTGAAAACACAGGTTCCTATAACAGTACTGGCCCAGCTCAGGGGCCTGGTAGTCTTGCAGTCCCTTCTCACAGTCTCTCAGGGCCAACAGGGCCCAACTACAACTTTTCCTGGGGGAGGGGCGGACACAGGGCTCCCTTACCGCTCCTAAGGGCCCCGCTTGTCCAGAGTCTTCCGCCCTCCTCCCCAGGGGATTACCTCTTGTTCTTCAGCTCCTCGGGGAGCCCTTGCGGAGATCTATGGTGGTGGTGCCACCCGGGGGACGGGCGCTCACTTCAGCACCCCTTCCCCCCGGTGATGTCTAGGCCTCCTGTGGGTGGGGCGCCCCCCCGGGGCTGGTGATGGCTGTTGGGAGGCTCCTTCTGAGCCCCCCCACAGGTTTCTTCCCGGGTCTCGGTCCTCCTTCAGCCTCCGGAGCCCAGGAGCAATCACAGGAGGCTGCGGGGAGGCACACCCCCGGCCACCAATGGCACAGCAGCCTGCGGGGGTGGGACAGCCTCTCCCCAATCGCGGGGCCACAAAGGCAGGAGCGCTGCCGATGACGCGGCACCCCTGTCACGTGATGCGGGTGTACTGGCTTCAGGGCCAACCGCGGTCCGCTCTGGATTCCGGCGGCCCTCTCCTGACACCGGGGGCCGCGGCAACGATACCCCCAGCGGGGGTCTCCCTCGGGCAAACACCAGGTCGCACGGTGATGATCAGCCAGACTTCAGGAGCTCCCAGAGGGCCGGGGCTGCAGCAGTGAGTTAGGGATGACAGCGCCTTCAAAGGGCAGGGCTCCGGGGAATGCACCCACAGAGTCCAGGGTCACAGCGCTTCCAGGACACAGCGCGACGGCGGGCAGGGTGGCGCTTGATGAGTATAGCGCCGCGGGGGCACAGCGCTGTGGCAGGCAGCAGTGTTCGGGTGCCCAGGGCTTCTCAAGGGCACCGCAAGTCTGGGGATAACAGCACTTCTGGCAGTCCAGTAGGAGAGCGCTGGGGGGGACAAGGTAGGCAGTCTAACCATTCAAGCAAGGCAGGACAGGCCACACGACCGTGGCAGAATAGCAAAGGAGGCACAGGCCAAGTAAAGGGGAGCAGAACTGACACAGCACCAGTACCTGGTTGATCCCCAGTAGTCCTGCGGGCAGGCAAAAGTCCTTGGCGTTTGCTGGTTTCTGAGCCCTTGGTAGGTAGTTGCTTGGGGGGGGTTTGAGTCAGTGGCTTAAGGCAAATGGGTCCTTGTAGGTCACTACAGGTGGTCCTTGGGTTCCCATCCCGCCGGGCCATATCAGTTGGCTAGTTCAGTGTTCCTCACACAGCTTGGCAGGCAGCACCTCAGCCCTGTCACTCCCTGTGGTATAGGTTCCTGACTAGGCCCTACCGCCTAAGTCTCCTGTGTAGGTTCCCCCAGGTCAGTGATGCCCCAACTGACTAAAAACTTTCCCTCCTTTCTTTATATATGCCCAGGTCAGGTGACCACACTCTAAGGCGGTAAAAGCAGACCCCTCCTCTATTCTGGAAGGTTCCAGGAGCTTCCCTACTCTAGCTATGGGCAGGCAAGGCAGGCTGGTGTTACTACAATGTTTAAGGGTCCCAGCCAGCTCCTGGCAACTAGGGTGCTACTAAAAAGACCACGCTGCAGAAGCGGGACCTTTGGCAGCCATGTTGGGAGAAGAGAGCACCTGCACTTTAGTATTGATTAGCAATGGGAAGGCGCTCCGAGACCTAAGGCTAACGAAAAAGAGTGTGGGAAAAATGAGGCAAGGGCGAAAAAAACAGGGAAAGACCACCCTAGGGCTGACAGGTCTAACAATACTGGTAAGAATATTACGGAAGGAGGAGATGTCAAGTGGAGTCCATTTGTCTAACCATATGTTGCTGTTGGCATGAATGAGTTCCTGAGAGAGACTTTCTTTTGAGAGATTATCAGATTGTGAATTTATTAAAGTAGACGTCTGTTTATCAAAATCGGTGTAGATGTTATCAATTTTATCAACAAAGAATTCTGCTTAAACATCGCATTGCTTAGAATCCAGGCATGGGGATTTGGGCTGACAAGTGGCACTCGAAAGTTCCTTGACAACTTTCAAGAGTATTTTGGGGCAGTTTTGTGCACGTAAAACAGTTAGATTAGCGTGCTCTGCCCGAGTCGGAGCTGTATTACACATTGAATGAAACTTGCTTAAGGCTGATTTATATAGTAATTTTGTTCTTGGATCGTAGTCTTTGCGCCAGCTTCTTTGTACGTTTTTGCATTTAGTTTTTCCTTGTTTGAGTTTTTCAGAAAACCAAGGGGCTGGTGGTGGTTATATTTCTTATTGGTCGGGGGTAGACGTGCGTCAATGGAATAGGTAAGCCATTGTTGAAGGACCGCATCATCATCTAGATTGGTAACGGAGGTAACTGGCCTAGTGTTTCCTAGAAAAAGGTTACATTTGTTTATATCTAGATCTTTACAGTTTCCGGCCTTCCTAGACCGAGAGGTGTATAAGGGGTTCTTGGAATTTTGCTCATGTTTAATTTGGAATTCAGTCAAAAAATGATCGGACCAAAGGATGGGGATGGCGGGTTTACGTAATACGGTGGTAAGGTTGGAGAAGATAGGATCAAGTAAGTGTCCTGCTTCATGGGTGGGGCCTGAGTTGTGAAGAATAACGTTCAAAGCAGCCAGATCCGCAATGAGATTGGCGCTAGAGGGACAGGTAATCTCGTTGAGATGTCCATTAAGGTCGCCCACAATCAAGAAGTTAGTGGCTTGTAGTAATAGAGGGGCAATGCGAGGCCCAAGCACCGACTGGTCCCGGGGGGCAATAAATTAAGGTCTATGAGAGAGTGAAGTTAGGTGAGAGCAAAAGTTTAAAAAGACCGGCTTTGCAGTCATGGAAGTCTAGATCATCCCATTTACATTTGTAGGAGGTTTTAAAAATTATTGCTATCCCTCCTCCATCCTTATCGACACGGTTTCTTCCAAGGTATGTGTAATTAGGGGGAAGTGCAGTAGCAATATCCGGGCCGGAGCCATCGCTTAACCATGTCTCTGTGAGGAAGATGGCATCTGGTTGAGAAACAGAGAGCAGGTCATAGATGTCTCTTTTATGTTTTGGGAGTGATCTACAGTTTAGGCTAAAGAAGGTGAAATCCGAGACTGGCAGTTTTTTTGGCATTCGAAGCAGGTGCAAGACCTAGTTTACTAGTATTCAGGTTAGAAGAGGAAGGTGAAAAGGAGAAACCACAGCAAGAGCAGTAAGAGGGGCTTGAGTCACAACTAAGGGGAGCGCGGTGTGTGTAGGTGGTAGGCCGGAAGGACAAGAGGGCTTCCCGGGGGTATTTGAAAGGGCCATGATGAAATTGGGCAGGGGTTCTGGCCCCAAGCCCCATGCGGACGGGCACAGATGGGCTTGCCTTTGGCGCGCCTTCGGCGTGCCAGCAGCTCGCCCGCTGCTCGTGTCCGCTGCGCGTCTTGAAAGGCATCTATTTTTGAGGGCGTTGATACGTCAGCTGCGAGCAGCTGATTGGCAGCCTGGCCTGGAAGTTGTAAATCACTTCCTCAAGGCCCGGTTCCCGTCCCTCCACACAAACCAAACTTTAGGCGGTGGACCGGGGACACAGAACACAAAAGTAAGTACGGTGTTAGTCTGCTCGTGCTCCGGCTCACACAGGAAAATGTTGATACAAGATGATGCAATTTCAGTTTTCCCAGGAAACCCAGTGTCCTTGGAAGGAAGGCGCTTTACTGGGTTTGACAATGTTCACAGGCGGCTGTCCGATCTTAGAAAAGGGAACGAGAGATTTGACAATTAAAGGCAATCCTTGCAGTATGTAATTCAGGCCCGCTTCGAGCAGGGGGGCCGGGTGGGCCTGACCCACCCGAACATGACCTTTGGCCCACCCAGTTAGGGCAGAAGAGGCAATGGAGAACACACCTGTTAACTGCTTCCTCCATCCCAAACTCTGAATGTTGTAATGTTTTTTCACTTTTTTTGGTTTCTTTAGTTTGAAAATAGAAATTTATTGAAATAATTATGCAATTAGAATACAGAGGAAAAACAACTCCTTATGCATGTCATCACAAAAATGAAATACATATAAAGCGGCTGCACGAGGATAATTTCTCCCAAATTAGGTTCGGCAAGGAGGGAAAGTCAACCGCTCCCATCCCGATTAAATGTGGTGTTCGCCAGGGCTGCGTGCTTGCCCCACTCTCTTTAGCCTCTACATAAACAGTTTAATAGACTTCCTCCTTGCAGAGAAAGATCTTGATGCCCCTAAGATGGCATCATGCAAAATCCCAGCAATGATGTTTGCCGATGATACCTTACTAGTATCCACATCACCCATGGGATTCCGAGGGTACTCCATAGATCTGAAGAGTTCTGTAGTGAGAGAGGACTAGAAATTAATCTACAGAAAAACACATTAATGGCGTTTAACACCACAAAAAGTATCAGAGTAAATCCATCCTTAAATGGCAAACCCCTCGTGAGAGTTTCCTCTTTCGATTATCTCGGCATCACAATCACAGAGACCATGGATTGGGGGGCACAAATCAAAAAGTCCTCTCAGAAATTGTCCCAATCGTCAGGTGGTATTATGAAGGTTTTTTGTAAGTCCAGCCATAAACCAGTAAGCTCTGCTATTGAAATTTATACGGTCCAAGCCCGGGGAGGGGCGTTATATGGCGCAGAATTATGGGGCCACTGTAGGTCTGAGAGCCGAACCCAGACAGAGAACAACTTCCTCAGACAGTTGCTTAATCTCCCAGGGAGCACCCCGCTCATTCCGCTCCGATTAGACTTGGGAGTAAGGGCAAATGCCGATGAATCGAATCTTAGACCCTAATTATACTGGCGGCGCTTGTGGGTTACCCCAGAACTTGTAGCTTACAGGGAGGAACTAAAAGAAGTGATGAATCTACGGGGGCAGCCAATCTGTCGTGGCTTGCGCACATCAAACGCATGCCCGCTAGTTTGGGGCAGGGGGAACTCTGGGGAAACCCGGATCTCGCTTGTATCCTACTCTCCAGGGAATTGCTAAAAGACCATTATGGGGAGTTCAAGCCAGCACAGCTGTATAGTAGCCCCGAGTAGGCAAGCTAACCTCAGTCCGCTTCGAGCCGGCCTTGGATGATATTAAGCCGGCAGCGGCTAGAAAGCTTTTTCTACAGTTCAAACATGGGGCTTTGTCCTTCCGCTCCTTTACACACATGTTTTAAACTGCCTGACATGTGACTGCCCTGTAGAGACAGTCCTCCACATGTTTTTTAGCTGCCCTGGTTAGCAAGAAAACGGTGGCTGGTGCAGCTCTTTGGAAACCTAGGAACTAGGCGCTGCTCTGAGGCGTTCAGGATACTGAAAACAAGACTCTGGCATCCCAATAGTATACTCAGTTGCAGGCTTCCTGTTTTCTATGTGGTGCACCCGCAGAGCACTCTTAAAACTATCCCAAGGAGTCTCGATCATGGTTCTGCACGAATGAAATAGGGCACCTTTGAGGACCCCTTTACATTACCAACTATTCGGAAAAAGTTCCCACCTATGGACACCCTTCTTTTTACATTCATGTCCTGTTGTCCAATAGCCAGCTGTACCTGAGCTATGTATGTAGTGTCTATAATCATGCTCTAGGACTTTTTAATATATTTATTCACCATGTTTTAAGGATTTTTAAATGCCAGTATGGTTCCCTGCCTCGAGTAGTGTACTGTTATAATAGACGTGACATTCTCTTGGTGGGGTAGCCTGTACTGTGGGGACAGTGTCAGGCAATGTTTACGACCACAAAAATCAAGTGTTTTGTAGGTAGCGCTTGTGATTATGTTTTTAGGATAAATTGTTCTTATCTAAATTATCTATTTCTTCTGCACTATGCACTTTCAAGTGTGAAGTACTGTCTCCTGTTTTGAATAATCCATCGCTTTATCTGTTGTGTCCTCCTTTTGATAAACTAATTAGATTAGAGGGCATCTTAAAAATGAGCCCGGAATTCACCAATCACAAATATGTGTCAAGCAATGCCTACGCCCTCTTTTTACTACCTGTTTTTCATCACCTGCATCTTGCTCTCCTTGTAGCTTCAATAGCATTTGTATGCATTGTATTTCTACTTTTAAGGTCATATCGACCGATAAAAAGTGTTATTGATTGATTGAAATACATAGCAATATCCGGAAGAAACGCATCAATTCTATGTCAACATGAAAACAATCTATGATAAGATCTAAACTGCATAAAACCAATAAAAGATATGTTATTAGTAGAGAACTATTCATGGAGGTTTAGGAACTTCTTACATTTTAGGATTATGTAACTGTGAATTACGGGCAGAAATGTTTTACAAAACTAGTTGTGTCACCATAAGAGATCCATTTTAATAGCAAGTGCAACTGGATAGACATATGCTAAGTCTGTGATTGTAACAGACTCCATACTTCCATGCCTGAAAGATTCCATGAGAAGTGTCTTTTCAAGATTTTGTTATTTGTTGACAAGCAACAGCCAGATGTAAATCTATTATATAAAAATTCTTAGGTTGGGATATACAGTATTTTGAAATACTACCTAGAAATATGTTAGTAAAATTAAATGGGACTTGTGTGTTAAAAATAGTATTTAGCTGAGGGGGGGGGGGGGGGGTCGCTAGATGGCACACAGCGGAATGGCTGCCTTCTGAGACAGCTCCGCCGGCCAAGTCCGTAATGCGTTAAAAAACGGACATTTAGTGGACTCAAAATTATCGAATGATGGCTGAAATATGCATCGGAATGCTACTGCTCTGAGCTGAGCGGCTGTAAGGCTGATATAGCGCTGCTACAACCTTGCACTGAACGACGAGAGCGGAGCGCCGGACGGGTCGCGACCAGATCAAGATGGCGGTGCCCTGATGCGGGACTATCCAGGAGCAGACAAGGTACAGAACTGCGAGTTAAGGTGCTGCGAGAAATAAATATTGCACCGCTGGATGCATAAGGCATGTGACGCTGTTCCTTGTAGATGACCAGAAAACATCGGAAGTGCCGCAGGGAGCTGTGCGAACACTTGAAATGCGGGCTGCGGGAAGTCAGCACAAAATGGCGGATTGCACTGACGGCGGCGTCCATTAGCAATATGTGGTGAAATGCGGAGCTTCAGATGTCCATCAACGACGTACCGTGCACCTTGCTCCCAATGCTTGCCACCACTTAACTATTCTCTGCTACTAGAATGGCTGCTGACAACACTAGATCCGTGAGCCAATATTCAGCTTCAAGCGGCGCTGTGAGTAGTCCACCTGCTGCGTGAACGCAGAGCCTGGGAGGTGTACGGAGACACGAAGGCACAGCACGGTACATGCGACATTGGGATGAGGGGAGGCACGCATTGACTAGAAACCATACGGCACGCTATCAACAAACACCCCACAAGTTGCGCGTACTGTGAATATTGCTGTCGATTATCATGGTGAATAGTGCACCATATGGACCCTGCTGACTAGGATGCTTCTGCCCTAATATCTCTGCTCTGAATGTGCGTTTCTTCACACCGTGATCCTGCAGATCAAGGATCTATCCTGCCATAGCACGGATCCGCAACGGTGCCTCCTGCTGGGTGACTTGTTTGGTGTCAGTGGCTGCCCCTGTATGAGTGCCTAACTGCTGCTGTAGCGCCAATCTCACTAACAGATACCTGTGGGTTCTGCTTAAGACTGTCTGGTGCACAGCGGCTGGGATACCTAATAAGGCGGGAACGTACTTGCTAGCACTGCAGGGTACAACACAGCGCCCCATCCACTTCAAGGTGATAACCACTGCTTTCCCTCTGCGCTGGTAGTATCAATTTGCATGAAAATGGGGAAGCCGGAGAAACAACAATCCAAACTGCCGTTTGAGGCGAAGAAGCACACCAAAGGTGCAATGGCGCACCCGTACACTAAACTGGACAACGAAACAACGACTACCAATAGCATGGAACATGTGCTGCAGGCCATACAGCAGAGTTTGCAAGACATAAATGGGAAACTCGACACCATCACACAACGGGTCGACAACATGGCGGCTAAATTGGACAAGCATGGAGAACGACTCGTCGAGGCCGAAACACTGATCACCGCAGCGGAAGATGAATCCCACACCACCACGCAAAAATGCTTGGAAATGGAGAAACTCTTGGATGCTATTAAAAATAAAGCAGAGGATTTAGAAGCGAGATCCCGCCGCAATAACATCCAAATTGCGGGCGTACCAGAATCTACTAACACAGGAAAGATGGAAACATACGTGGAAGACATGATTCGCAACATATTTGGCGAAGAGCATTTTTCGACAGTCCTACTAGTTGAACACGTGCATAGATCCCTAGCTCCAATGCCGAAACCTGGCGCAACATCGCAGCCTATTGTCGCCCGTATTCTTAATTACAGAGACCGTGATGCCGTTTTGAGGTTGGCTCAAGAGAAAAGAGACATTAATTACCAGGGTAAAGCACTGGAGTTCTACCCAGACTTCAATGCAATGGTCCAACTTGCGCGCAAAGAATACAACCCGGCGAAGAAGAAGCTACGTGAAATGGGAATAGAATACACTATGCTCTACCCCGCTCGCCTGAAGGTGACACATGAAGGCCGCTCCATGATACTACAAATGCCAAAAGCAGTGCCAGAATTTTTAAAGAAACTCAACCACAGATGCAGAGAACAGAAACGTGATGGACAGTCCCAAGACTCGGAATGAACATCCACCAACAGGGTAGGAAACATTAGGACCCTGAACTCAGAGACTGGTAAGGCAGATGGACGGCATATTGTTTTAAAAATGACCTATTGGCACTCTCAAGTAGCAGTACAGGTCAAATAACTTGGTGACATTCGGAGTTTCACTCCACATTGACACTACTGACCTTCTGTGCTGTCCAGAGTGCGCTAGATCGAGCTGCACCGGATATGATGATTTAACTGAGATGGTGGCTCTGAGTAAACAGTCTAATCTAGTGCGCACACTGAAATACAGTTGTTTTCTGTACAGGCAATAGAGTGACAGAGGGATTATCCTACAGGGCACCATAATATGTGAGCTATATGGCTATAGCAAAAGAGGTTGTGTGTCCATGCTTGGCTTCAACTACAGATCTCATGTAACTAGTTGCTGTGTCCTATGGAGGGAGATGTGAGGACAATTGCGTTATAATGTATTCTATACATAGGGTATAGACCTTTAATACTCTTGTTGCCAGCCGCTACAATTAGACCACGTTTAGTCTGCATAACTAATGTATACCTGGCCACAGCCACTATGTTGGATGCAGATGCGTGCACCTGGTGGAATCCCCAAGCTGGTGCTCCCCGACCAAAGTTTGTTTCTATTGTTGCCTTTTGTAGGGATATGTCTTTGGCATAGTTGGGATGCTGAAGTGGGAGGAGGGTGGGGGGACGATGTTAGATTTTGTTCTATAGACCAATGCACTTGAGAAACATCACTGAAATCCAGAATAATATCGCTATATGTAATGTTCTTACTCACCTTCAGGAAATCACGCAAGGCATGCGTGCTATAACTGGTATAATATACTGTAAAAGCTAATGTATGCTAATATCATCTACTGACAAGTTACAACCTAAACATTTAAATGTATGACCTTATCAATGCCTCATTTGACCAAGGAGTGGTTCCCCCTAGTTGGAAACATGCAGTGGTTAAAGCACTGCAGAAGAAACCAGGACTTGACCCCCAAGACTTTACAGACCTTCGACCAATCTCTCTTTTGCCGGGCCTGAGTAAGATTGCAGAGAAGGGCGTAAATCAACAACTTTCGTCCTTCCTAGAAACTAACAATCTGTTCCGCCCCTCGCAAACAGGGTTTCGCCTAGGTCAGGAGACTGAGACCGCCCTTCTAACAGTGGTCGAAGAAGAAAGGTGCATCTTAGTTTCGGGAGGATCAGCTTTACTGATCCTCCTGGATCTAAGCGCTGCATTTGACACTATGGACCATGATATCCTGATCCAGCGTCTCCTTAATCTAGGGGTGAGAGGCACCCCACTGTGATGGCTCACATCCTTTCTGAAGGACAGAACCTTCCAGGTCTGTGAAGGAAATGTACGCTCCAAGTCTTTCCCCCTCCAGTGTGGGGTTCCTCAGGGCTCTTCATTGAGCCCTACCTTATTTAACGTCTACATGGCCCCCCTGGAGGATGTTCTCACTCCCTTTGGGATCAAAGCCGTCACATACGCTGACGACACCCAAATGGTCGTCTCACTCTCACTGGAAAAAGACAAACTCAGAAAACTGCATGACTGCCTTGCAGGAATTTATAACTGGATGTGGGACTCACGACTTAAATTAAATGGCACAAAAACAGAGCTTCTAGGTCATCGAATAACATCCCTTCCCACCTCTATATGGCTTCTAGGTCATCGAATAACATCCCTTCCCACCTCTATATGGCCACTGTGTCTAGGAGCTCTCCCACATCCTAAGAAAGAACTCAAAAGCCTAGGGTTCTGGCTGGAGCAAGACCTCTCCTTGAAAACACAGGCCAAAAAAATAGCTGGCACCTGTGTGGGCCTACTTCGCTCAGCCCGGAAGATTCTTCCCCTACTCCCGACACATTCCCAAAAGCTGCTCATTCAAGGTCTCATCTTGTCCAGATTGGACTACAGCAATGCCCTGTTTATGGCTGCGCCTGAATCCACTATTAATATCCTTCAGCGCACCCAAAACGCAGCAGCAAGGCTGTTGACAGGCACCACCCGGAGAGCATCAGCAAAACCAGCACTCAGAGCCCTCCACTGGTTGCCTGTCCCAGAAAGGATCACATTTAAGGCTCTGTATCACTCCCAGATCCTTGCAGGGTAAAGGACCCCCAATGCTAGGGACAATACTCTATCCCTATAAAACTATTAGGTCCCTGCGCTCATCCCAAGGCAACCTGGCCACTGTTCATAGAGTCAAAAAGGCTGGAGGACGACGTTTCTCGGTCACAACAGCCACCCTTTGGACCTCCCTGCCGGCCTGGATGCGAATTGAACCGAACCATATGAAGTTTCGTAAACTTCTGAAGACATATATTTTCCCACAATAATAACTAAAAATGTATGCCTCTTACCCCCCCTGCCCCCCCTCAGTTTTCCACTGCACCTTCAGCGCTGGGACGCTCCCAGGCAGCCATGCGCTTTATAAATCCTTTTTCATTCAATTTCATTCATTCAACGTTCGAGGGTTGAATAATCCAAAAAAGATTTGTCAAATTTTTGCATATTTTGACAGGTTGAGGGTAGACACTGCCCTCCTGCAGAAAACACACATTGCCCCTAATGCAACTAACAATATCGGGTGCAGATGGGCGGAATCAATTCATAGTTCTGCTTATTCCTCTTATTCCAGGGGGCTCCTCATTTTGATTAGGAAAGGTCTGTATTTCAGTCGAACCTCTTAAACGGGCACTAGGTAAATTGAAAGATATGGCTGACACGCAACTTACTGATATATTTGGAGAACCCAACATCCCGAGCGCATGGAGGCCACACACACATCAGCAGCACACAATAGCTGGTCACGTATAAATTACTGGTTGGGCACTGATGACATCGCTATGGACAGAGTTCGTTATGCACCTACCTCGAACATTATCCGATCATAATCCGGTGTTACTTTCAATAACTATACCGCATTATGCGCCAAAACCTTACAGCTGGAGATTTAATGCAAAAGCATTATTATACTCCCTATACAATGACACCATTAGTCAAGCCATCACTAAATATTTTGAACTAAATGTTCCAACCACTGAAGATCCGGCCCTGCTATGGGAGGCTTTCAAAGCAACAATTAGAGGGGTCTGCACCAATACTGGCATTCTTCAAGATATACAGAGACAACTCTCCATGCGGGAAGATAGATTGCGCACATTGGAGCAAGAATATGAATATACACAAGATACAAAACTATTAGGGGAAATTAGGACTGTCCTAACGGTATGTCAAACATATGCAGACGAATAACTAAAATATGTAGCGAAACGGCAAGTGGCGCGATCTTATGGGGAGGGGGGCAGACCTGGTAGGAACCTGGCAGCTAAAATATGAGCAGGGCATTCACCCCACAAAATCCGGGCGGTCGGGGATACCAAGGGGATCCTGCACCATGATACTCGGTATACTGTGGGAGTTCATGGCAACATATGGTGATTTATATACCGCACAACCCACTGCCACCCCAGAGGAAATCATGGAATATTTAGCAGAGGTATCGATAGTGTGGCTGTCAGATGCGCAGAGAGAATACCTATCATTGCCTGTCACTGTTGAGGAAGTAACTGAAGTTATTTAATCGTTACCAAATGGAAAAGAGCCGTGCCCCGACGGATTCACTTGTGAATTCTATAAGTCATTCGTAGATCAGATAGCACCCTACAGAGTGGAGATGTACGCAGATGCCCACGATAAACGACTGTTGCCACCAACGCTGAGGGAAGCCATGATAATTGCCCTTTTGAAACCACACAAAGATCCTGAATACTGTGATTCCTATAGGCCCCTGTCCCTAATAAACGTAATCAATCAATCAATCAGTGACACTTATAAAGCGCGCTACATACCCGTAGGGTCTCAAGGCGCTGGGGGGGGGGGGGGTGCCGCTACTGCTCGAACAGCCAGGTCTTCAGCTTCTTCCTGAAGGCGAGGTGGTCTTGGGTCAGGCGCAGGTCGGACGGGAGGGAGTTCCAGGTCTTGGCGGCCAGGTAGGAGAAGGACCTTCCTCCTGTAGTCGCTCTTCGGATGCGGGGGACGGCGGCGAGGGCGTGGTTGGCTGATCGGAGGTGGCGTTTGGGAGCGTAGAAGTTGACTCGGCTGTTGAGGTAGCTCGGGCCTTGGTCGTGTAGGGCTTTGTGTGCGTGGGTGAGGAGGCGGAAGGTGATTCTCTTGTTGATGGGGAGCCAGTGAAGGTCTCTCAGATGTCCGGAGATGTGGCTGGATCGTGGGATGTCGAGGATGAGTCTGGCTGAGGCGTTTTGGATCGGCTGGAGTCTCTTCTGGAGCTTGGCGGTGGTCCCGGCGTAGAGGGCGTTGCCGTAGTCCAGTCGGCTGGTGACGAGGGCCTGGGTGACGGTCTTCCTGGTCTCTGTGGGGATCCACCAGAAGATCTTCCGTAGCATGCGTAGGATGTTGAAGCACGCCGAGGAGACGCTGTTGACTTGCCTGGTCATGGAGAGGGAGGAGTCCAGGATGAAGCCCAGGTTTCGTGCATGGTCTGTCGGTTTGGGTGCGGTGCCCAGGGCGGGAGGCCACCAGGAGTCGTCCCCGGCGGAGGGTGAGGAGCCCAGGATGAGGACCTCCGTCTTGTCCGAGTTCAGTTTCAGGCGGCTGGTCGTCATCCACTCGGCTACCTCTTTCATCCCTTCGTGCAGGTTGGCTCTGGCGGCGGCGGGGTCATTGGTCAGGGAGAGGATCAGCTGGGTGTCGTCGGCGTAGGAGATGATGCTGAGGTGGTGTTTGTGTACGATGGCCGCGAGGGGGCTCATGTAGACGTTGAAGAGGGTGGGGCTCAGGGATGATCCTTGGGGGACGCCGCAGATGACTTCGGAGGCCTCTGACTTGTACGGTGGTAGGCGGACTCGCTGTGTTCTTCCGTCGAGGAAGGAGATGATCCATTCCAGCGCCTTGTCCTGGATTCCGATGTTGCTGAGGCGCCGTATTAGGGTGCGGTGGCAGACCGTGTCAAATGCCGCGGAGAGGTCTAGGAGGATGAGGGCCGCTGTTTCTCCATTGTCCATCAGGGCTCGGATGTCATCGGTGGCGGCGATGAGGGCGGTCTCGGTGCTGTGTTTGGCTCGGAAGCCGGACTGTGAGGGGTCGAGGGATCCGTTCGTCTTGAGGAAGGCGGCCATCTGCTTGTTGACGGTCTTCTCGATGACTTTGGCTGGAAACGGGAGAAGCGAGATGGGGCGGTAATTCTTGAGGTCGGTGGGGTCCGCTGTTGGTTTCTTGAGTAGAGCGCTGAGTTCGGCGTGTTTCCAGCTTTCAGGGATGATGGCGGTGTCGAAGGATGTGTTGATGATGTCTCGCAGGTGGGGTGCGATGACAGCGTCGGCCTTGTTGAAGACGTGGTGAGGGCAGGGGTCGGTTGGTGATCCGGAGTGGATGGAGTTCATCGTGCGGATGGTGTCTTCGGTGCTGATCGGGGTCCAGGCGTGGAGGGTGGTGGTGGGGGGGGGGTGGCTGGTCGGTCGTGGTGTGCGTTGGTTGGTTGTTGAAACTGCTGTGTATGTCCGTGATCTTGTTGTGGAAGTATGAGGCGAGGGAGTTGCAAAGGTCTTGCGATGGGGTGATGTCGTTGTTTCCTGCGCTGGGGTTGGAAAGCTCTTTCACGATGTTGAAGAGTTCCTTGCAGTTGTGTGCGTTGTTGTCCAACCGGTCCTTGAATGCTGTTCTCTTGGCGGCGCGGATCAGCTGGTGGTGTTTCCGGGTGGCAAGTTTGTAGGAGGTCCTGTTGTCCGGTGTCGGTTCCCTTTTCCAGACTTTCTCGAGGGCTCGGCAGTTCTTCTTGGAGCTCTTGAGTTCGTCGGTGAACCATGGGGCCTTCTTGCTGCCGGGTCTGCTAGGCGGGGTCCTCAGCGGGGCGAGTTTGTCCGCGCAGTTGCTGATCCACTTCGTGAGGTTGTCTGCGGCCTGGCTGGGGTTCGCTGAGCTGGCAGGAGGGTGTTGGCTCAGGGAGGTGGCGAGCTGGTCTGCTGTGATCTTGTTCCAGCTTCTGCGGGCGGTGTGTTGCTGGTGTTGGTGGGTCGTCGTTCTCTTGAAGGTGAAGTGGACGCAGCTGTGGTCCGTCCATTGAAGCTCTGTGGCGTGGCTGAAGTCGATGTCTGTGCTGGATGAGAAGACGGCGTCGAGTGTGTGTCCGGCGAGGTGGGTGGGGGTGGACACCAGTTGCTTGAGTCCCAGGTTGGCGAGGTTGTCGAGCAGGGTGCTGGTGTTGTGGTCGTTGTTGTTCTCCAGATGGAAGTTGAGGTCTCCCAGGAGGATGTAGTCAGCGGAGGGGAGGGCATGCGGGCTGACGAAGTCGGCGATGTCCTCGCTGAATTGCGTGCGTGGTCCAGGGGGTCGGTAGATCAGGGTGCCTCTGAGGGTGGTGTTCGGGTTGGTGTGGATCTGGAAATGCAGGTGTTCGGCGCTGGTCAGGGTGTTGTCGGTGCTGGTCGTGAGACGGATGGTGTTCCTGTGGATGATGGCGATGCCTCCTCCCATCTGGTTGGCGTTTCGGTCCCTCCGGACGATCTTGTAGCCCTCTGGGATAGCGATGGCGATGTCGGGAGCTGAAGAGGCGTTCATCCAGGTCTCCGTGAGGAAGGCAACGTCAGGGGCTGTGGCGTCTAGAAGGTTCCAGAGTTCGATGGCGTGTCTGTGGACGGAGCGGGTGTTGAGCAGGATTCACTTGAGGTGGGTGCTGCTGGAGTTCGACTTGGCGGGTGCTGGTGCGGGGCTGGTCCGGATGCAGGAGAACTTGCAGGCGTGGCAGCTGAACGGTCCGTGGGTGCGTCTTGGAGTGGCTTGGTGGCATTCTGGGAGTCGGCCGGTGTTGAGAGCGATGAGGGTGGCGGCTGAGTACGTCAGGCGGGTAGGTCGAGATCTTCGAGGTCCAGGGGTCCTGGCGCTGGTCGCGATCCGGGCGCAGACGGGCTTACCTTTGGCGCGCCTTCGGCGCACAATCGGCGCGCCCGCTGCGCGTTCGCACGGTCGCCATTTAAGGCGAAGTGCGCGGGTGGGCGGGGCAGCTGGGAGGCGGGAGCGGGGAGGGTTACAGAAGACAAAAGGGGCGGGGACAAGCGGCGGTGGCGGGAAGGGAGGGCGGGGGGCGGCGCGGTAGGCGGACAACAAGGAAGGAGAGCAAACACGTAAAAAATGCAAAAACAGGCACAAATTAACGCAAAAAGCGGGGAAAAAGAGAGTTACACAAAGTTAAACAAGGCAAGCACAAAAAAACGTCAAAACAAGGGAAAAAACACTCGCAGCGGCGGCAGCCGGCAAACGAGGCAGCAGCGAGGCAGAGGGCAGGCAAGGGGCACACGCAGCAGCTGGTGGCCGTGCGGCGCGGGGGTGTCCCACAAGTGGATACGAAAATCCTAGCTAAATTGCTTGCTACACACCTACAACCGCTGATGTCCAGCCTAATACTACCAGACCAATCAGGGTTCATTCCATCACGATCAACAGCTCACAACACTAGAACTCTCTTTGCGCTATCACATTATTTAATCCCCAATACTAAAGCTGCTGCGGTTTTATTAGATGCGGCTAAAGCATTTGATTCCATAAAATGGCCGTACCTGCACACGGATTTACGCCGAATGGGATTCCCCCCTATCTTTTTGCAATGGGTGCAAGTACTATACACTGCCCCGACAGCATGTGTGAAAGTTAATAAATATATATCTGATCCTATACACATTGCTAGAGGGACACAACAAGGCTGTCCTCTGTCTCCTCTACTATTTGCAATAGCACTTGAGCTGTTTGCTTGCAAAATAAGACAAGGGCACCACTATTCAGCGCTTCAATTCCCGCAAAGGCCATTACATATATCATTATATGCAGACGACATGATATTATATGTCCGTGATCCCGTGTAACATTTGAATCCTCTATTGAGGTAATATATTACATTCGGGCAGCAGTCCGGACTTAAAATAAATGGGCCCAAGTCCCTAATCAAACCATTGACAGATACTACAACCCCGCACTCCATAGATTATCCACTGGAGTGGCATTCGGAACCAGTAAAATATTTAGGAGTCTGGTATCATCGTGACCCGGAAATAGTTATTCGCACCAATTACGGTAGAGCGGTCTGTGCATTGGAAGACAAAATTAAGCAATGGATCTGCTTGCCGTTATCGTTAGCCGATCGTTTGGCCATTGTGAAAATGGTCATCCTACCGAAATTGCTGTATCAATTAAGCGCCGCACGGAGGTGTTTCGTGGGATTAATGCCATGGTTCTGAAATTGATATTGGGTAAGCAGGCCCGGATTGAAATCCGTGTGCTCACACTGCATTATTCGCAAGGGGGTTCAAGGTACCGGACTTTTTGCGCTCTTACCTATGTGCGCAAGCACAATACTCAAATTTTTGGTATCACGAGTTCATTTGCCTTACACATGTCTTAATTGAAGAAGGTGATGCGCTTCCAATACCACTGACAGCAATCATAACGTACCAACGGCCCCCACTACACATTCAAGACATAAACACCATAGACACGACGAATAACGCCTGGCGAACGATGGGACAGAAAGCACAGAAATTACCACTGTACGCTGCAGCAATGTCATTACATTATCACCCAGAACTATCAGTCACCCAAGAGAAGGTGGGCATGAGTTTACTTAAACAAGTTGGCATAGCTTCCATGGGCGACCGCTACCATAATGGCCAATTTAAGTCATTTGACGCCCTCTCCTACATAAACAATCAGACATTACTATTTGAATTCACTTATCATAGACCGCAGGGTGCGATAAAGAACTTATATACATCTTACCCCGAAGAGCCACGACAACTGTCCTCATTACAGCTACTGATCACCACTCTCACAGCCAAGCATATAGGGGGTCATTAGGATGGCGGGTGGACTTTGCCCGCCATCCTCCTGGGGATTTGGACCGCCCGCCATGAGTGCGGGTATCCTGTGGGGGGAATTAGGATGCGCCCACCACAGTGGCGGGTGCATCCCGCATTTTTAACATTGCGGCGGGCGGTGCTGAAAGCTCCCCCGCCGCAATGTTTAAAATACATGGCATGCATTTGCATACACAAAGCGGCAGGCACCGCGCGGTGCCTGCCGCATTGTGTATGCAAATACAGGGGGGTACCACAGGTACCACCCATGTGCTCCCTCCACCTCACCTTCACCATGGGGGTCCGCAGGGGGCCCCAAAGTTGAGACCGCCTGCCTTTCCGTGGCGGCAATGCCTCTTCCAAAACCCATCCTAATATGGCTGGCGGTGTCTGATAGACACCGGCACCATATAAACCCTTTTCCGCTCTGTCGGCAAGGCGACCGGGGCAGAAAAGCGGCAGACGGTGTTTCCATCTGCCGCGGTCCCCCGCCATAGTAATATGGCGGGGGGGAAATGGGTGTTGGGCGGGCAAGGACGTCGGGTGGATCGCCACCGCCCGCATGGCGTTGGCGATCCGCCCGACATCCTAATGGGCCCCATAGTGTCTAAACTGTATGTTAAATTACAAGAAGATATAGTGGGCTCTACACAGAGTGCACTCGAGAAATGGAATGATAGTTTAGATAATCCACTGACAGGGGAGGAATGGACCATTACCTGCTCGTTAACAGGTTTGTTAATGCCCAATGGGAACCTGTGTATTACATTATAAATATCTCCCCCAGACCTCGTACACACCTGCTCGGCTCCATAGAGATGGCCACGAGCTGATTCGAAGTGTCAGCGTTGCAGGGCAGCAATGGCAGATTTTATAGACCTGGCACGGGCTTGTTCAGGGGTAGCGGAATATTGGGTAAAGGTGGCGCAGATGTGGAGTGCTCTGGTAGAAGTGAACATAGAATGCGCTGTGCGCACGCGCCTGCTGGGCTCGGCGCCTCATGTGCGCGCCACTCAGCTAGCATGTTGTCTGGTTGCATCGCTTCTGGCTAAAAGGCGTGGATCATATGTTGGGGTGGAAGAAAAGCTCCGAAAATTAAAGAGTGGCTTCGAGATCTGGCGTCCTGTAAAGACACCATGCTGACGTACGAGGAGGAGTCACCTGCGGGCTCCAGACCCAGAGATTATTGGACCTTTTGATTGAATACCTGAGTTGACTAATTGTAAGTATCACTGCACCGCAATGAATACATACACGGAGTATAATGTAAAATCACCTCACTGGAGGACGGATGTTGGGTAACGGTCTGTATGTTTTATTACTTGTTGACATTATATGTCTTGAAAATGCCAATAAAAAAAAAATAGTATTTAGCCAAGCCCTCAACCAAAATTCATAAAGGTATATTAAAGGAGCTATGTTTAAGGTCTGCTGAGGGTTGAGAACAAGAACAGCAGTTAAAAGGGACAGCAGAGTCTATTTTATGTAACGTAACAGGGGTGATTAAAAGGCGGTTTTAAATAAAAAATACAGTTTGAATTGCATTGGCCACTTATTTTACCCCGATTTTAGGCCATTTTATAATGGAAAAAGTACTTTGCAAATCGATTTCCCAAAGGTTCTCTCTTTCTGTTTTAACTCTCTTACGGAACCAGAATACAGTGTTTATTTAGTTAGGATGCAGAAGGGAGTACATCCAATAAGTTATGAATAGGAGGAGGTAAAGGAGAGGTTGTCTGATCAAAAGAATGTTTGTTATAAGCGGATTGAGTTGCCAAGATAAGCAAGCTTCACACCCAACAGACCGCACAATGCAGGTTCCCTTGCAGAGACACTGACTGAATGCAGTATGGGCAGCAGCAGTGCAAGCTTCACACACAAACACACAGCAGTGCAAGCTTCACACACACAGCAGTGCAAGCTTCACACCCAGCAGTGCAAGCTTCACACACACAAACACACACACAGCAGTGCAAGCTTCACTCACACACCCAACAGACAGCACAATGCAGGTTCCCTCGCAGAGACACTGACTGAATGCAGTATGGGCAGCAGCAGTGCAAGCTTCACACACAAACACACAGCAGTGCAAGCTTCACACACACAGCAGTGCAAGCTTCACTCACACACCCAACAGACCGCACAATGCAGGTTCCCTTGCAGAGACACTGACTGAATGCAGTATGGGCAGCAGCAGTGCAAGCTTCACACACAAACACACAGCAGTGCAAGCTTCACACACACAGCAGTGCAAGCTTCACACCCAGCAGTGCAAGCTTCACACACACAAACACACACACAGCAGTGCAAGCTTCACTCGCACACCCAACAGACAGCACAATGCAGGTTCCCTCGCAGAGACACTGACTGAATGCAGTATGGGCAGCAGCAGTGCAAGCTTCACACACATACACAGCAGTGCAAGCTGCACACCCAGCAGTGCAAGCTTCACACACACACACACAGCAGTGCAAGCTTCACTCACACTCACACAACAGTCAGCAGGATGCAGGTTCCCTCGCAGAGACAGTGACTGAATGCAGTATGGGCAGCAGCAGTGCAAGCTTCACACACATACACAGCAGTGCAAGCTGCACACCCAGCAGTGCAAGCTTCACACACCCAGCAGTGCAAGCTTCACACACACAGCAGTGCAAGCTTCACACACACAAACACACACACAGCAGTGCAAGCTTCACTCACACACCCAACAGACAGCACAATGCAGGTTCCCAGAGACACTGACTGAATGCAGTATGGGCAGCAGCAGTGCAAGCTGCACACACACACACAGCAGTGCAAGCTGCACACACACAGTGCAGTGCTAGCTGCACACCCAGCAGTGCAAGCTTCACACACACACACCCACACACCCAGCAGTGCAAGCTGCACACCCAGCATTGCAAGCTTCACACACACAGCAGTGCAAGCTTCACACACACACAACAGACAGCACAATGCAGGTTCCCTCACAGAGACACTGACTGAATGCAGTATGGGCAGCAGCAGTGCATGCTTCACACACACACCCAGCAGTGCAAGCTGCACACCCAGCAGTGCAAGCTTCACACACAAACCGCAGTGCAAACTTCACACATACAAACAAACACACACACAGCAGTGCAAGCTTCACTCACACACCCAACAGGCAGCACAATGCAGGTTCCCTCGCAGAGACACTGACTGAATGCAGTATGGGCAGCAGCCGTGCAAGCTTCACACACAAACACACAGCAGTGCAAGCTGCACACCCAGCAGTGCAAGCTTCACACACACACAGTAGTGAAAGCTTCACACACACTGTTAGAGGGGGCGATCCCTGGGGGTCAGAAGGCATACCAATGGCCACCCGAGACCCACCTCTCCCAGTACCGTTGCCAAGCACAGGCGTGAGGCCGTTCTGCAAGGGCTTCTATCTCGGATCGGACCAGCAGAGCTTTCACCGCACTACAAATGGGACACCACACAGTTGACTGAAATCGTACTTTCTTTATACAGCAATCACAAAGTGAATATGGTGGTAAATATTTACAAGCGGATCGAGGGATCGCAAAGTTTCGGATTGGGGGAGAATGGGGTAGCGGGACAGTCATGGTACTGGCTCAATGCCGGGTGTACCCAGCGCACAGCTCTCAATCCTCGAGCCGGGGGGACACAGTAGATAAAGGCGAGGGAGCCGCAACAGCGTCCACAGGGCTCAGATGGTCTCACGATAGGCCTCGTTCTGTGAGGCAGAGCTGTGACAGCGTCAGCAGGGCTCAGAGGTTCCGGTCAGGGTCTTTCTCTGCGAGGATGAGCCGCGACGGAGTCAGCAGGGCTCAGACGAATCAAAGTTCAGGTAGCGAGTCGATTCTTCGGGTTGGTTAGCCGTGACCAGGTCAGCAGGACTTTCTTGTCTAGGATCCAACTGCCGACCTACTCCAGAGTAGCCCCCCTTATAGGTCTGCTGTCCTTTGAAGTCCGAGCCCGCTCGGCCGGGGGTCTGGTGCCGGGGGGCTGAGGGATGGGGGCCTTCCAGAAACCCAGCGGGGTTGGAGCCAGCTCCCAGGGAGGCTGGAAGGCGATCGAAACCAGGCGTTAGGGGAAGGCCGGAGGTGCCATCGAAACTCCTCCACTCTTGTTCAGTCAAGTGAATCCTTTACCCCCTGGTCCGATCGGGGTGCCTCGATGTCGGGATTTCGCTGGAGCCGGGATTTCACTGGAGCCGGGAATGGGGTCAGGCCCAGGTCATGGAGTCAGGAATCGGAGGGCCCAGGATGGCGGGTGGACCTTCGGGGTTGTGAGGGTATCGGGGTGGTCCCAGGGAGGGACGACCGGGGTCTATTATGGTGCTGGTTCCGTCGAGTTTACAGCTGTTTGGGAGGGAGAGACACCATGCCACAAGGCCGGGTCCAACACACACAAACACACACAGCAGGGCAAGCTTCACTCACACAAACAACAGGCAACCCGATGCAGGTTCCCTCGCAGAGACACTGACTGAATGCTGTATGGACAGCAGCAGTGCAAGCTTCACACACACACACACAGCAGTGCAAGCTTCACACACCCAGCAGTGCAAGCTTCACACACCCAGCAGTGCAAGCTTAACACACACAGCAGTGCAAGCTTCACTCACACACCCAACAGACAGCACAATGCAGGTTCCCATGCAGAGACACTGACTGAATGCAGTATGGGTAGCAGCAGAGCACGCTTCACACACATACACAGCAGTGCAAGCTTCACACACACACCGCAGTGCAAGCTTCACTCACACACACACACACAGTGCAGTGCAAGCTGCACACCCAGGAGTGCAAGCTTCACACACAAACACACACACAGCAGTGCAAGCTTCACACACACACAGCAGTGCAAGCTGCAAACCCAGGAGTGCAAGCTTCACACACACAAACACACACACAGCAGTGCAATCTTCACACACACACAGCAGTGCAAACTGCACACCCAGCAGTGCAAGCTTCACACACAACACACATACAGCCGTGCAAGCTTCACACACAAACAACAGATAACACAATGCAGGTTCCCTCACAGAGACCCTGACTGAATGCAGTATGGGCAGCAGCAGTGCAAGCTTCACACAAACACACACACACAGTGCAAGCTGCACACCCAGCAGTGCAAGCTTTACACAAACACACACAAAGACACACAGCAGTGCAAGCTTCACACACACACACACACACAACAGACAGCACGATGCAGGTTCCCTCACAGAGACACTGACTGAAACAGTACAAGCTTAACACACACACACACCAGTGCAAGCTGCACACCCAGCAGTGCAAGCTTCACTCACACACACAACAGGCAACGCGATGCAGGTTCCCTCGCAGAGACACTGATTGAATGCAGTATGGGCAGCAGCAGTGCATGCTTCACACACACACACAGCAGTGCAAGCTGCACACACACAGTGCAGTGCTAGCTGCACACCCAGCAGTGCAAGCTTCACACACACACATCCAGCAGTGCAAGCTGCACACCCAGCATTGCAAGCTTCACACACACAGCAGTGCAAGCTTCACACACACACAACAGACAGCACAATGCAGGTTCCCTCACAGAGACTCTGACTGAATGCAGTATGGGCAGCATCAGGGCAAGCTTCACTCACACAGGCACACACACATCGGTGCAAGCTGCACACCCACCAGTGCAAACTTCACGCACACACACAACAGGCAGTACAATGCAGGTTCCCTCGCAGAGACACTGCCTGAATGCAGTATGGGGAGCAGCAGTGCACGCTTCATACACACACACAGCAGTGCAAGCTGCACACCCAGCAGTGCAAGCTTCACACACACCCCCAGCAGTGCAAGCTTCACATACACAAACGCACACAGCAGTGCAAGCTTCACTCACACACCCAACAGACCACACAATGCAGGTTCCCTTGCAGACACTGACTGAATGCAGTATGGGCAGCAGCAGTGCAAGCTGGGCGCACACACACACACACCCAGCAGTGCAAGCTGCACACCCAGCAGTGCAAGCTGCACACCCAGCAGTGCAGGCTGCACACCCAGCAGTGCAGGCTGCACACCCAGCAGTGCAGGCTGCACACCCAGCAGTGCAGGCTGCACACCCAGCAGTGCAGGCTGCACACACACACCGCAGTGCAAGCTTCACTCACACACACACACACAGTGCAGTGCAAGCTGCACACCCAGGAGTGCAAGCTTCACACACAAACACACACACAGCAGTGCAAGCTTCACACACACACAGCAGTGCAAGCTGCAAACCCAGGAGTGCAAGCTTCACACACACAAACACACACACAGCAGTGCAATCTTCACACACACACAGCAGTGCAAACTGCACACCCAGCAGTGCAAGCTTCACACACAACACACATACAGCCGTGCAAGCTTCACACACAAACAACAGATAACACAATGCAGGTTCCCTCACAGAGACCCTGACTGAATGCAGTATGGGCAGCAGCAGTGCAAGCTTCACACAAACACACACACACAGTGCAAGCTGCACACCCAGCAGTGCAAGCTTTACACAAACACACACAAAGACACACAGCAGTGCAAGCTTCACACACACACACACACACAACAGACAGCACGATGCAGGTTCCCTCACAGAGACACTGACTGAAACAGTACAAGCTTAACACACACACACACCAGTGCAAGCTGCACACCCAGCAGTGCAAGCTTCACTCACACACACAACAGGCAACGCGATGCAGGTTCCCTCGCAGAGACACTGATTGAATGCAGTATGGGCAGCAGCAGTGCATGCTTCACACACACACACAGCAGTGCAAGCTGCACACACACAGTGCAGTGCTAGCTGCACACCCAGCAGTGCAAGCTTCACACACACACATCCAGCAGTGCAAGCTGCACACCCAGCATTGCAAGCTTCACACACACAGCAGTGCAAGCTTCACACACACACAACAGACAGCACAATGCAGGTTCCCTCACAGAGACTCTGACTGAATGCAGTATGGGCAGCATCAGGGCAAGCTTCACTCACACAGGCACACACACATCGGTGCAAGCTGCACACCCACCAGTGCAAACTTCACGCACACACACAACAGGCAGTACAATGCAGGTTCCCTCGCAGAGACACTGCCTGAATGCAGTATGGGGAGCAGCAGTGCACGCTTCATACACACACACAGCAGTGCAAGCTGCACACCCAGCAGTGCAAGCTTCACACACACCCCCAGCAGTGCAAGCTTCACATACACAAACACACACAGCAGTGCAAGCTTCACTCACACACCCAACAGACCACACAATGCAGGTTCCCTTGCAGACACTGACTGAATGCAGTATGGGCAGCAGCAGTGCAAGCTGGGCGCACACACACACACACCCAGCAGTGCAAGCTGCACACCCAGCAGTGCAAGCTGCACACCCAGCAGTGCAGGCTGCACACCCAGCAGTGCAGGCTGCACACCCAGCAGTGCAGGCTGCACACCCAGCAGTGCAGGCTGCACACCCAGCAGTGCAGGCTGCACACCCAGCAGTGCAGGCTGCACACCCAGCAGTGCAGGCTGCACACCCAGCAGTGCAAGCTGCACACCCAGCAGTGCAAGCTTCACACACACAGCAGTGCAAGCTTCACTCACACACCCAACAGACAGCACAATGCAGGTTCCCATGCAGAGACACTGACTGAATGCAGTATGGGTAGCAGCAGAGCACGCTTCACACACATACACAGCAGTGCAAACTGCACACACACAGCAGTGCAAGCTTCACACACACACACACACAGCAGTGCAAGCTGCACACCCAGCACTGCAAGCTTTACACACACACACACACACAGCAGTGCAAGCTGCAGACCCAGCAGTGCAGGCTTCACACACACAAGCACACACACACACACACAGCAGTGCAAGCTTCACACACACACCCAGCAGTTCAAGCTGCACACCCAGCAGTGCAAGCTCCACACACAGCAGTGCAAGCTTCACTCACACACCCAACAGACAGCACAATGCAGGTTCCCTTGCAGAGACACTGACTGAATGCAGTATGGGCAGCAGCACTGCAAGCTTTACACACACACACACACACACAGCAGTGCAAGCTTCACTCACACACACACACACACACAGCAGTGCAAGCTGCACACCCAGCAGTGCAAGCTTCACACACACACACCCACACACCCAGCAGTGCAAGCTGCACACCCAGCATTGCAAGCTTCACACACACAGCAGTGCAAGCTTCACACACACACAACAGACAGCACAATGCAGGTTCCCTCACAGAGACTCTGACTGAATGCAGTATGGGCAGCATCAGGGCAAGCTTCACTCACACAGGCACACACACATCGGTGCAAGCTGCACACCCACCAGTGCAAACTTCACGCACACACACAACAGGCAGTACAATGCAGGTTCCCTCGCAGAGACACTGCCTGAATGCAGTATGGGGAGCAGCAGTGCACGCTTCATACACACACACAGCAGTGCAAGCTGCACACCCAGCAGTGCAAGCTTCACACACACCCCCAGCAGTGCAAGCTTCACATACACAAACACACACAGCAGTGCAAGCTTCACTCACACACCCAACAGACCACACAATGCAGGTTCCCTTGCAGAGACACTGACTGAATGCAGTATGGGCAGCAGCAGTGCAAGCTGGGCGCACACACACACACACCCAGCAGTGCAAGCTGCACACCCAGCAGTGCAGGCTGCACACCCAGCAGTGCAGGCTGCACACCCAGCAGTGCAGGCTGCACACCCAGCAGTGCAAGCTGCACACCCAGCAGTGCAAGCTGCACACCCAGCAGTGCAAGCTGCACACCCAGCAGTGCAAGCTGCACACCCAGCAGTGCAAGCTGCACACCCAGCAGTGCAAGCTTCACACACACAGCAGTGCAAGCTTCACTCACACACCCAACAGACAGCACAATGCAGGTTCCCATGCAGAGACACTGACTGAATGCAGTATGGGTAGCAGCAGAGCACGCTTCACACACATACACAGCAGTGCAAACTGCACACACACAGCAGTGCAAGCTTCACACACACACACACACACAGCAGTGCAAGCTGCACACCCAGCACTGCAAGCTTTACACACACACACACACACACAGCAGTGCAAGCTGCAGACCCAGCAGTGCAGGCTTCACACACACAAGCACACACACACACACACACAGCAGTGCAAGCTTCACACACACACCCAGCAGTTCAAGCTGCACACCCAGCAGTGCAAGCTCCACACACAGCAGTGCAAGCTTCACTCACACACCCAACAGACAGCACAATGCAGGTTCCCTTGCAGAGACACTGACTGAATGCAGTATGGGCAGCAGCACTGCAAGCTTTACACACACACACACACACAGCAGTGCAAGCTTCACTCACACACACACACAGCAGTGCAAGCTGCACACCCAGCAGTGCAAGCTTCACACACACACACACACACAGCAGTGCAAGCTTCACACACACAGTGCAGTGCTAGCGGCACACCCAGCAGTGCAAGCTTCACACACACACACACACACACAGCAGTGCAAGCTGCACACCCAGCAGTGCAAGCTTCACACACACACACACACAGCAGTGTAAGCTTCACACACACACAACAGACAGCACAATGCAGGTTCCCTCACAGAGACACTGACTGAATGCAGTATGGGCAGCAGCAGTGCAAGCTTCACACACACACACACAGTGCAGTGCAAGCTGCACACCCAGCAGTGCAAGCTTTACTCACACACACAACAGGCAGCGCGATGCAGGTTCCCTCGCAGAGACACTGACTGAATGCAGTATGGGCAGCAGCATTGCAAGCTTCACACACACATACACACACACACGCACACACACACACACACACACACACACACACACACACACACACACCCAGCAGTGCAAGCTTCACTCGCACACAACAGGCAGTGCGATGCAGGTTCACTCGCAGAGACACTGACTGAATGCAGTATGGGCAGCAGCAGTGAGAGTTTCACACACACACACACACACACACACACACACAGTGCAGTGCAAGCTGCACACCCAGCAGTGCAAGCTTCACACACACAAACACACACACATCTGTGCAAGCTTCACTCACACAAAACAGGCAGCACAATGCAGGTTCCCTCGCAGAGACACTGACTGAATGCAGTATAGGCAACAGCAGTGCAAGCTTCACAGAACACAGCAGTGCAAGCTGCACACTCAGCAGTGCAAGCTTCACACACACACACACACACACACACACACACACACACACACACCAGTGCAATCTTCACTCGCGCACACACACACACACACACAACAGGTAGCGCAATGCAGGTTCCCTTGCAGAGACACTGACTGAATGCAGTATGGGCAGCAGCAGTGCAAGCTTCACACAGACACACAAACACTCACACACACACACACACACCCAGCATTGCAAGCTTCACACCCAGGAGTGCAAGCTGCACACACACAAACACACACACACACAGCAGTGCAAGCTGCACACACACAAACACACACACACAGCAGTGCAAGCGTCACACACACACCCCCACACATACACGTGTTACCATCCTTGTGGAGACTATGTGTGAACACCTGCCTTGTGGAGACTCACCTTTCCCAATGGTTTAAAAATATGGAAATAACAGAAATATGTTAAGAAAAAATTCATAATAAAGGATCCTGCTTCAAATTTGCAAATATATTGTTTTTTAATCGCGCGCACAGAACCATCATTGTGGGGACTTGAACATGTGTTACCATCCTTGTGGGGACTTACTCAATAATTGTCATTTGTGATTGAATGCCTTCATAAACACGTGGCTAAATGTTATTTTTCAATGCTGTACTTACATTGCATGATCGTTTGTTCATATATAAATAGCTCATTGTGTCCTAGGAGCACAAGAACTGTGATGATCATGAATTTCTCAGCAGCAGCCTATTGCATATGAAGTCCCTGGAAATGGATTTACAAATATTTTGTCTATTTCTGATTGCTCACAAACATTCAGGAATAAGGAAACACACTGTTAAGATAATTTAGAGGCCACACATCCTGCAATGTGGTCTGTTAGGAAAGGCAAGTTGAGATTCCCTAGGCCCTTTTCATCAACCTTACCATGTAAGCCCCAAAATATATGGTATGTTATTAGAGTAATGTTCTACAGCTGACCGAAGAGTATGCGATGATAATCATTTTTAAGCCACTGCAGAGATAGAGCGTGATTATATTAAAATTGTGTTTCAATGTAGTCACTCCCAAATTCCTCTGGGGATGGTGCGTGATTATATTTATGTTCAAGTCCCACATAGATAATGTGTGGGTATACTAATACTTAAGTCCCCAACGAGATTGTGTTTGATGCTAGTTATGTTTTAGTCACATGAGAGAGTTTTTCATTATAGCGATGCCCAGATAGGATGTGATTTTAGACATGTTTAAATCCTACAAAACAGTGTCTGATTATAATCTAGTTTGGTTATAGTCCGATTTAGGCCCCCTACAAATAATGTACAATGACAATCATGCTGCAGTTCATGCTAATATAGTGTGTTATTCAAGAAGTGCCCAGGTCCCCATAGAGATAGTGTATGATTATTGGCATGTTCAAGTCCCCGCAAAGATAGTGTGTGATTATTGTCATTTTCAAGTCCCCGCAAAGATAGTGTGTGATTATTGGCATGTTCAAGGCCCCGCAAAGATAGTGTGTGATTATTGGCATGTTCAAGTCCCCGCAAAGATAGTGTGTGATTATTATCTTGTTCTAGTCCCCGCAGAGATAGTGTGTGATTATTGTCATTTTCAAGGCCCCGCAAAGATAGTGTGTGATTATTGGCATGTTCAAGTCCCCGCAAAGATAGTGTGTGATTATTATCTTGTTCTAGTCCCCGCAGAGATAGTGTGTGATTATTGTCATTTTCAAGTCCCCGCAAAGATAGTGTGTGATTATTGGCATGTTCAAGTCCCCGCAAAGATAGTGTGTGATTATTATCTTGTTCAAGTCCCCGCAGAGATAGTGTGTGATTATTGTCATTTTCAAGTCCCCGCAAAGATAGTGTGTGATTATTATCTTGTTCTAGTCCCCGCAGAGATAGTGTGTGATTATTGGCATGTTCAAGTCCCCCCAAAGATAGTGTGTGATTATTGTCATTTTCAAGTCCCCGCAAAGATAGTGTGTGATTGTCATTTTCAAGTCCCCGCAAACATAGTGTGTGATTATTGGCATGTTCAAGTCCCCGCAAAGATAGTGTGTGATTATTGGCATGTTCAAGTCCCCGCAAAGATTGTGTGTGATTATTGGCATGTTCAAGTCCCCCCAAAGATAGTGTGTGATTATTGGCATGTTCAAGTCCCCCCAAAGATAGTGTGTGATTATTGTCATTTTCAAGTCCCCGCAAAGATAGTGTGTGATTGTCATTTTCAAGTCCCCGCAAACATAGTGTGTGATTATTGGCATGTTCAAGTCCCCGCAAAGATAGTGTGTGATTATTGGCATGTTCAAGTCCCCGCAAAGATTGTGTGTGATTATTGGCATGTTCAAGTCCCCCCAAAGATAGTGTGTGATTATTGTCATTTTCAAGTCCCCGCAAAGATAGTGTGTGATTATTGTCATTTTCAAGTCCCCGCAAAGATAGTGTGTGATTATTGGCATGTTCAAGTCCCCCGCAGAGATAGTGTGTGATTATTGTCATTTTCAAGTCCCCGCAAAGATAGTGTGTGATTATTGGCATGTTCAAGTCCCCGCAAAGATAGTGTGTGAATATTGTCTTGTTCAAGTCCCCGCAGAGATAGTGTGTGATTGTCATTTTCAAATCCCCGCAGAAATAGCATGTGAATAATGTCAGGTTCAGGTTCTTGCAGAGTGAGTGTGTCATAAATATATTCAATTACCCACATAAAAAGTGTTATAATAGTCCTATGCAAGTCCCTGTAGAGATAGGGTACGATGGTAGTCATACTGATGTTTATGTGGAAATAGTGTGTCAGTACATTAATGCTCAGGTCCCCACAAATAAAGCGTTTAATTATAGTCACTCTTAAGTCCATATTGAGATAGTGTGTGGTTATATTCATGTTCAAGGTCCCTCAAATATATTTTGTGATTATAGTTATGTTCACATGCCACATAGATAGTGATTGTTCTTAGTTCTGTTCAAGTCCCCACATAGTGAGTGTTATGATCGTAATGTTCAAGTTCCCAGAGAGTTGGTTTATTATAATACTCATGTCCCTGTAGTGATAGTATGTTATTATAGTTATAACAAGTTGTCTGCACGGATAGTGGGGTATTATAGTCTTGCTCAAGTCCTGCAGGGATTGTTGTGTTGTACGATCATAGTGAAGCCTAGGCCCGCATAAAGATAGTGTGTGATGATTGGGATGCCCACACCTCCACAACAATAGTGACTGAAGACCTGCAGCGCACGTGTGAGACAACAGTCAAGCACAAGTCTCTCTATGGAATTTTTTTTTGACAGACACAATCATATCCCTGCCGGGATAGTGTGTGAAGACAATAATGTTCAAGTTCCCACAAAGCTATAGTGTGATTAAATTGATGGCCAGGTCCCAACAGTGTGTGATTATAGACATGGCAAGGTCACTAGTGAGATAGTATGTGATGATAGCCATGTTTGATTCCTCAAGAAGATAGTCTGTAATGAATTATATTGATGCCCAGATGCCCATAGATAGTTTTTGAATGTAGGGATGCCCGGTTCCCCACAGGGACAGTGTGTGAGTATGGGGATGTCTACTTCCTCACTAAGATAGTGTTGGAGAAGGGTGTTACCAGATTTCCCACAGAGAAAGTGTGTCAATATAGGCAGGCGCAGTGCCCTGCAAGGATAGCATGTGATTGGTAATATTGATGCCCAGGGCCAAACAAAGATAGTGTTTGATTATTGTGATCGCCAGGTCCCCACAGAGATAATGTGTGATTTATAGGTGTGCCCAGGTACCTACAGAGATAGTGTGTGATCATAGGGATTTACAGGTTCCTACAGATATAGTGTGTGAATATATTCATGGTCAGGTTTTCACAGAGATAGTATGTGATTATAGTAATGTTCAAGTCCCTACAGATATTGTGGGTGATAATAGCGATACCCAGGTCCCCTCAGAGATAGTGTGTGAATATAGGGACACCCAGGTCCCCACAGAGATAGTGTGTGATTATAGTAATGTTCAAGTCCCTACAGATATTGTGGGTGATAATAGCGATACCCAGGTCCCCTCAGAGATAGTGTGTGAATATAGGGACACCCAGGTCCCCACAGAGACAGTGTGTGATTATAGGGATGATCAGGTCTCCTCAGAGACAATGTGTGATTATAGAGATGGCCAGATTTCCAGAGAGATAGTATGTGATTATGTGTCCCCACACAGATAGTATGTGATTATGTGTCCCCACACAGATAGTATGTGATTATAGGGATGCCAGGTCACCACAGAGATAGTGTGTGATTATATTGATGGTCAGGTTTCTACACAGATAGTATTTGATCATAGGAAAGCCAGGTCCCCACAGAGATAGAGTATGAATGTAGTAATGTTCAAGTCCCCACAGATATTGTGTGTGATAATAGGGATACCCAGGTCTCCACAGAGATAGTGTGTGATTATAAGTCCCAATACAGATAGTGTGTGATTATAGGGATGCCCAGGTCCCAACACAGATAGTGTGTGAGTATAGGGATGCCCAGGTCCCAACACGGATAGTGTGTGATTATAGGGAAGCCCAGGTCCCAACACAGATAGTGTGTGATTATATGTCCCAACACAGATAGTGTGTGATTATAGGGATGCCCAGGTCCCAACACGGATAGTGTGTGATTATAGGGAAGCCAGGTCCCCACAGAGATAGTGTGTGATTATAGTAATGTGTAAGTCCTCACAGATATTGTGTGTGATAATAGGGATGCCCAGGTCCCAACACGGATAGTGTGTGATTATAGGGAAGCCAGGTCCCCACAGAGATAGTGTGTGATTATAGTAATGTGTAAGTCCTCACAGATAGTGTGTGTGATAATAGGGATGCCCAGGTCCCCACAGAGATAGTGTGTGATTATATGGATGCCCAGGTCCCAACACAGATAGTGTGTGATTATAGGGATGCCCAGGTCCCAACACAGATAGTGTGTGATTATAGGGATGCCCAGGTCCCAACACTGATAGTGTGTGATTATAGGGAAGCCCAGGTCCCAACACGGATAGTGTGTGATTATAGCGAAGCGAAGTCCCCACATAGATAGTGTGTGATTATAGGGAAGCCAGGTCCCCACAGAGATAGTGTGTGATTATATTGTTGTCCAGGTCCCAACACAGATAGTGTGTGATTAATGATGCCCAGGTCCCAACACGGATAGTGTGTGATTATAGGGAAGCCCAGGTCCCAACACAGATAGTGTGTGATTATATGTCCCAACACAGATAGTGTGTGATTATAGGGATGCCCAGGTCCCAACACGGATAGTGTGTGATTATAGGGAAGCCAGGTCCCCACAGAGATAGTGTGTGATTATAGTAATGTGTAAGTCCTCACAGATATTGTGTGTGATAATAGGGATGCCCAGGTCCCAACACGGATAGTGTGTGATTATAGGGAAGCCAGGTCCCCACAGAGATAGTGTGTGATTATAGTAATGTGTAAGTCCTCACAGATAGTGTGTGTGATAATAGGGATGCCCAGGTCCCCACAGAGATAGTGTGTGATTATATGGATGCCCAGGTCCCAACACAGATAGTGTGTGATTATAGGGATGCCCAGGTCCCAACACAGATAGTGTGTGATTATAGGGATGCCCAGGTCCCAACACTGATAGTGTGTGATTATAGGGAAGCCCAGGTCCCAACACGGATAGTGTGTGATTATAGCGAAGCGAAGTCCCCACAGAGATAGTGTGTGATTATAGGGAAGCCAGGTCCCCACAGAGATAGTGTGTGATTATAGGGAAGCCAGGTCCCCACAGAGATAGTGTGTGATTATATTGTTGTCCAGGTCCCAACACAGATAGTGTGTGATTAATGATGCCCAGGTCCCAACACGGATAGTGTGTGATTATAGGGATGCCCAGGTCCCAACACGGATAGTGTGTGATTATAGGGAAGCCAGGTCCCCACAGAGATAGTGTGTGATTATAGGGATGTGTAGGTCCTCACAGATATTGTGTGTGATAATAGGGATGCCCAGGTCCCCACAGAGACAGTCTATGCTTATAGGGCTGCTCAGGTCCCCAGCGAGACGGTGTGTGATTATAGGGGTGCCAAGATCCCCACCTGCTAGAGTGTGACCGTAGTCAAATTCAAGTCTCCACAATAATGTGTGCAATGATGCCATGTTAAAGATACCGATCAGATTATATTAGTCTGGTGGACGAGCACACTAATGTATTCACTGGAAGGATCCGTGTTTGACCTCCCACTCAAGGTTTGACTCCTGGTGTTTCCACTCAGCTCAACTTATAATTACTTGAGATAACTATAACTGGTGAATGCAGTGTATTTTTTAGTTTAAAATGGCATGTTTTAACTGTCAATATTTCAGCAATTCTTGTTGGTAAATCATGCGTTGACGGACAGACAGGATAAGAGAGATAGGGAATTGTTAGGTGGGTTAGAAAGAGTTGAGATGGTTGAGATGGTACGGGATGTTAGGGTAGGTGACTGGGAATGTTGGGAAGTGAGCTGTTAGATGGAGAGGAACTTTATGGGAGTAGGTGGAAAAAATTGTCTGATTATATGAAAGGGAGTGGAAAGTAATATTTGAAGGATGGGAAGGTGGGTTACTGCAGCACCCTCAAAATAAGTAAGCCGGGGGTCAAAAGATGAATAAGGCATCGAGATGCCTTTAAATGCTGTTTTTGTCTTGTCTCATTTATTCTGTATTAAAAGACTGAGGGGCATTGAGCAGTTTGCAGGAGGAGACCAGTGTGGGGGAGGTACTCAGGATGTACAATAGACTGAAGTGATAAGATAGAGGGTGGATACAGAGGCTAGAGTGGTAAGACTGGTGTTCAGGAGCATAAGATCTTCTTGGAAAATGGACGCGTAGTGTGCACATTTTGATGAGATTGCAGAGCTTCTCTTTGACAATAGAGATTTTTAGTTTCAGTGGCTGTTCTATTACATGTTACTCTGGTAGTCAGTTTTCCTTATAGGGGTCATAGGAAGGTGGGAGGTGTCAATCTAACAATTAACAGGCATTTACAAAACTTTGGGGCCTTCTGAGGTACTAAATGAGCAACCCAATGGAAAGCAACAATTCCAGGGGTATTTGAGGTTCTCCTAAAAGTGGCATAGGCATAATCTACAGGCATTGAAGGGTTAAGTGGGCCAAAAGTAATTAACATCAATTGGGGTCACCTATCAGTAGAGTAGGCACAGATCTGGCTTTTTTCTTTTAGGAACCCTTGTTCAGTTGCCACCTACAATTTGGCCCCACCCACCAACCCCTTACATGAATCACAGATCCCCACATTGCATTCTCAGCTAGTTGTGTCTCAGCACAAGATTCCTTACTGCTCGTCACACTTCCCTGTTGGTCCGCAGTCAGTCTTTTGGGCAACATGAATGGATTTGCATCAGTTCCTACCAGCTGCTCTGCTTGACTAACACTGATGCTACATTAACTGATTGCATTTGGATGCAATCATAGCACATATGCAGCTTAGTGCTAGGCATGGGTGAAATGTAAATTATGCAACACATTTCTTATAACTTCAGGTATTTCATGTTACTCTTGTTAATGCAAAATTCCAGTAAATACACCTTTATGCCTATAATGTCGCACTATTCGCTGCTAATCACAAATTGCGCAGTTTGAGTAAAATATTTGCAGTTAACATACAGGAACAGAATGTGAGCGACTGACATGAGGGACTTTGATAGGCATGCACCAGCCATTTGTGTGGGAAAAGAATCCATAAAATGTGCCCTAGTTATAGATAGGAATCCTTCACAAAATTCAAAAACATATTTTCATGAATGAGCATTTTTACATAAAGTATTAAATATTATTTTCTGAATTGGACCTGCAGTCCCTTTTTCCAGAGTAGAGAAAATCAGTTAAAGTTGTGCAGCTACATTTTCCATTGGAAAAGAGAGTATCAATATGGGCACATGGCAAATATGTTACATGACACAAATATTGATTCAAAAAAATTATCTGACAAGAATAATGTGTCAAAAATATCATCACTACAAAAATATTGTGAAACAGAATATCGAAAGAAGAAGAACAGGTTATTAGTATGCAATATTGTTAATAAGGATATTATTGTAATTATTATACTTTACTTTAATATAGCTGTGATCATTATTTTTCAAGCAATTATGTATATGTACATAAATAGATACATTTTATGTGTAAGTCTTATTGGAATAAATTTTACTATATTTAAAATATATGTTTGTTATTTCAAATTATACTTTATAGTTATTTCAAGATAATTAGTAGTTTATATTTTAGTATTATAAAGAAATAGGGCTGAACGTTAATCAAATTATACATTGTATTTAATGTTAGTTCATTTTCATGTAAATTAAATGTGTGCTTTTATTTTGTGTTTTTGTATTAAAAACTATTTTCTTCAAATGTATGTAGTATATATATTTTTTGTTTTAATATATTTTAATTACTTTATGTTGTTAGGTATTTAAAGATTCTATTAAAAGGTGATTCTATTTTGGAATGGTCTTTCTTTCTTAATTATAACAATTTCCTACTATTGCTTAGTCTATAGTGGGAACAGTAAATCAAACCCCTCTGAAGTCCAATACTTTCCCTAGTATTGTTTAAATTAGAGTGGGAACTATAAATCTAACCCTTCCAAAGTCAAGTTCTATCCCTGCTGTTGTTTAGATTGGAGTGGGACTAACAAATCTAACACCTCCAAAACTCCAACCTTTCCCTGATTTTGTTTACATTGGAGTGGTAATAGTAAGTGTAACTCCTCGCAAGTGTGACTCTTTTCCAACTTTTATTAATATATTCTTTTTTTTAAAATGAATATTTGTTGGTGTATTGTTAAAATGATTTATATTGTTGTATTTATATTTAATTCTAAAATATATAAAATCTTTTTTTATTTAAAATTAATATTTTCATTTAATCAAATGTGTTTTTGTTAATATATGTTTTAAATTATTGTTGATGGTAAATTTTTTACTTTGTATATATTGTGTATATATATATATTCACTGAAAAAATGTTATAGGGATGTACAGTTAGGCTCAGATTTTGCCCTTACAAAACCATAGAAATGTAGCAGTTATAGTTACCTTAGGCAACTAAAACTTGCGCTCTCGCAAGAAACTGCTTATGACCTCACATTTTACATCACTCATGACATGGTCAGCAACATCACTCATGACATCTTAAATGACATCATCCAGTGACTGTGAGTGGTAAATATATATACACCAAGGTGCATTGATGAATCAGTGGGTGTGTGAGTGCCTGTATCAATGATTCAGTGGGTGTGTGACTGACTGTATAAGCAAGTAATTAGGTGTCTCAGTGAATGTATGGGTCCCCTACAAGGTTGTCTGAATGTCTGTATTAGTCTGTCAGTTGGAGTCCAGGTGGCTGTATGGGGGTGTGAGTAAGCACATGGGTGGATGTATGGGGAATTGATTGGTTGGAATATGCTACTTACCAGTATGCATCTGTTCTTGGCATGAAGGGCTGCTGACATTCATATCTGTGCATAGATCGCCGCCTAGTGTTGGGTCCGGATGATTGCACATTGTTGTCCTGGAAGAGTCTTCGAAGTATCACGAGATAGGTGGCTCCTCCCCTGGACTACAGTGCGCATGGGCATCCTCTCCATCCCCAGATTGTTTTTCGCCATTGTGGCAGAGATGGAGTGTAATACTGAAAGTGATGACCATGCCTGAAAATGATTCTGAGAGCTGCAGCTGCGACAGGCACCGGGGAGGAGGGCGGGCGATATGAATGTCAGCAGCCCTTCATGCCAAGAACAGATGCATACTGGTAAGTAGCATATTCCGTTTGAGGCATGAGGGCTGCTGAATTCATATCTGTGCATAGAATAAATAGCAGTTTCCTCCTTACCGGCGGGTGCCCGTGCCAGCTGCAGCAGTCTGAAAGAGAGTTCTGAGAACAGCCTGTCCTACAGCAGCTTGCTGTTTTGAGTGTACATCTACGCAGTAGTGTTTGGTAAATGTATGTATGGTGGTCCATGTGGCTGCTCTACATATGTCCTCTAGAGGAATATTACCCAGGAAAGCCATGGAGGCCCCTAACTTGCGTGTGGAATGCGCTCTAGGGGGAACTGTTAATGTGCGCTTAGCTTCTGATAACAGATCTGGATACATTTAACAATCCACCTGGCTATACCTGACTTGGAGATAGGGTTGCCTTTATGTTGTGGAGAGAATGCAACGAACAGCTGTTTAGTCTTTCGAAAGTCTTTTGTCCTGTCGATGTAATACAGGAGAGCTCTTTTGACATCCAAGGTGTGCAGTGCTCTGTCTGCCACTGAATCTGGGTTAGGAAAGAAAACTGGCAGTTCAATATTCTGGTTAAGGTGGAACTGCGAAACTACCTTTGGCATGAATTTAGGGTTGGTGCGAAGCACCACTCTATTTGCATGGATTTGCAGGTAGGGTTCCTGAATTGTGAGGGCTTGCAGTTCACTGACCCTCCGCAGCAATGTAATAGCTATTAGGAAGGCCACCTTCCAGGTGAGGAACTGTATTTCACAGGAATGGAGTGGCTCAAAGGGCGGCCCCATGAGTCTGGTGAGAACGATATTTAACTTCCAGACTGGCGAAGGGGGGTGTCTGGGAGGGATTACTCTCTTAAGTCCTTCTAAAAAGGCTTTAATGGCAGGTACCCTGAAAACGGAAAGGTGCTGCCGATTTTGAAGGTAAGTGTCTATGGCCGCCAGATGGATCCTGATGGAACTGTATGCCAGGTTGCATTGGTACAGATGCAATAAGTAACATATGATGTTTTGCGTAGATGCGTCCAACGGATTAATGTTATTGTTGGAGCAGTAAATAACAAACCGCTTCCATTGGCCCTGGTAGTCGGTCGTCTTGCCTCCTTGATGATGTTCATGCACTCAGGAGGCAAGTTCAGGTATCCAAACTCTATGACCTCAGGAGCCAAATCGCAAGGTTCAACTGTTGGGGATCTGGGTGCTGAATGTCGCCATGGCTCTGAGTGAGGAGGCTGGGAGTGAGGAGCAGCCGTTGGTGAGGCACCACTGAAAGTTCCAGGAACGTGGTGTACCAAGCTTGCCGTGCCCACGTTGGAGCAACCAGGATGAGTGTCATGGAGTGCTGCCGCAGTTTGCGCGCCACCAGAGGTATGAGGGGGGCTGCCGGAAAAGCGTACGCAAATCTGCCTGACCAGTTCATCCATATCGCATTGCCCTGAGACTGCGGGTGTGGGAACCTGGCGGCGAAGTTTGGGCATTTTGCGTTCTCGCTTGTGGCGAAGAGGTCGATGTCTGGATGACCCCACTGTTGGAAGTACGGATGGAGAACCGACGGGTGGATCTCCCACTCGTGCATCTGATGACTGTGCCTGCTGAGCAGGTCCGCCATTTGTTTGTCGACACCCGGGAGATGCTCCGCCATGAGGAAGATGTTCCTCTGAATGGCCCACTTCCACATGCTCTGGGCTAGGTGAGACAGCTGCGGGGAGTGCGTGCCTCCCTGCTTCTGGATGTAATACATGGCGGTCATGTTGTCCGTCCGGACTAACACGACCTTGTTGCACGGGAGCAATTTGAATGCCTTCAGTGCCATGAAGATCGCCATCAGTTCCAACACATTGATATGCATCCTCTGCTGTTGTGCTGTCCATAGTCCCTGCACTGTGTACTGGAGGACATGCGCTCCCAACCCTGGAGAGATGCGTCCGTCGTCAGTACTATCTGTGGTACAGGCTCTTGGAACGGTCGTCCCCTGCAAAGGTTTTGTGGGTTCCACCAATGCAGAGAGTTGTAAGCACGACCGGTCACCAACACTAGGTCTTTTAGATGCCCATGAGCCTGGTTCCACTGACGGGCTAAGCATTCTTGAAGGGGTCGCATGTGCAGTCTTGGGTGCGGGACAATGAATATGCAGGATGCCATCATGCCAATCAGTTGCATGAAAACCTGCGCTGGGAGGGATCGCTGAGGTTGGAACCTCCGGATGAGCGTTTGCATGCTGTTGACCCTGGCTGGGTTCGGCTGCGCCGTGGCCGACTGGGTGTTTAGTGTGGCCCCCAGGTACTGTTGCACATGGGCTGGCTGCAGGTGAGACTTTGCGTAGTTGAGAGAGAACCCCAGACTGTGAAGGAGGTGAATGGTCCGCGACATGTCACGGTGGCACTGCATGGCAGATTTGGCCTGCACGAGCCAGTCGTCCAGGTAGGGATACACGTGAACACCTTCCCTGCGAAGGTGCGCTGCCACAGTCGCCAAGCACTTGGTGAAAACTCTGGGAGCAGTAGTGACCCTGAACGGCAGAACCTTGAATTGGTAATGCTGACTGTTGATTGTGAACCTGAGATATTTTTTGTGACTCGGGTGAATGGGAATGTGGAAATACGCATCCTTGAGGTCCAGGGTGGCTAGGAAGTCGCCCTGACGGAGCAGCGGCAGGACTTGTTGTAAGGTTAGCATGTGAAAGTGCTCCGAAAGGATGTATTGGTTGAGGGGTCTGAGGTCTAGAATGGGCCACAAGGACCCGTCCTTCTTTGGAATCAAGAAGTACAGGGAGTACACCCCTGCACCCCTTTCTTCGGCAGGCACGAGTTCTATGGCTCCTTTTTGCAGCATGGAGAGTACTTCTTGCTGCAATAAGAGCGAGTGCTCTGCGGACATAGGACGGTTTCTTGGGGGTATGTTGGGGGGGGGGGGGTGAAGGTTAGTTCTAGACAATAGCCGTAACGGGTAAGTTGTCTCACCCACCTGTCTGTTGTGATGTTTTCCCAGAGTGGCAGGAACTGCTGGAGTCTCCCCCCGACAGGTGTTAGATGTCGGGGGCAGTGACAAGAAGTCACTGTTTGTTGTGAGTGGAGGACCTGGCGTTGTTATTGCCGCGGCCTCTCCCTTTGGCGCTGTTCCCATGGTATCCACCTCTGGTGTTTTTAGTGTAGGCAGATTGCGTGTTGCCCTTGGCGTACTGGGAATGCTGTTGAACCTGTCCTCCTGTTGCTCCCCTGTTACCGGAGCGACGAAAGGAACTGCCCCGAAACTGCTGTGACTGGAGAGCCCCCATGGACTTCGATGTCTCAGTGTCTTTTTTTCATTTTCTCAAGTGTTGTGTCAACTTCGGGTCCAAACAGGAAGTCCAGATTAACCGGCTGATTGAGAAGAGTAGTTTGGATCTCGGATTTAAACCCTGAGATGCGCAGCCATGCATGGCGTTGCAGCATCACGCTAGTATTGACTGCCCTCGCTGCAGTGTCAGCTGCATCCAGTGCGCATTTGATTGACACATTGGACACCAGTTTTCCCTCTTGTATAACCATTTCCGCTGCCTCTCTGTACATATCAGGCATGTGCTGCATTAATTGTTCTAGGGTGTCGTAGTGCGCCCTGTCGTACCTAGCCAACAGGGCCTGTGTATTGGCTATTCTCCAAATGTTAGCGGCTTGCGCCGCCACACGCTTTCCAGACGCTTCAAAGATTTTGGACTCTTTGTCCGGAGGAGGAGCGTCACCAGTTGATTGAGAGTTAGCCCTTTTGGGTGCATTAGCCACCACGAGGGAGTCCAAGGGGAGCTGGCCTTTGATGTAGGTGGGGTCCACTGGGGCAGGCCTGTATTTCTTGTCAATCTGGGGATTGATAACCCTGGCTTTGGTTGGCTCCTTGAAAATGGCTGTGGCATGCTTGAGGACCCCCTTAAGCATGGGCAGAGTCTTGGTGGAGCGTTCAGATGTGGAGAAGGTGTCAAATAAGAAATCTTCATCCACTGGCTCAGCATGCATTTCGACATCATGGTTGAGGGCTGCCCGCTCTATTAATGCATTGAATGCTGTAGTGTCCTCAGTTGGAGATGGTTTCACAATGTAGGACTGAGAGTCTGGAGCGGTATGGGGGTCATCAGGGTCATCGCCTTGATCTCCTGCTCCTGACCATTGATTTGAGACATCCTGATCAGTGTCAGTATTTTAAGAGAAGGCCATTTGGCCATAGTCCGCATTCAAGTCCTCCTCACTCTGTGTTGGAGAATGAACAGTATGGTGCGAGTAGTCCTGAATATGTTCAACAAGAACCGGAGAGGTGGTGGAGACCATCTTTTTTTTTTTTTGAGGGGAATCCTGTAACCTTCCAAAGGATGTTCAGGCGCGATCTTCCGCTTGTGGACGGTAAGCCTGCCCGACTCCGAGTCAATAAACAGTTTCGTTTGGTTGTCGTAAGAAGGCTCATGATAGACGACCTGTGCATGTGAGAACACTGTCGCCATCTTGGAAGTCTCGAGATGCTTTGGCCGGGCCGTGGGCGGAAGGCCAAACTTAAGTGGCGTTGATTCCGTATGCTTCGAACCTGAAGCGCCTGTTTCGGGTTTCTTCGACGCCTGTGTAGGCCGCTCGCTTTACCGCGTCGAATCGAGCTCCCGGCGCAGTGCGCCTCCATCCTTGGACATTGACGATAATTTCGGGGCGTCCTTGGCCGTGGCTTCGACCCTCTTCGCCAGCCCAGTCTTGAGTCCTGAGAGGGGTGGCTGGAGACCTTTTCCCAACGGAAGTCCTTTGCCCTTCTCGCCATGTTTGGTCGTCGACCCCGGCACCGACGCCGAGGCCTTCGAGGCGACGTTCTTGGTGGCCGAGCCCTGCTTCGAAGTCCCAGTCTTGGCGCCGACGGGTATCTTCGGCGTCGAAGGATCGTCGACAACCTTCGAGGTGGTCGTCGACGTCGAACCGACCACCATCTTAAGTAGTTTCGGTTTCGAATTCGGCTCCGTCTGTTTCGGTTTCGATTTCGCTGAATCGACCGATGGCTCCTTGGAAAGGGTCTTAGCCTGGCTATGTCACGGGGCTGTAGACCGAGAGGATGGATCTTGGCTAAGGCCTTTCGGCGATGCCTCGACCGGGGTATGCACCTGTTACAACGCATTTTTTACAACGCAATACTGTTACAACGCATCTATTACAACGCAGATACTGTTACAACTCATGTTTTTACAACGCATTTTTTTACAACGCAGGTACCTTTACAACGCATACCATTACAACGTAAGTATTGGTAAGTATATAATTATATTTTAAATGTTATATGTTTGGGGTAAAGGGGTATTTTTAGGGTTTAGGGTCAGTTTTGGGTTTTTGGGTAAAGGGGTATTTTTAGGGTTCAGGGTCAGTTTTCAGTTTTTGGGTAAAGGGGTATTTTTAGGGTTCAGGGTCAGTTTTCAGTTTTTGGGTAAAGGGGTATTTTTAGGGTTCTGGGTCAGTTTTCAGTTTTTGGGTAAAGGGGTATTTTTAGGGTTCAGGGTCAGTTTTCAGTTTTTGGGTAAAGGGGTATTTTTAGGGTTCAGGGTCAGTTTTTAGTTTTTGGGTAAAGGGGTATTTTTAGGGTTCAGGGTCAGTTTTCAGTTTTTGGGTAAAGGGGTATTTTTAGGGTTCAGGGTCAGTTTTCAGTTTTTGGGTAAAGGGGTATTTTTAGGGTTCAGGGTCAGTTTTTAGTTTTTGGGTAAAGGGGTATTAGGGTTCAGGGTCAGTTTTTAGTTTTTGGGTAAAGGGGTATTTTTAGGGTTCAGGGTCAGTTTTTGGGGTACAGGGGTACAGGGTAAAAATAAATTAAATTTAATTTTAAATTAAATTAATTAAGTGAAATTAAATTAAATTACATTAAATTATTTTTGGGGTTGAGGGTTAGTTTTGAGTTTTTGGGGTACAGGGTAAAAA
The DNA here is from genome assembly GCF_964263255.1 of Lissotriton vulgaris. Classification (NCBI taxonomy): domain Eukaryota; kingdom Metazoa; phylum Chordata; class Amphibia; order Caudata; family Salamandridae; genus Lissotriton; species Lissotriton vulgaris. The sequence continues at coordinate 437,301 of NW_028251263.1, forward strand.
TAAAGTAAAATTAATTTTAATTTATTAAAATATTTAATTAAATTAATTAATTGGAATTAAATTAAATTACTTTAATTTATTTTTGGGTTTGAGGGTCAGTTTTGAGTTTTTGGGGTACAGGGGTACAGGGTAAAAATAATGTAAAATTATTTTTAAATTAAATTACTTAATTGAAATTAAATTAAATTAAATTACATTAAATTATATTTTTGAAAATTAATTTACGATTATAATATTAATATTAATATATACTTACCAATACTTACGTTGTAATGGTATGCGTTGTAAAGGTACCTGCGTTGTAAAAAAATGCGTTGTAAAAACATGAGTTGTAACAGTATCCGCGTTGTAAAAGATGCGTTGGAACGGTATGTGTTGTTACAGTCCGCGTTGTAACATCATATATCCCTCGACCGGAGCCGGAGAGGGCTGAATGTTAACGATAGGCCCCGGAACTGCGGGCGGACTCTGTTCTCCACCGGAGTCGTCATCAACAGCCGCAAGGGCCTGATCGTTGTCCCCTACCTCGACGACGTCTTGGTCGTGGACGAACTCCTCATCTGGCTCGTCCACCTCGAAATTGGAGTCCTGCTCCGAAGCCGGTTCCGACATTTCTTCGGAAACGTCTTCTTCCGCCTCTTCCTCATCCTGGAAGAGTTCCTCGTCCCCGGCATCGACGATGTTTGCAGGTGCTGGAGCCGACTGCTGGGCTGACTGCCTCGCCGCGCGTCAAAGTTTAATAGTATTTTCATCGAGCGGAACCTTGAGCAGGCGAAACATTTTGACTCGTCGTGGTCGGGGGACAAACAGGTATTGCACACTGGGTGCACATCTAAGTTCGAATATTTTGAATTACAAACGGGGCACCGCTTAAACGGGGTCCGTTCCATCGTCGATGTAGTCTGGGCCTGTGTTGTCGAGAGAATCTTCTTTCGACGCCGATCGAAGAACCGAAAGGGCCAGGCACCGAACGATACAATACCGACGCTATGAAGGCCTTTTGGCCTTAGGAATAGAAAGAGTACAAGTTATTTAACTGGAGTTGAGATTAGACATCCGAACCCAATGGCAGAAAAAAACAATCTGGGGATGGAGAGGATGCCCATGAGCACTGTAGTCCAGGGGAGGAGCCACCTATCTCGTGATACTTCGAAGACTCTTCCAGGACAACAATGTGCAATCATCCGGACCCAACACTAGGCGGCGATCTATGCACAGATATGAATTCAGCAGCCCTCATGCCTCGAACATATGAGTACCTGTGTGGGTATCTGACTGCCTGTGTGGGTGGGTGAGGGTGTGTGTGACTGCCTGTATGGAAGAGTGAGTGGGTGATTCAGTGACTGTATGGGTTAGTGAGTGAGTATGTGTGGGGCAGTATGTGTCAGTATATGGGTGAGAAAGTGGGTATGTGAAAGACAGCATGGGTGAGTGCAACAGTAGGGAAAGTGTTGGATAGCGGAGGGATAAAATGTACTATTCCCACTCCAGTAATTTCAACAGTAGGGAAAGTGATGGATAGCGGAGGGGAAAAATGTACTATTCCCACTCCAGTGAGTGCAATAGTAAGGTAAGTGTCGGATAGCGGAGTGAGAAGCTAGGTTTTGTGCGCCACTGAGTAGAATGTGTAGTCCTGTTCATCGGGGTACTGTAAAAGCCATACATCTCATAGCCCGCAGTCTGCTAGTCAGGCCAGCCCCACAGGAGAGAGAGAGAGAGAGCCCTCAAGTGTCCTGTCCTGTGCCCTGAGCGGTCCAACTTCCTGTCCATGACTATGTTAAAATCTCCTCCCACCGAGACGGCCTGGTCTGGTGACTGCAAGACCTTGGCAAGAGCGTCAGTGATAAAGGTCTCCTGTTGTTCGTTGGGAGCATACAGTAAGGCTATTGTTTAGCGAAATGTGCCTATTTGAACCCGGACGGCTAGCAAACGGCCCTTAACCTCCTGACAGGTACCCAGGATCACCCCTTGGAAACATCTGGAGAACAGCATTGGTACTCTCCCTCTCTTCCCCCACGCAGATGACCAGATTTGGTGAGGGACTCTCCTAGAGTGCATTCTGAAAGTGTCATGTGCGAGCAGATGTGCCTCCTGAAGCAGACAGATATCTCCTTGTGCGTGTTCTAAAAAAGACAGAATCGCTACCCTCATAGTAGTGTTGTTAAGGCCTTTTACAGTGAGACTAAGTAATTTTATCTCCATGTTCTGAGGTGTGAAGAGGACCAAGCAAATGTAGTCTGGGTGCACGAAGGGATAGATGTGCAATGTATGGGGATCCGACAAGTAGGAAGGCCATAGCTGCTCCGTGGCATGCTGTGTCGCCCGCCTGTAGTCAGTCGGAAGAGGAAAACCCCAGAACCACAACATAACATGAAAAATAAGAATAAACATATTGTCCAGTAAGTCTTTTGAGACTTGGAAGTCCGGGTCCTTGGGGGTTAGCAAGGCACAGTGAGCCAGCTTCGAAACAAAGTAGATTAGCACTCCCTCCCCCACCCGTATGATAGCATCCGTTTTGCCAATGCACAGTACCATATGAGGGGGAGTCACCATCAGGCTTGCTCTGACCAGTGAGGGAACGCAGAACTTCTGAACGTTCCCAGGCCGTGGGTGCAGAGTGTGGGCAGTGGGGCATAGATCTCAAAAACTGCCAGAGGCCCCGGCTGCTCCTGCCCTGGATTTTCTGATCATTTAAGGGATGTTGGGAGTCCAGAGTCAGGCATTTCGAGGTTGAGAATCTTACAGGCCTCCGTGAAGGAACTCAACTGGTAGGATTTGCCATTCAACTGGAAGACGAGGTGAAAAGGGTGGCCCCAGAAGTATGAGATTCCTTGAGAGTGAAGGTGACCAGTGACAGGCTGGAATTATTTCCGCTTCAGAAGGGTAGAGGCCACCAGTTCCTGGTATATCTAGAGTGGCAGCAGAACGGTCGTCTGATCAAATCTGGCAGCCCTGAGGATCGCGTCTTTCTCAGTGAATGTACGGATACAAAGAAGATATCCGCAGGTGGGTGATGTGATGCTCTGGGGGCAGACTCTGTGACAACGGTCTACCTTGGTGCTAGTCGCAAGTTGTCTCCTACAATGTTTTTTGAATAGGGCCTGGATGTAGCCCTCAAGGTCCATGCCTTCTGCACCCGTAGGGACTCCCCTCATGCAAATGTTATTCCTTCTTGATCCGTTTTCCACGTCCTCAGCATGGGGCTGGAGAACTAATTGCTGGTCCTGCAAGCGAATGATTGCCTGCTGTAGCTCCTCGACCTCTACGCCCCTAGATAGGGAGCTCTCCTCCAGTGCCACCACTCTCTCCCCCACCTCATCGATGTCTCAGTATACTTTCCTTAGCTCTGCAGTAAGAGCTTTTTTAACCATTTGTAGGTCTTCACGCAGAGATGAACAGCGCCTCCAGAAATTCACGGGTCACTGAGGTCTCAGTTGTGTCGCCAACACCAAGTGCTTGGAGTTCTCCGTGGGCGGTTTTTCTTGCTGCGGACCCATCGTATTCTTACATAGCATATCTTTAACATATCTGTCTTTCTTCACCTTTATAGCCATGGGGCACTTATCTTGAACCCAGGGGCATAAGAATGCGGGGTCCCAGAGGGAACCGCTGAACTCACGGCCAGCACACTCTACACGGAAGCAGCCCTCGGGATGCCTAGCAATGTCACACCCCCGGTCACATCATGCACAGGAAGTGCAAAATCGAAAGCCAGGTGGGGGCTCTGAGTGCTGCCCCCAGCAGCCCAGCCAGGGCGATGAGAGTGTGAAGGCACCTGTTAAAGAGACAAACCAGCGATCCTGTTCCCTGACGAGACCCAGGTGGCAGGCCAGCAAGATAGACTCTCCCCTACGGCCAGGGGAGACTTAGGATGATGACCCCTAGGTGGTCCGATTCCAGTGCAGAATGATGGCCTCCCCCGAAGTCCACAAAGCATTGAAGAAGTCAGACCGCAGGAGGAGGGCTGCCACGGCACGAGGCGCAGAATTGGGGGAGGCAGGGCGGTCCATTACCCGAGGTGCGCACAGGACAGATCTGACTCCCAGAGACAGGCCCCTTGAGAAAGGAGGGCTCTTATGCTTTCATCAAGCCGCCAAGGGACTCCAGAGGGTCTTGCAGACAGTGCTATCCCCCCCCCCCACCCCCCCCCAGTCACGGACAGAAACCAGCATTGCCACACTTGGCCACAGATCCTCCACCGGGGACCAGGAGATTCTGTCGCGGGGGGAGTGAGGGTGGACAGTGGGATGCAGCTCCGAGGGTGGGGGGAAGTCCGGGAAGTAGATCTGAACAAAAGCTGAGCAAAGTCACCACCAGCAGCCGTGGTCACAAAGGTTGACCCTGGGCGAGGAGCGGGCCCAACGAAGCCCCAACATAGTCATTGGACTGGGGAAATCCATTTGTCAACGTAGGGCCTCCCAGACTGACGTTGAGGGTCCGAGCTCACCCATCCTCAAACTGCTACAGTGTTCAAGGCTGCACTCCGTCTGGTGCACACCCAAAACACTTTCCAGGTTTGACCCAGGCCCAGAGCTCAGACGAGGGAAGGCTTGGAGCTCCCTTGTGGCTCCTACGCCTGAGCCTGCCAGTCACAGGGGAACTGACCTCAGCCCTCCCAGGTGCACCATCTCTTCCCGATACGCCCCCGCCGGGGCCCACCTCCACCTCCACCTCACTCACCTGTCCGTGCTCGTCCAACAGTGGCGTGGCCCGCTCGCGTCACAGGCCAGATCTCTTGGCTCCATCAGGTATATGTCACTCAGGCACCGATCAGCTCCCGAATGCATCGGACCCCCCCCACACCCCCTTCCGAGGCACTTAAAGGGGCCCCTTGCTGTTTATCTAGCCAGGGGGAGGGGTGCAGTTTCAGGTGATTTTCCGGATGGGGATGGATCGCGAGGAAAGCACTCCATTCACTCCGCCATCTTGGTTATGCCCCCATAACACTGTTTTATAACTGTTCAACATGCTGCACAGCAGCTATGCTACTCTAAAACATAGCTTAAAGACATTGGCAGAGCCAAAATCTCCGGCTACACACTTATAAGGTCCCAAAGGTGAGACCTATTGGCTATGCTAATGCTTGTTTGAAACATTAGAGACTTTTTGCAAGTAGGTAGATGATTAATTTCAAAATTGCATCCTCCTTCAAAAAGAGCTAAAAATGAAGATTGTGAGGATTTAGAAATGCTCAATGAAAAATGACTAGCAGGTGCAATATGAATATGAATTTAAAACGAAATAAAGAATTGGTGCTGTCAACTAAAACAAAACAAGCATTAGTGTTAAACTTTCTGCACGCCTGTGCATGTGACGTCACTGTGCGGTTCCGTTCAATAAATGCAGTTGTACAAGGTGCTTAGCACTTATTAAATCATGAGGGTGCCTCAGTTATTGGCATTTTTATTTTCTAGCGCAAACGTGACCCAAGGGCATTACATCCGGAGAAGGATGTATGACGTTACAACGCATGCTTTTACCACGCATGCTGTTACAACGCAAGTATTACAACGAAAACCTTTACAATGCATTACACTTGGGGGTGCTGGATAGTGAATAGTTTAATTTACTATTCCAACTCCAGTCCCCGTGGACAATAGGGAAGGTGTTGGATAGTAAATTAAAACTATTCCTTATCCTAGAGCGCCCCCCAGTGTAATGCGTTGTAATGGTTTTCGTCGTAATACATGCGTTGTAACAGCACTGCGTGGTAAAAGTTGCATTGTAAAGGTTGAATACCCCGGAGAATAAAGGCTTTGCCCACAATCACGGGAGGATTGGAAAACACTGAGACTCGAACCTGGATTCCAATGTCCAAAGAAGGCTGCTGTAGCTTTTATAGGAATGCTAGAGCTCACCATTTACTGCACTTAAAAAAAATACTTTTTACATGTTTTTCGTGAGCTTGGACAAAAGTGTTTGCTGTAATCACAGACACGCATCTATGCTTTGAGCAGAGACAGAAACATGCTTTGACAAGATCTTCAGCCTTTCAGCGTCGCACATACTGCTCCTTGCTCCTGGCCTCCTGCTCTGTCTGCTCGCAGAGCCAAGGTGTGTGTATTAGACTGGAGGAGCGCCCAACCCCCAACCTCTGACAGTCCTGGCCAGCAGGTATCAGCCAAGTTGATTCCTTGCGCTTTGTTATGCAGATGTGTGAATTTGCAAATCTTTGGCTGACCCTGGAAACGTCCGGGCGCCCTTTCTTTTTTCTTTGCACAGGAAGGCTGGGCAGAGCCTCTGGATTTCTTTTAACAGGATTCCAAAGAAAAACATACTTTTAAACTAAATGTTAGCACACACCCGAATATCAGGATATATTTAGAGGCACAGGTCAGTCATTTGCGGGGAATAAGAAAAGCGCTGCACAGGAAGGTTCTGATATTTTTAAGCCTTTCTCCGTTTGTAAATATACATTTCTTTGATATGTTGGTTATTTTTTCAATAGCTTTTTATCTTCAGCTTTGGTTTTGTACAAGTTTTTTCCTGAAATTGCTACAGTTACATTGTACGATTGATATTTAAATTAACAAAAACTGTTTCAATGGTGATTTTTCTCTGTTAAAGACCAGTATACCATCACCATCACTAGATTCGTTTTTTGTCTGTGCTTTTAAAAAGTGGTTTCCTTATCTTTTGTATTGCAAGGACACTTCAGGATAGATTTTCAAACATTTTGTGTTGTGCTGGGTTAGCATCACAAAAGTGATGCTAACCAGCACAAAATGTTTTTCTTTTTAAATTTACTTTCTATGAAAATAATCTAAAAGTAGCTACTAGTAGTAGTTATATGGGTGGTAGAAGGGCATTCCTGTCTTTTGACTCAAAAGCCGATCTACAAACAATTGTATACAGTGTTTTGTGCCAAAGGTTTATACCACTTCAAGAGAGGCGCTAACAAGATAAATGTTTATATTTCTGTTTTTCTTTTCTGACTTTGCATGCTAGATTTTCAAACATTTTGCACTGGGTTAGCATCAATAAAGTGACACTAACCGTCACAAAATGTTTTTGAAGGAATTTACTTTCCAGCGCAAAATTCTTTTTGCGCAGGAAAGTACACTAAAAGTAGCAAAAAGAAGAACTGCAAAGAATTGTGCACAGAGGTTTGCGCCAGAAGCTAACACCACTTCAAAGGAGGCACTTGTCTGTCCACTCCCGTCCCCTGTCTTCCGCCCACCTGTCCCGCAGGCGCTGGGAAGAAAACTGTGTGTGGGTATGGAGGGCCTGCGCAAGCCAGTGTACCACGTGGGACCCGTTCCCCATGACCTGCAAATATTGTATTAGCAGATGAGTTTGTAGTTCTTCAGAGAGGTCGCCCCAGGCCCGTGTTAGTGTGCCTGCGAGTGTTGCATGTAGCAGAAACTGTCCTGCTGGGAGGCCCGTGTCAGTGGCTAGCGACCCAAAGGGGACCAACATCCCCTTTGCATATAAATCTCCTACAGTATCTACCCCAGCTTGCGCCCAGCTTCTCAACACCGTCTCTGTGACCAGGCCGCACTCCCTGGGTGTCCCCAGCAGGGGTAGCATCGGAGCGTGCGGCTTCATGGAGCTAGTGAGTTTCACGCTTCTCATATAGCACCTACGCGCTACTGCTAAGTGCAACTGTGTTGCACAACGGGTTTTGGTCAGAGGATAAAACAATGTGTGAATTTGCGCGAGCGTCATGACTGTTCCATACAACCGCCCATGCCTTTTGATGCAAAACTATCTACCAATAATTGTAGGCAGGGTTTGGCACCAAAAGTTAACACCACTTTAAAGGAGGCACTAACAGGGGAAATGTTTTTATCTCTTCTTTCTTTTCCAACTTTGCCTACGTGATGCACTATGCAGCACACATACAAAGTGGGAAAAACTTTCAAACTTGTCTAGGCATGGTATTTGGTACAGGAAGGGTACCCTTCCTGCATACAACCTATGCTAGACTCATGCACACACCCTAGCGCTATGTCGCTAAGGTGTGTCCGTGGTGCTCAGCAGCTGAAATCAGTGCTGGCGCTAAGGAAAGGGGAGGAAAGAGCCATATAGCAGATATGGCGCTCTCCTGCTCCCTCCCTGTCACGGAACGTAGTGCAGCCTCTTTGGGTGTTGCGCTGCATTGCATGTTATTTTTTTTAAATCTGACCTATTGGGTATATTCTCTTCTGGACCAGTTCATATGCACCTTGGGGAGTGGCTGCCAGTAGAGAATCTGCAAGCGGAAAAAAGTCCAACACAGGAATCATACATCATTGTAATTCTGCTGCTGCATCAGGCCCGGCTTCTGGATTGTACATCTAGGAAGGAATTCTGGGTGTGGGCCATGGGGGAAGCTAGTAAGATTATCAAAATTATTTTAAGATTGCTGTTTAGACTCTGACAAAATCTTTCTAAAACATAAATGTCTAAGAAACTAAAGTAACAGATGTTTAGTAATGTTCAATCCAGTGGGTAGAGTTGTGACCATGCCCAGGACCCATTTTCCTGTCTTTGACTTTAAACTACCTTCTAATGGGAGCTTGCATTCCCTGTCTTTGGTTGCAGTGGAGTATTGTGACATACCATACTAACAGTTTGGGTGATGGGTCTGATAGCATCAGATTTCCTCCTAGTGAATTCAAATCTATCCACATAGCAGATTATTCAGAAGGGTTTGTGGGACCCTGGTGAAAGACTATTTGTAGGATCTAATTCTTGATTGTTGTAAGGATCCAAGCGTTGTTTCTGCAAGAGTGTCCTGGAACCTAAGACAGACCCACCCCCTCCCACCTACACCTCTTGCGTCTATCAAACTCTAGACCACGATGGTGATATGGTGGGAAAGGAGGGAACAAAACAAGGAAAGGAAGAGGGAAGAGATTCCTTGGACTGGTTGAGTCTTCAAACAGGCGAGTAGGACACAGGTACTAAAAAAAAGGATAGCGATCAATAGACAACAAGAGAGACAAACACAACTGGGTATTCCTTCATAAGTTTACCTAAGGTCTTCTTGCAGGTTCTCAGAACACAGGTTACTAAAGTTTTCTCACAGGATCCCTCAATAGATTGGACCAGAGACTACCACTACTCTAAGCAGCCTAATAATGAAAAGAAAAGAAAAGATATGTGTGAACCGGCTCAATATCTACAGTGGCACACCAGCGCCTAATAGAGGATCACCCTATCTGGCTCATCGACAGTGGGCGTAGGTCTTGAGGAATCCTAGGGCCTAATTTATGAGGCTGTGCGTCACTTTTACGCCGCCGGTGCGTCACTTTTTGTGACGCACCAGTGGCGTAAAAAATGCGCCTTGTTGCGCTATATTTACAAAGTGACGCATCTAGCGCCAGGTATATTGTATGCAAGGGGAGCGTTGACGCAAGAAAGGGTCGTAGAAGTGACGCAGTGAAAACTGTGAGATTTCACTGTGTCACTTTTAGGATGCCGTTGCGTCAAAATCTTGCGCCTGCCTCACAGCAGGCGTAATACTGACGCAGGCCCTTTCACATGTGAAAGGACGCATTGCTGGAGTTGCTTCACTTTTGTGACACACTCCAGCAATGCGTCACTTTTGCGCTTACAGATACGTCAGAAATACTGACGTATCTGTAACTCCTTGCGACATGATGCGTCATACATTAAATACGACGCATCAGGAATGTCGCAAGGAGTGCGCACTGAGAAGTGGCGCATCGCTGCTTTCACGCAGCGATGCGTAATTTCTCATAAATGAGGCCCCTAGAATCTATCAGTTTACCATGTGTGTTCTGAAAGATACAAGGTGTTGTAAGCTTAAAGGTACATATAATCTGGTGGAAGTAATAATAAAGTAGCGCACTGCGCCGTTACCAGTCTTTCAGGAATTCACTGCCGTGACAGGTGCCTGGTGTCAAGACTTCAATGGTATCCAAGGAGGACAACAAAAAATAAGGGGTATATGACAATCATGTAGAGCGGACTTCAACAACCACAATTCCCCGGTAAAGTCGACGGAACTGCTCTGACGAAGTCCAGCCGGCCGACGGAACAACAAGTCCAGCCGAAGAAACAGTCCGTTCAGCCTGCGGGACAGAGGAGAAGAAAGCCGGCTCAAAGTAAAAAAAAGAAAGGGAGGTTCTAAGATGCCGCAATGGGAGGAAGAACGGCCAAGCTACTCGGGCGTTTCACAGCTGCAAAGGTTGTGGCTCCGGGGAAGGCCAAGAGCTGCCAGGGGAACTCTAGGAGACGCGGAACCGACAAAAGTTCAAGGGTCTCTCAGGAACGAAGGAAATCTGACGAGGACAGAGCAGAGGGTGACGCAGCGAGGCGTAAATGACGCGGCGAAGAGTCAAGCACTAGAACACGAAGCGCATCAAACAGGGGAAGTCAGGCTTTTAAGGCTGCCTGGCCTCCTTGCACATGCGTTGTGCATGGTGGCCATATTTGATGTGGAACTGGCAATCGTGACAGTTGTCTCCCAAATGTTTTTGACCATCCATTTCAAATGTTTCCCTTTAATTAATACTGCTGTGTTACTTGTCAAAAGTTGAGAGTACAAAGTGGTAGGCACCGTGTGGTGCCTGCCACGTTCATGCAAATGCACAACATTCCTTTTTCACATTGCGGTGGGTGCTGCTGAAAGCACTGCTCGCCGCAATGTAAAATATGCTAAATGCCCCCACCAGTGTGGCGGGTGCATCCTAATCTCCTTCACTGGACCAGCAGCGCTATCCCAGCCCCCAAGGACTTTCCTGCTTCTTAGCGCCTCGTGAGCACTATTGTCTACATTGCCAGAGAAGAGGAGCACTGTCAGTTGTCCCTGGAGCTGTTGGGCCTCTCTAGCGCCTGGTGAGTGTTGCCTCCAGCACCTGCCCAGGAGAAGAAGGTATGTGGGACCTGCAGCACGTGCTGCCAGGGAGAGCTGGTTATTTTCTATACAGCGCCATGCTGCTAAAGCACTATATATTCAATTCCCTGCATTTTTGCTGCAGCTTGCTTCTGTGGGACCATGATGTCATTCCTGGGAGCTAGCACCTCGTGGGCACTATTGTCTTGTGTGGGACTCGGGATCCTCACCAGCTCCCTAGCGCCTTGAAGGCACTATTTTCTTGGATGCCAGAGGAGGAGTGATGCCTGCAGCGCTGTGCTGGGAAAGCGCTATATTTGGTGGCCTGTTACTTCAAGGAGGTGAGGAGGTGAGGAGCTGACGCCTGCAGCGCTGTGCTGCCAGAGCGCTACTTTATTCTGGGACACCCTGGACTTAGGAGGACTCTTAGCGCTTCGTGAGTGCTACAGCTGTGCCCCAGAAGGAAGTGAGGAGCGTGGGCACTACTTTCCTGTGTGCTGTATTTCAACCCCACCCCCAAAGAGAAGGCCTGTGGGACTCCCCACGGTGTTGCCAGAGAGAGCCCTGCAGCTACCGAAGAAGCGGGAGCAGTGCGTGCTCCATTCCGGCTGCCCCCATCGCCTGCCAGCAGGAAGGGGCCTATCGGGGCACAGTGCGGTGCCCAGAAGTTGCGCAAGGACTCCAGGGAGCCCGGTGAGTAGGGCTCAGTCCCATCTTGGTGGGGGTGGTATTGGGGCACATTGTCGGTACTCGCCTCGACCTGGTGCCGCTCTGAGGGCACCGTGGTGCCCGTGCTGACCTTACAGCAGCCTCGTCTGACAGCGGGCAGCTGCAACCTTGGGGAGCACTGTGAATTTCAGGGGTCCCGGAGTTGGGCCCCCAACTGCGCAGTGGTGCCAGTGCTTATTTTGGGGCCTGACTCCCAGCAGCGTCGCGAGTGCGCAGGCAGCTGCAACGTATTGGGGGCATTGTACTCCTCATGAGAAGAGAGAGAGAGGAGTGAGAGACACTCATGCCCTGCCCCAGGGCTTTGCGCACTTTGCTGTTTTTGCAGCCAGCCCTGACTTTGCGGGACATATGGCATTTGAGCCCCGGAGAGAGGTCAGTTGGCCTCAGGCCAGTTTCAGAGTGTTGTGCCTCCGATTGGGGCGAACTGTGTTTGTGCTGGCGAGGCCTTTTGCCCCATATGATTTATTGCATACTATTGTTGCATTATGCATTTGTACCTAGGATGATACCTAATGCTTTTCCCTCCGGTTTTCAGTGCTGATTTTAGGCCTATTGTGTTCCTGCAAAAGAGAAGCCACATGATAATATGTTTAAACCATAGGATTGGTGCAGAGTATGATTGGCAGGTCTTCTGTGGCCTGTAGGCTACTGATGATGCCTCCTACAAATGTAATTCATGCTTAATGAAAGGAGTTTGATTTATGGCTATCGGATGGTGCATTTACACTGGCGATTTTGTGCAGAAGGTGCCACTCTCAGTAATGCCATGATGTTTTCATTATTTGCCCACTGCCAATGAGGTTGATGCCATAAGAGGCTGAAGGTCTGCACGTTGTGTTTTCACGCCCCAGGAGGAGCTCTGATCCTGCCTAATATCTTTTTCCCAAATGTTGGCGCTGCTGATCCTGGGTGTAAGTGGGGTTTGTGTAAAGTGCCCCCATGCTAATGTTTTCCTGCTTACTGATGCCCTGCATGAGGTTCTATGCCCAAGGCCTACTCAGCATATGCCTCAAGTGATTTATGCAAATATGATTATGTCTCCATGCTCATATGTTTTGTGCCTATGGTTATGCATAGTGTGCCCCATGTTCATGATTTGTACCTATGCTGATGCGGTTTTAGGTCTACTTCATGCTGTGGTGGTTTCCATGCCTAGTGATGCCTAATGCATATGAAGTTGCATAATGTCAGGTTTTGATGTCCCAAGTTATGTCTCATGCTAAAGTTATTTATACATATGTGTTCAAACCTATGGCTGTGCCGATGGGCCTAATGCTTTTTCCTAGGGTGCACATTGTTGAGGTTTATGCCAAGGATTTCTACTAAGGTCTTGATCTGGCCAGTAACTACTGGCTGTTATACGTTTACTGCGTATGGACTTTCATTTTATCTGTGCACTTGGTGATGATGTTGGCAGAGGTCCAATTGGCCCTGCCATGTAAATAATCCCCTGTATACGGCTACCCGTGCCAGTTGGCGCCGTGATCACAACTGTGATTGCATCCTACTGTGTTTGGTATAATACACAAGCTTTTTTTCATGCAACCTGGTGTGGAGTCTCTTTTTGTAGTTTTGCCTGGTGTGTCGCCTGTGAGTGTGCTGCGCAGATGCTTTACACATTTCCTCCGGAGTTTGGCCCGCCCGCTCTGCACTACGCAACCCGTTTCTAACAGTTCCATTGAACTCACTCTTTAAAGTATCAACTGCAGATGTGTTTTTCCCACTGACCGTAACATTAATGGTTTTCACATTGCAAAGTATTGATTTATTTACTGTTTGAAAACTGATTGCTCTGGTCATACTGTATGTACTGATTGCATTTTTGTATCTAAAAATATATCAAATCAGAGCTATTTTTCTAAAATGGTGTTGGAATCCTCTCAATGCGTGTCAATTACTTATTGTCAATTTTGCTGATTTGAAAAGCTTCACAATTGTTCCTCTAAGTAGCCTGTGTGGTCTTTGTCACTCTACCAGGACTGATAGAAGGTATACTTTGAGAGTATACTGAGAGGAGGTCTACTAAGAGAGTACCCGGGTTCCATCTTTGCATATTTTATCGGTATTGCACTGTAAGGCACCCCTGCAAGACCACATACTTCGACCATACAGAAACCACACTTTATCACACAGGAATCTCAATCCAAGACGTCACTGATGATTAATCACATCCACCAAACCAGAGAAGCAGAACGAGGACAAGTTATCTCTCACCGCCCTGGAATGAAAGCTACCTTATTGCGATAGAGGTTTTACTTGGCAGGTTTACATAAGGCACTATTGAAACTCTTTGTTTTTGATCCTGATCTTAAGATACTTTTTCCCATATAATTGTCTTTTTATTTCTGCATTCAAGTGCGATCTGTAAGTCAGGATTGCAGTTGTAGAGCGATAAAACAAATGCCAAAAGGTTTTTCTCAGTTCCCAGCCAAATATCAAAATCATTATGAATATACTGAAGCAACATTTTCAATTTATGGCTATGTGAGTTTCTAGGATTGAAAATATAGGCTTCGTACAATTGGTCCATGTAAAGTTCTCTCAAAAGGTGATGGGAGGAATGCTTGAAAGTAATCTAACCACGGGCACTTATGCGGGTAGCATTCCCTTTAATGGTTCTTTTGCTCACCATGCCACCTCGGTTTATACCTTGCCTTTGGCAAATCAGTCTTGACCCTGCTCCTCATGGGAACCATCCAGTTGAACTGCCAGACTATGTCCTCTCTGAAGGCAAACACAAACAAACCAGGTTTGAACCGAGGTGGAAGACAAGAAAACAGAAGTAAGAAAGGTGGTGAGAGTGAGAAAAAAACACTCTTTACTATAAAACAAAAATAAGAAAACAAAATAAGAATTGGCAAAATCAAAAGACTGCCAGCCAGTATCAGACCGATTGGCTTTACCAGTGCTTTTTTCCTGGATACTGTATCAGGGCCTAATCCCGACTTGCTTTACAGGTTTCAACACCTGTACACATTTCTTATTACAGCAATAAGACTCTACACATGGTCTAAAAATCAAAGCAGGCTATACAATAAAAAAGTGTAAGTGGCCATCTTCACTGCAGACTCAGAATAGCTCAAAGGTTTACTGTCCAGTCCTCTTTATACCTCACAGTTCTTGCAGTGCCGAGAAGCTCCTCTCAGATATTGTCCCCTCTAAGGACAGGTGCAGGACTTTCAAAAATTTATTTTTGGTCTTAGCATCTTTCAGTGTCATTCTACTTCTGTTGAACACAAGGTCTTAAGTAGGTCCTTTTGTCCAGTTTCGTCTTCTTGATTCATGTAACTCAAACAGCTACTCTGGTAAGATGCAGAACAGATGTAATATACAGCTCAATGGTGCAGGATAGGGTTCACTGCTTACAAGGTAGTGGCTACATCTAAAATGGCTAAGACATCTTCTAGGTGCCCCATTCTATTGGTGATTCAAAAGTCATCCCCAAACAAATTAAAATATATTTGTCCCATTTGTAAAAAGAAACACCTAAAATAAAACAAATTGGGATGTATTGATGCCAGAAAGTAATGAAGTGAAGAGTGGTAAAAGGAACAATATGAAAACGAATACAATGTCAGAAAGGATAAAATATAAAGACAACATAAAGAAGAACAAGGAAATAAAGAGAAAGTATGGAAGTTGGAATAAGAGAAAGTATACAGTGAGAATAAGGAAAGAAAATATTCTGGACAAGAGAAAGTCCAAGATAAAAAATAGAAAAAAAGCAATGAGGAAAGTTGGAAGCCTATACAGGACGAAAGAATAAAATATAAGACTAAACAAATGAGATGAAAAAAACTCATAGAATTGAACAACGAAGGAATAAAAGAATGTATGAAGACAATGAAGTGAGATGTAGAAAGCAAAAGTGAGAAAGGCAACATGAAAGGACAAGAAACCCGTTAGGAGAAAAACACAGAACAGAAAGACCAAGAAATCAAAGCCAATGCACGATCCACTTTCATCCAAAATAGGTCAAATTAGCACAAGTTCATGGGTAAACTTGTGAGCAGTAGCACCACGCCAAGGTTTTGACCTTTGCTACTGGACATTCACACCAGCCGTGGGGCAGTAGGAGTACCGGCCGGGCGGTGATGTGGGAGGGGGAGGGGCAGGGTGGGGGGTAGTAATGTATGTATTACGGAGTTTAACAGGTAAGTAAACATATAAATAAATAAAACTAATTTTGTTGCGCGCACTGCATCACATTTGGTGATGCAGTGCACGCAACAAAATTCTTTTTATTTATGTAATCCATACATTACTACCCCCCACCCTGCCCCTGCCCCTCCCGTCACCGCCCGGCCGGTACTCCCACTACCGGCCGCGGCTGCATTCATACCATTCACACCGTCATTCAGGGGTTACCTTGCTGCTCATCAGATCAGAGATCCGGTGTCCAGCTCCAGATAGGGGTGGTGCTCGGGTTCGTCGAGCTCAATTTGCCTACTGGAGAACCTGGAAAACAGCTTCTTATTTGGCCAAACCACACCGACTGGTCCTTGCACCCCCACGTCACAGTGCATGACTGCCTTCTCATTGGCTGCTGCGATCTGCATGGTGTTTGTTGATTTCTCCTCTGTGAAGGAACCAGGCAAGCTCCTGTCAGGCCTCGGAGAAGTAGAGCAGTTGTGGCCATCCTGCCTGTCTGATGTCAGTCTGAGTGCCCTAAAGTCCCTCACTCACACCACATTCACACCATTCATAGCCCACACACTTCCCTCACACTGCAGGCTTCCCTGGCTATGGCTCTATATATAGCTAAGTGGTGAATGATGTCATAATATCTGCCAGGGGTGTGATGAGGTAGATGATGTCACAAGCCTGCCAGGACCCAGGATGTGCTGTAGTACCTGATGTCTCAAGGGATGATTGAAATGCTGATAACACTCAAGGCTGCATGGAGAGACCAGTGTTGCAATATGTTGATAGGTGTAAGCCCGTCTGTAACATGACATCACAGAACCAAAAGATTGAGGGAAGGAAGTCAGTTACAATGAACTAATTATTAAGGTTTCCTGTGTTTTCTTATTTGCTTACAGATTTTTATTTTGAACCTGCCTAGACAGACAGAAGCTGTCAGAGGATTTGTTTCAGAATTTCTCTTTGTCTTAATTATTCTACAGATGTTGTAGCCACTGCGGTCAATAATTAACAATAGTCACCTTTCAATGTCGCTGCCAAAAAGAATGTCCTTCAAACCCATCATAAGAGAATCTGTAAAGGCGCTGGTGAGACGGGCCTAGTGCACTGCACAGGAATGCGCAGCGTTTCATTCTGTTTCCTCCTATCTGCTCTACCCATTTCACAGGTGTGATTCAGGTATTCAAATGGCAGGGTGGGATCTAAGAATTAGAAGACACCCTGCATCTTTCTTCTGCACTGACTGGCAGAGCCTGGCAGTGGCCTTATGGCTGGGCTCTGAGTCTTCATCTGTGTGAATGCCTCTGTGCTGGCCTGGCTTGCCATAGACTCCTTGTGTGACTCTCCACAGCTTCAAGAGGCATTGCACCCATTCAGGCAATAGAAGGTAGTTCTGGGTACCCAGGGGAGACGAGGTGCCCAACAAAACTGTAGCCTTAGAATCTGCTCATTACTGCTCACAAAATGAACCTTGGACATCATACACAGCTGAAATGAAGATGATTCAAAGGAATTAAAGAAGATCCTTTATTCACTCGAAGAGCACAGTACATGTAATCCAGCAAGATCAAACATCAAGGAGTAACTGATCCTTACAAAGGATGCAGATCAACATGACTTGTATAACATTCTACATTCAGTAATGACATAACTTAGAATGAGTATGATTAAAGGAACAGTGCAATAAGTAAGAACACAACACATCCCCCTTTCTAATAATAAAATAAAAATGAAGGAAAAAGAAAACAACATACATTAAGTGGATCGAAACTTTTCCAATCAAATACAAAATAAAAGAACAAACTACTACCTATAGTTTGTGATAAAACCCTTAACTATTGTTAGTGATATAATCTTTAAGCCACAAAGGAACCACCCTCTTCCTTGAGGAATGGCGGAGAGTAGGATCCTCACCAGTAACAAAACTATCTTCCATAGGAGTGACAACCGAATCCTCAGAGATGTTGCTAGGAGACTCTAAGTTATCACTTTCAGAAACAACCACACTAGAATTAGGGATATCACACGAACTAGAACAACTAATCACTCCAGAATTGTTAAATAAATTAATGTTGCCACTAGAACAATCAGCATCCAAATCTTCTGGTTTCCAAAGGGTGTTAGAAAAATCAGATCTAGAAGAACAACTCGGATTACATCTGGCAACTCTACTTAAATTCCAGACTTTCCCATTGCTAACCTTAACAGAATTCTTTAAAACTTCTTTCACTTGAAAGGGTTCAGAAAAAACAGACTCGCCTTTCTGTACCTTATAAGGCTTTTTAATTCTAATCCAATCACCAATATTTATCTTGGCTTCTTTAGATCCATGTTTCAAATCATGATATTTTTTACTTTTGTCATGGACTTGTACCAACCTTGCCTTGACTAAGTCCTTAGAATAAGGCTCAACTTCACCTGAAAATAACCAAGTAGGAATAGTTTTAGAACGTGGTTTCCTACCCTTCATTAAGACAAAAGGAGAGACACCAGTAGAATCATTAACAGTAATACGGTAATTCCAAACAACTTTTCCAACTTGAGTTGGCCAATCCAGATTATTACTGATAGAAAGCTGAATAGTATTCTTCAATACCCTATTAAAACGTTCTACAACACCGTTACCACCGGGATTATAAAGAGAAGTTGTCCTGTGCCTAATACCCAGTTTACAAAAATACCTTTTCGTTCTTACAGACAAAAACTGAACACCATTATCGGTGAGAATGCAAGAAGGAATTCCCTCTGTAACGAAAGTTTCATCCAGGAAACTTAAAACAGAATCAGTATCAGCTCTCTCAACCACCTTAACAACCGGCCATTTAGAAAACAAATCAATGAGAACAATCAAATACCGTTGAGAACCATCCTGTTCTTGAATAGGGCCCATAATGTCCACCGCAACACATTCCCAAGTAAACTCGGGAGAAGAACACTCCAACATAGGAGGACGAAAGGTACGCAAGGTTTTGTCTGCAGAAGCACAAATAACACAATCTCTAACTATCTTTTCCGTCTGAGAATCACAACCAGGCCACCAAAATAAATTCTTAACTAATGATTTAGACCTCACAATCCCAGGGTGACCCTCATGGCAAAGTTCAATGATTCCTTCACGCAAACCACTAGGAGGAACGATCTTCTCACCCCTTAAAAAAGTCTCATGAGAAACTGAGAGTTCAGACCTAACTTCCCAAAAGGGTCTTAAGACATTATCCAACACATCTTTTTTATCTGGCCAACCTTCAACTGTGTAGGAAATTACCTTCTGTAAACATTCATCAACCAAGTACTCACTGCTCCATTCTTCTCTGCTGAAGGCAGAAAGACCTTCATCATGAACATAAGCTATTTGTAATTCATTCCAATCGTTATTGTCAACTTCCTCTAACATTACAGGCATCCTTGACAAAAAATCAGCAAGAACGTTGCTTTTGCCTGGTATATAAACAATCTTGTAAATGAAATTCTGTAACCTCATAGAAATTCTAGCCAAACGAGCAGAAGCATTGATAACCCCTTCTGTAGTTAAAATCTTAACTAATGGCTTGTGGTCACTACGTAATAAACACATTTTACCCCAAACGAAGGACTTGAAATGATCTAACGCCCAAGCACAAGCTAAAGCCTCCCTTTCTATTATAGGGTACTTTTCTTCACAAGGAGAAAGAGATCTTGAAGCATAGGCTATTACATTTTCCTTCCCTGTCTCATCTATTTGCACTAACACAGCTCCAAGGCCCTTGTTACTAGCATCAGTAGTAATTACGTTCTCTAAGGACGGATCGAAATTGTGTAGAGCAGTGGCCTGAGCAATAGCGTCCCTAATATTCTTGAAATCTTCATTACAAGATTTAGACCATTCAAACCTCACTCCCTTCTTTAAAAGTTGTCGAATATTGTAAGTAAAACTCGCAAAATTAGGAACATACTTAGAGCAAAACTCAGCCATTCCTAAAAACGACTTAATGTCATCTTTACTTGTAGGAACAGGAGCTTCGGAGATAGCTGAAACCAAAGAAGGTTTAGGTTTAACACCTTCAGCATCAATGACATGGCCTAGATAAGTCACGCTCTTCTGAGCAAATTTACATTTAGAATGTTCAACGGTAAGGCCTTTGTTTTCAAGAATATACAATACTTTATGTAATCTTGATAAATGTTCATTTTCATCATCCCCAAAAACAAGAATGCCATCCTGAAAAAATCTGACACCTTTTTCTCCCTTAAATAATTGGTACATTAGTCGTTGGAAAACTGCAGCCGCCGAAGCTAAACCGAACGGCATGCGTTTATAACGGAAGCAACCAAAAGGTGTCACAAAAGATGTAATTTTCATAGATTCAGGACACAGAGAGATCTGGTGGTATGCAGACGATAGGTCTATAGTAGAAAACCATTGTGCATTACCAAGACTAGAAACCATCTCATTGATTTTAGGAAGTGGGAACTTGTCAACCACAATATTGTTGTTTAAATATCTCAGGTCTACACACAATCTGATTTTACCATTGCTACGTCTCGCGACGACAATTGGCGAAACCCATTCCCTCGCCTCAATTGGCTCAATAATGTCAGTAGAAACACGTTTATCCAGCTCTTTACTGACTTCATCTCTCACTAAGATAGGCACATTTCTACACTTGTGTACCTTTGGACAAGCATCATCCTTCAATATAATCTTATGCTCAAAACCAATTAAATTTCCCAAAGTTTTACTAAAAACTTTCGAAAATTTCTTTAAAATACCATCAGTAACAACCGAACTATCATCTACTACTAGAACTTGTTCTTTACTATTTGGATCTAAGATAATGTGAAGTTGTTTTTGATCAAACCACCCTAAAACAGGTGGTCCTTTCTTAGAAATGTAAAGCTTCCCTCTACACTCTCTATCCTTGAACCTGAAAACAAACCAACGAAAACCCAGGATAGAAATAGGTTCTCCCATATAACCTTCAGGGTGGATATCTGATGGCAATAACTTTTCACCAACATGTTGGATAAAAGAAGATTTCCACATTTCCTCATTAACAATGGTATAAGGTGAGCCCGAATCAGCATAGATTTTGACAACTACTCCCCCAATACTCATTGTACAAATAGGTTTGTTAACCATGTCTTCATCTCTTATTCTTAAAACTAACTTATCATGAACATTCATTACTAGATTATCCTCAATGTCGTTCTCAAAGTTTTCTTCCTCATCAATGTCGTTCACAAAATTTACTTTACTCTTCTTTTTCCTGTTGCATGCCTTTGTCAAATGACCTTTCAAACCACAACTAGAACATTTAGCTTTCAGGCCAGGACATCCTTTGAAATCAGCTAAATGCTCTAAACTGTTGCATCTGTAACATTTAGGTTTAAAATTTGAGGAAGATTGAGGATGTTTAGTTGAAAAAGATTTGTTGTTAGGACCAAAAGATTGCCTAGAGTTATAGCTAAACCTCTTTTTATCAGTAGCATTCACTTTGCCAACTACTTCATTAGTCAGTGCACTATTATCATTCTTTATCACATTCGCGCACCTGCCAGACATTTCTGCTTTGCGTACAATGGCAAGAATATCATCTAAAGGAGAATCTCCATTTATCCATAACCTATCCTGTATGGAAGCATTGTAAGAATGCATAACAATTTGGTCTCTAATTAACTCCTCTTGTAGTACACCAAATTTGCAATCCAATGACAATTTTTTAAGATCAGCAAGAAAATGGTGAATGTTTTCATCTTTAGTCTGTTTCCTAGAGAAACATTTATACCTCGTTACGCCAATACACACTTTAGGAGCAAAGTAAGTGTCTTAATGTAAAAGCGCTAACATATAAGCATTCAAATCCCCAGGAAAAGCGGGTTTAGTCATGGTTTCATATACTTTTAGTCCAACAGGACCTAAGGAATGAGGAAGAAGTCTCTTTTTTTGAGCATGAGACATTTTTCCATCCTCATCTAAGGCATCTATATAATTACAGAAATATGGCTTCCACTCCAACCATTTAAGTGGTGGTTCATTGCCAGATACCCAAAATGCCTGAGGAGGACTAATGTTATAATTAGGCTGAGTCATTGTAAAATATGAAACCTAACAAATCAATTTAAATAAAAATGTTGAGTGATGCTGGACTAAGTACTTCAAGTATTAATAGCAAGAAAGCTAGTGCACATACAATAATCAACTTATAATATGCTTATAGTGGTTCAATAATGTAAAACGCTAATTTGTCATCAACATTGTTTGAATAAAATAATAAACAAAAATAAGAAAAAATGGAGAAAGGTGTGCGAATCACCGTAGGTGGTAACACGCTGATGAAAGTGTGAAAGGTGTGCGAATCACCGCTGATGGTAATGCGCAGATGAAGTAAATGTGCAAACTTCCTCACGATCGTTTAACTTCCCCTTCAAGTCTCTCACGAAGAACTCCGTGTCTTCTTTCGACTTCAAGTTTACTTAAGATGGCCGCCGAAACGTGTGACGTCACACGCAAATACTCAAACAACAAGCGGGGTTGCTGAACTGTTCCTGATAGGAAAGAGGAAAAGAGAGTGGGCTGTCCCGTAGGGGTATAATATCACCCTTGGGCATCCATTAGGTTGGACATGTTTGCCTCACACACCCCGAAGGATGTCATGCTTCATCATCGGCGGTTGCTCCTCTTCGGGGAGGCGGTGCAATCTCCGATGGGCTCACCTCAAAGAGGGGCTCTTTAGCGGAGATCTTTTTGTCCAGCTGCCTGTTGATGAAGTGTGGGTATGTGGGCTAGGGCAATAGTATCCTAAAAAGGTAAGGTTTAAAATATAGTAGAGGGTCCCGGAAAAACTTTATTCTGGAGGTCCTCCTACTATTGTTAAAAAGGGTGTAGTTTAGTTTGTAAGGTCATGGAGAGTTACGTGCCGTGTTTCAAACTAGACTAATGTGATGGTCGGTCAACATGTTTCTCGCTTGGGTTCTTCCCGCGATTCTTCAGGACCTGGTGAAAGTGTGGGTGGGGGTTAAAACAAGGACATGCTAGTGTCATGAACCTAGTGTGTTACCTCAGGGGAATCCTGTGCCTGAAGTATGGAAATACAAAAAGAGACATTAATGCAGGTATCGTTACAAATGTCAACAATTGAGAATGGTAACAGCCAATTTAAGCATCTCAGTGCAGTGAAGTGGAAGTGGTGTGTGTGAAGTCACACATACGAACATGCCTTGTGGTGTACGGAGAGTGTGTAGTGTAGTGAACACTCTCATACCTATGTCCGTGGTGTTTAAAAACAGTGGTTAAAACCTGTGGTTAAAAACACAACCGCTATCTCTGGGAGAGAACTCTAATCAGGAAAAGGCAATTACTGACGTGGTAAATATCAAACTCACCTAAAGGTCTTGGACTAATAACCACCTGAGTACTCGGCGGGTCGGAACAACAGAAGTTGCCTATAGATCAGGCTAGAGAAGGAGAACTAAGGTTACGGAAGTTCTGGGTATCTAATCCTACCATGCTTGGCAACTCGGGGATTGTCAGATCTTACCTCCGGTTATCCGTGTCCGTGCTGAGTCACCTACCCATCACCGCCGAGCTCGAATAGGTAATGGACTAGCGGGGTGTGGGTTATTTATAGGTGGACTCGTCATAAGTAGGCGTCGGGTAACGCCCTCTGTGTAGGTCACGTGGTAACCAAGGTGATACCGGCCATGATGGAGTGGTGTACTCAGTGTTTAAACAGATGTGGGTTAAATGCAGTGACAAGGCATTAGATGTTCACAGTGAATGCCAGGGGATGTCCTCATTCAGACCTTGTCTGTCTGTAGAAAGGCGGTGTACCCACCTTTGTTCTTTACGGAACAGGGCGTTTTTTGGGCAATTGGGACTTGCCTCAAGGATCACCCATTGTATGCAGTCGGCGCTGTGTTGTTTCTCTAGATAGTGTTTGCACATCTTGGTGTGTGACTTTTTACACCGAAAATTGCTGCCGTGTTCGGTGATCCTTGTCTTAATTGTGCGTGTAGTCATCCCAATATACTTGAGACCACATGGGCAAGTTAGCATATAGATGCAGTGAGTGGTATTACAGTTCGTGTGCCCCTGGATAACCCACTTGAAAGTGTCGGTGAGCTGTATTGTTTTTTGGGGAGTAGTGTATTTACAAACCCCACAGTTACTGCATGGGTAGTGACCGGTGACTGGTGGCATGTTCCATAATGTCTGTTGGGAACTTTTTTTAGTAGTCTTCGGTCTCGTGTGGATCAATATGTCCTTCACGTTCTGTGACCTTTTGAAAGCAAACCTAGGTTGTTCAAAGGGTATATCCCCTGTGTTGAGGATTCCCCAGTGACGTTTGATGGTGTTTTTAATCTTAGTTGACAATGGGGTAAATGTTGTCACACAGGTGATTGGTTGGTTTTCAATTGGTAGTTTTTCCCGTCTCTCTAGGAGTGCTTCTCTGTTGTTATTCCTTGCTCGCTTCTTCGCTTTTGTGACCTCTCTTTTAGGGTAGCCTCTGTCTAGTAGGTTTCTAGAGAGGATGGTTGATTCCTTTTTGTAGTCTGCAACATTGCTGCAATTCCGTCTAATCCGAAGGAATTGCCCAAAAGGTAGATTGTTCCTTAAGGCTTTGGGATGGTGGCTCTCAAAATGTAGGAGGCTGTTACGGTCTGTTGGTTTCCTAAATATTGTTGTCTGGAGTCCACCCTCTTTCAGTTGTACAGTGAGGTCGAGAAAAGCAATCTCTTTAGGCGAGGAAGACATAGTGAACCGAAGATATGGATTGAGTGAGTTAACCCATATAAAGAAGGCCTCATGTGAGTTGGGACGACCCGACCAAAGGATCAGGATATTGTCAATGAAGCGCTTCCACATTATGATGTTTGCTGAGAACGGGTTGGATTGGTGGTGGATGTGTTTGTCCTCAAAATCGGCCATGTACAGACATGCCACCGACGGGGCAAAGGTGCTGCCCATCGATGTGCCTTGGGTCTGGTGGAAGAATTGACCCTTGAACTCAAAGAAGTTCTCAGTGAGCGCAAGAGTTGCGCATTCCATAATGAATGACGGTGGGGTGTCAGAGTCCCACTCCTCCATCCTTAGGCGTGATTCGATTACCTCTAGAGTGGCCCTCTGTGGGATGTTGGTATAGAGGGCTTCAACATCTAGGGTAATCAAAAGGTCAACTTGGTTAGCATTCCCCATTGAGTTGAGATGCCGTAGGGTGTCGGCCGTGTCCTGAATGTAGGAAGGGATGTGTTTAACCAAGGGCTGGAGAAAATGGTCGCAAAATTTCGACAATGGTTCTAATACCGAGTCGATACCAGAAACTATAGGTCTCCCCGGGACTGGTCTTGTCCCTTTATGAATTTTTGGAAGTGTATAGAAGTAGGGAACCCTAGGGTTCTTTTGGTTCAAAAATTCTGCCTCCTTCTTACTAATCCAACGTTCACATTCAGCGGTTTCCACCAGGCCTGCGATGGTTGTTTGTAGGCGAGGGGTCGGATCACATGGAATGGGGGTGTAGTACCGATTGTCGTTAAGTTGCCTTAGACACTCAAGCTCGTAGTCTTTGGTGTTCATTAAAACAGTGGCCCCGCCTTTATCAGCTTGTTTTATAGTGATGAGCGGGTCGTCTGCCAATGTTTTAAGTACCTCCATGTCTTTCCGGGAGATATTAGAGTGGGTCTTTTGCCTGTCCAGGGTCTCGATGTCTTTCAGTACCGCCTGTTCAAAGGTCAGGACCTCATTGGGAACCATCCCATTGTGGGGTGTAAATGTCGACGGGTTATGTAAACCTGAGTCTTGTGCTGGTTCTTGGGGTTTTCCTTCAAAAAAAGCCTTAAGTCTGACCTTTCTGAAGAAAGATTGCAATTCCCTGGTCTGGTTGAACAGGTCGATCTTTGGTGTAGGGACAAAGCCCAGTCCTTTTTGGAGAACTTGTTCCTCGTTCTCGGTCAGTATGCGATCCGAGAGATTGACCACGAGGCTCATTTTGGCCCGACCTGTTCGTGTTCCGGGTGTCCATTCCGTGGGGGCGTGTGTCCTCCCACTGCACTTTCTTCTCGGTGGCGTTGCCTCGCTTTCGCCCGCGCCCTCTGCCCCAGCCTCTGCCTAAAAAAGGGGGGCGTGCTGACCCTTGGGGCGCAAAGAAAGGTGGGTATTGTGGTACAAACGGTGGCTGAAATGGCTGCAAGTGAGGGTATTGCCAAAACGGGGGACCCATTGGTTGCCCTTGGTTTGGATAGTTCTGGTAACTGTGGGGGTTCTGTTGTCCCCGCCCTCTACCTCTTTTGGCCCTAGGTGGAATATTGGTTGTATCATTGTCATCACTACTTTTGGAGCCACTGTTGGAGCCTCGTCTAGACGAAGTCGTGCTGGAGTCCGAGTTGTAGTTGATTCCCGGCGGGACGTAATCGTCCTTTAGGTACGGGTAGACTTTCTCCTTGGAAAATCTTTTGATATCCTTCTGGAGCTTAGCCACTTTCTGATTCATCAAGTATTCCTTGTGCTCTGCCATTTCCTTATTTAATTCGGCCAATTTTGTTTTGAAGCCTGTGTTCTGGCCTGTGGTCTTTAGTGCGGCCTCAGCTTCCTGAATACGGACTAGTAGTGCGTCCGCTAGTCTTTTCGCAGTGTTGACAATCAGAATCAAGAGATCGTGGGTGCATTTCCATGCTATCTGGGACCACTCGATCTTGAACTGTCCATCTTCCCAGAATATTCTTGGGAAGTTCTTCACTATTAGGCCATTTGGGGCTATTTTGGCTTTAAAGTATTGTGCCATCTTAGCTCCATGTATTGTGATCCTGATCCATTCTCGTTTCAGGTCCGATAAAGTTTGCCACTCGGTGGTGTTACTCCCGGAAGCGGTTTCAACATCTATGCCAAAAAGTGATGGAGTTCTCATAATAGCAGCTGCGTCTTCTTCACCAAAGCTGAGCCCCTGACCTTCCATTGTGTACTAGTCAGGTGGAGCCGGTGAAGAGAAACAAAGAAAGAAAGAGGATAGGTTACCCCGGAGCAGCGCCAAGACTGTCGGACCCTCCTGCTGCAATTTGCAGACCTGTTTTCCCTCACCCCAGGGGTCACCCCCTGGTGCCTTCACGACGTGGACACCGGGGACAGCCCTCCTATCCGACACCGGGCGTACCGAGTCCCAGACCGGGTGCGCGCCTGCATCCAAGAAGAGGTCACCAAAATGCTCACACTCGGGGTCATCGAGCCCTCAGACAGCCCCTGGGCCAGCCCAGTCGTACTGGTACCCAAAGCGGCTGCCCCGGGCACCACCCCCGAACTCCGGTTCTGCGTCGACTATCGGGGTCTGAACGCTGTCACCCGAACCGACGCTCATCCTATCCCCCGAGCAGATGAACTGGTCGACCGCATGGGGGCCGCCCGCTACCTAAGCATCTTCGACCTGACAACGGGCTACTGGCAGATCGGCCTCACCCCCAGGGCCCAAGAACGATCCACTTTCTCCACCCCGGATGGGCACTACCAGTTCACTGTGATGCCCTTCGGTATGAAAAATGCTCCAGCCACTTTTCAAAGACTTGTGAACCAGGTACTGGCGGGCCTCGAGGACTTCAGCGCCGCCTACCTGGACGATATTGCGGTATACAGCCGCCACTGGTCAGACCACCTCTGCCACCTCCGAGAGGTCCTGCAGGCCCTTCAGCGAGCTGGCCTCACCATCAAGGCCAGCAAATGCCAAATCGGCCAAGGGTCCGTGACCTACCTTGGACACCAAGTGGGGAGCGGTCTGGTGGCCCCTCTCCAACTCAAGATCGCTGCCATCCAGTCCTGGCAAACCCCCGTCACCCAAACCAAGGTATGAGCCTTCTTGGGGCTCACCGGATACTACCGACGGTTTGTGAAGGACTATGGCAGCATTGTGGGGCCCCTCACGGAACTCACATCCAAGAAGCATCCCAAAACGGTCAAGTCAAGTCAAGTCAAGTCATAAAATTTATATAGCGCACTACATACCCGGAGGGTTTCAAGGCGCTTGGGGAGGGGAGGGGGACTAGACATCCCTAGGGAGGGGGATTATTTGTCAAATATCCACGTTTTAAGTTGTTTTCTGAACGCTAGGTGATTCTGGGTGAGGCGAAGGTAAGCGGGAGTGAGTTCCATGTTTTGGCAGCCAGGTATGAGAAGGATCTGCCTCCCATGGTGGTTTTGTTGATGCGAGGGACAGTGGCGAGTGCTTGGCTGGAAGAGCGAAGTTGGCGGGAGGGGGTGTAGAAGGACAGTCGAGAGTTGAGGCAATCTGGTCCGAAGTCGTAGAGTGATTTGTGTGCGTGGGTAAGCAGTCGGAAAGTAATCCTCTTATTGACGGGTAGCCAGTGGAGGTCTTTAAGGTGGCCAGAGATGTGTTCATTGCGTGGGATGTCTAGTATGAGCCTGGCTGAGGCGTTTTGGATTCGTTGTAGTTTCTTCTGGAGTTTGGCGGTGGTACCTGCGTAGAGGGTGTTTCCGTAGTCCAGTCGGCTCGTGACCAGAGCATGGGTGACTGTTTTCCTAGTTTCGGTGGGGATCCAGCGAAATGTTTTTCTGAGCATGCGAAGGATGTTGAAGCAGGATGAGGATACGGCGCTGACTTGTCTGTTCATTGAAAGTGAAGAGTCCAGGATGACGCCAAGGTTCCGTGCGTGGTCTGTCGGGATGGGTGCTTTTCCGAGGGCTTCCGGCCACCAAGAGTCGTCCCATGCAGAGGGGGATTTACCTAAGATGAGGACTTCTGTTTTGTCTGAGTTCAGTTTCAGACGGCTTTGTTTCATCCATTCGGCGACTTCTTTCATTCCTTCGTGTAGGTTAGTTTTGGCGGTGCTGGGGTCCTTGGTGAGAGAAAGGATCAGTTGAGTGTCATCCGCGTAAGAGATGATGTTGAGGTTGTGTTGGCGGGCGATGGTCGCGAGGGGGCTCATGTATACGTTGAAGAGGGTGGGGCTGAGTGAGGATCCTTGTGGTACGCCGCAGATGATTTCAGAGGCCTCGGACTTGAATGGTGGGAGGCGGACTCTCTGGGTTCTTCCGGAGAGGAACGAGGTGATCCATTCCAGAGCCTTTCCTTGGATTCCGATGTTTCTGAGGCGCTGTAGAAGGGTGCTGTGGCAGACTGTGTCGAAGGCTGCAGAGAGGTCGAGGAGGATGAGGGCGACTGTGTCTCCATTGTCCAGTAGAGTTCGAATGTCGTCTGTTGCTGCGATGAGGGCGGTCTCGGTGCTGTGTTTTGCTCGGAAGCCAGATTGTGAGGAGTCGAGGGATTTGTTGGCTTCGAGGAAGGCGGCGAGCTGGTTGTTGACAGCTTTCTCGATGACTTTGGCCGGGAATGGAAGAAGCGAGATGGGGCGGTAGTTTTTGAGTTCGGTGGGGTCTGCTGTTGGTTTTTTCAGAAGGGCGGTGAGTTCAGCGTGTTTCCAGTCTTCTGGGAAGGTAGCGGAGTTGAAGGAGCAGTTGATGACGTCTCGGAGGTGCGGAGCTATGACGGAGTCTGCTTTGTTGAAGATGTGGTGAGGGCATGGGTCTGTGGGGGATCCAGAGTGGATGGAATTCATCAGGCGGATGGTGTCCTCAGTGGTGATTGGGTTCCAGGCGTTAAGGGTGTTAACGGGGGGAAGATAGTCAGCTGATGGTAGGGTGGGTTGGCTTCCGGGTTGGTTGTCAAAGCTGTTGTGGATGTCAGCAATCTTGTTGTGGAAAAAAGAGGCTAGGGAGTCGCAGAGGGTTTGAGAGGGGGTGATGTCGTTGGAGTTGGCCGAGGGGTTTGAAAATTCCTTGACGATGTTGAAAAGTTCCTTGCTGTTGTGGGCGTTGTTGTCGAGTCGATCCTTGAATGCTGTTTTTTTGGCTTTTCGGATCAGTTGGTGGTGAGTACGGATGGCGTTTTTGAAGGCGACTTTGTTGCTGGTGGATGAGTCTTTTTTCCAGGTCTTTTCAAGGGAGCGGCATAGTTTCTTGGATTTCTTGAGGTCCTCGTTGAACCATGAGGCCTTCTTGATTTTGTGTTGGCGTTTTTTCAGTGGTGCTAAGGTGTCTGCGGTGTTGGATAACCAAAGGGTGAGGTTGGAGGCGGCTTCGTTGGCGTTAGAAGAGAGGGCTGGGGAGGTTTGAAGGAGCGATGAGGAGATCTGTTCCGTGGTGATTTTGTTCCAGTTTCTTTGTAGAGTTGGTTGGAGGTGGATGATGGGTTTCGGCTTGTTGTAGGTGAAGTGGACGCAGCTGTGGTCAGTCCAGAGGAGCTCCGTAGTGTGGTTGAAAGAGACATGGTTGCTAGAGGTGAAGATGGGGTCGAGTGTGTGACCTGCGATGTGGGTGGGGGAGGTGACCAGTTGTTTAAGTCCGAGGTTGGCGAGGTTGTCTAAGAGGGTGGCGGTGTTGCGGTCGTTGATCTTCTCAAGGTGAAAGTTCAGGTCTCCCAGGAGGATGTAGTCTTTGGAGGGGAGCGCGTGTGGGGTGATGAAGTCCGTGATGTCTTCACTGAATTTTGCGCGGGGTCCTGGTGGTCTGTAGAGGAGGGTGCCTCTGAGTGTGGTCTTGGGGTCGATGTGGATCTGGAAGTGGAGGTGTTCGGAGTTGGCGAGGTTGGCGTCAGAGCTGGTTGAGATGCGGATTGATTTCTTGTGGGCGATAGCGATTCCTCCTCCTGTTTGGTCGGTGCGGTCTTTGCGTGTAATCTTATAGTCGTCAGGGATAGCGATGGCGATGTCGGGTGCGGAGGAGGCGTTCATCCATGTTTCCGTTAGGAAGGCGACGTCTGGAGAGATGGTGTCTAGTAGGTTCCAAAGGTCAATGGCGTGCCTGTGGACCGATCGGGTGTTGAGAAGGATGCATTCTAGGTGGTTGGGATCGGGAATCTGTGGTGTGGTCGGAGCGGAGACGTTGACGTGCCGCTGAATTTGCAGGAGAGGCAGGAGAACGATCCATGGGTGCGTCCTGGAGCGGCTTGGATGCAGTTGGGGGCGCGACCGGGGTTATGGGCTAGGAGGGAGGCGGCATCGTAGGTAATGCGGGGGGGCTGGGCAGTGCGAGGGGCAGGGGGTCTGGCGCTGGGCGCGGGCCAAGCGCGGACGGGCGTAGACGGGCTTACCTTTGGCGCACCTTCGGCGTGTACGAAGCGCGTGGACGCTGCGCGTGGGGGCATTGGCCATAAATGGATGGTGGGGGGGAGGGGCGAGGGCGCTTCAGCTGGGAGGCGGGGCGGGCAAAGGACGACGACGACAACAACAACAGAAAGCGACAAAATGGAGGTGGAGGGGTCAGGGAGGCAGGGGCGCTAGGGGGGGAAACGAATGCTGACCAGATAAATCGGCGAGAACAAAACACAGTGATCAACACAGTCACGCTAGTAGAGACGCACTTTCAAAGGGCAAGTCGGTAGATTCAGTTATTAAATGGGCAAAGCGGCGGTTCTAGCAAGCAGCGGTAATGAGGGCACACAGCAGGCAGTACTTGTTAAATTCAGACCAAGTTACAGCGTAAGCGCTGCAGAAACGATACCTCAGCAGCAGGGAGCAGGGAGCGACCACTCAGCTTGAAAGCCGAGAGTGAGTCACGGCGCTTCCTGGTGTGGGCGCGCTGTTTGTTGTCTGTGGGAGGGCGCTACAGCTGGGAGGCGGGGCGGGCAAAGGACGACGACAACAACAACAGAAAGCGACAAAATGGAGGTGGAGGGGTCAGGGCGGCAGGGGCGCTAGGGGGGGAAACGAATGCTGACCAGATAAATCGGCGAGAACAAAACACAGTGATCAACACAGTCACGCTAGTAGAGACGCACTTTCAAAGGGCAAGTCGGTAGATTCAGTTATTAAATGGGCAAAGCGGCGGTTCTAGCAAGCAGCGGTAATGAGGGCACACAGCAGGCAGTACTTGTTAAATTCAGACCAAGTTACAGCGTAAGCGCTGCAGAAACGATACCTCAGCAGCAGGGAGCAGGGAGCGACCACTCAGCTTGGAAACCACTCAGCTTGGAAACCAGACTGTCAAGCGGCCTTCGAGAAACTGAAGGCCGCCATGTGCACCGCCCCTGTGCTCCAGGCCCCCGACTACAGCCGTGAGTTCATCGTCCAGACCGATGCCTCAGACCATGGCATTGGGGCCGTCCTCTCACAACTCAACCCCGAGGGAGTCGACCAGCCAGTGGCCTTCACCAGCCGACGCCTTCTGGCCAGAGAACAGCGCTGGAGTACCATCGAGCGGGAGGCCTTCGCAGTGGTGTGGGCCCTACCTCTTCGGTACCCACTTCCGGGTACAAACAGACCATCGCCCCCTGCAATGGTTAATGCAGATGAGGGGGGAGAATCCCAAACTGCTGCGATGGTCCATCTCCCTGCAGGGGATGGACTTCACTGTGGAGCATCGCCCTGGTCAAGATCACGCCAATGCGGATGGCCTGTCATGCTTTTTCCGCCTCGACGGAGAGAGTCCCCAAGAGGATGGGTGATCATGCCTTCAGCTGGGGGGACGCATGTTGGACAGGCCCCAGAAGGGGGCTCGCTCCCTCCCCGCATGACAGAACCAGGACACCGACTCTCCAGAAGCTACCCCCAGAAGCACCCCGTAACCCGTCCCACACGGGACGCCTGCCCCCGAACATCTCCGTATCACCAGCCCGGGCCACCGCCAGCACCATTGCCCGGGCCCAGCCGCCATCTTGGACACTGCACCACGAGGCCGCGTGGCCTCAGCTCGACCCTAACCCTGGGCCTGGCCAGGCCCCGACATCCCGGCACCACCATCCACCCAGGAGGTGAGCGGACCACTTGGCAGGTCAATGGGAGAGAGGAGCTTCGATGGCTCTCCCCCGCCAGGTGCCGATCGCCCCCAGCCTCCCCGGGCGCTGGCTCCACCCCCCTGCTGGGTGTCTGGACTCCCTCATCCTGGCCCTCCCGACCTCCAAGTGCGAGGGTCCGGACATCAAAGGGCACCAGACCTATAACTGGGGCAGCTCCAGAGCAGGAAGGCAGTTGTATCCTGGAGTCGAGAGACACTGTGAAGAACTCATCCTTGACGGACTGTTGGCGCTGCCGCAGCCCTGCCTTGTGAACTGTCGTCCTGCCTGCTGGCGCTGCCGCGGCCTTCTGCAACCATCATCCTCGTCGGGACCTGCTGACGCTGCCGCGGTCCCTTGCAACCACCATCCTCGTCGGGACCTGCTGGCGCTGCCGCGGCCCATTGCAACCACCACCTTCGTCGGGACCTGCTGGCGCTGCCGCGGCCCGTTGC
This sequence comes from Lissotriton vulgaris, assembly GCF_964263255.1. Classification (NCBI taxonomy): domain Eukaryota; kingdom Metazoa; phylum Chordata; class Amphibia; order Caudata; family Salamandridae; genus Lissotriton; species Lissotriton vulgaris. Next base: position 470,159 of record NW_028251263.1, read on the forward strand.
CACCTACGATCTCCTCGGGACCTGCTGGCGCTGCCGCGGCCCGACCTCCTAGAACGCCGAGCTCGAGGATTGTGAGCTAACCATCCTACCATCGCAACTACCAGATTGGTAACAAGACTGTCCCGCTACCCCCTTTTCCTTCAAAGAGACTAGAATCGAGGGGACCCCTGAGTCCTGACCTCCTTGTACCATTCTACCGTACTTCAAGATTTGCTTATAAAGAACGTTAAACCTTATCTTTGTGTGGTGTCCATCTGTGGGGGGGGAAGTTACTTGTCTGTACGATCGCTGGAGACGGCTCTCCCCGGAGGCCTCTCCCCTTGTCCTCGGCCGACCCTCCAGGTCCCGTCTAACATCCATCAGGGCTCGGATGTCATCGGTGGCAGCGATGAGGGCGGTCTCGGTGCTGTGGTTGGCTCGGAAGCCAGACTGTGAGGGGTCGTGGGATCCATTCGTCTCGAGGAAGGCGGCCAGCTGTTTGTTGACGGTCTTCTCGATGACTTTGGCTGGAAACGGGAGGAGCGAGATGGGGCGGTAATTCTTGAGTTCGGTGGGGTCCGCTGTAGGTTTCTTGAGTAGCGCGCTGAGTTCGGCGTGCTTCCAGCTCTCCGGAAAGGTGGCGGTGTCGAAGGAGGTGTTGATGATGTCCCGCAGGTGGGGTGCGATGACAGCGTCGGCCTTGTTGAAGACGTGGTGAGGGCAGGGGTCGGTTGGAGATCCGGAGTGGATGGAGTTCATCATGCGGACGGTGTCTTCGGTGCTGATCGGAGTCCAGGTGCGGAGGGTGGTGGTGGGGGGCGGTGGTTCGGTCGTGGCATGCGTCGGTTGAGTGCTGAAGCTGTTGTTAGGTCTCGCCTGTCGATGCGCATGCGCATCGAGCAAGCGAGAGTATTGGGACTTATCCACTCTTTCCCCAACTTGCAAGGAATCGTGGCGATTCCTTGCAGTGCCCGTGACTTTTAAGCTCAATGCGCATGCGCATTGAGCTTAAAAGCGCGTGCACGTCCGTCTTGTTTTACCCGCTCCGCCCCCTCCCCTTCCCGCCGTGTCGCCTGTCTCCTCCCCCCTCACCTTTCCTCCGTCCCTCTTGTTTGTTTAATTTAACCCGCTCCGCCCCCTCCCCTTCCCGCCGTGTCGCATTTCTCCTCCCCCCTCCCCTCTCTTCCCTCCGTGCCGCACTCATTCCTTGCGATCTGGAGCAATGAGTGAATTTTAGAAGAACTTGTTTTAACGTTTCCTTCTAAATAGCGCTGATTATGTAGGCTCCTTTCACGGTGCTCTTAACGTGGTGTGCTCCAGCGTCTCACACGTCCGGTGACATCTCATCCGACGGTGTTCAAATCACACACACAGCAGAGTGTTCTCGTCTCGCGCTTCACGCGCCTCTCCTCGCGCTGTCTTTATACGCTTCCTACAGGATTCCAGTCACGTACAGCACATTGTTTCCAGCTTGTGCCTCACACGCCTCTGTTCGCGCTGCCTTTACACGCGCACAATAGAATGTCACGTACGACACATTGTTTCAAGCTTGAGCCTCTCGCGCCTCTGTCCACGTTGCTTCCACACGCGCACAATAGGATTTTTAAAAGATGCTACCAGCGAAACACTAAACAAACAACAGTAAGCACTTCTCACAAACACTTTTACCTTGCTAAAATAAGGTAAATAAATGTTGCTATACTGTTAACTTCAGCCGGAATTCAGCTACACAGTCAATAAATATTTGAAGGAATCCTAAAAGTCACAAAGTACACTGACCCACTTCCAATCCATGTAAGTTATCCAAAATTACTTCCTGCACGTCGGATTCTTTTCCGATGGGTGCTCCGCCCCCTCCCCTTCCCGCCGTGTCGCATTTCTCCTCCCCCCTCCCCTCTCCTCCGTCCCTCTTGTTTGTTTAATTTAACCCGCTCCGCCCCCTCCCCTTCCCGCCGTGTCGCATTTCTCCTCCCCCCTCCCCTCTCTTCCCTCCATGCCGCACTCATTCCTTGCGATCTGGAGCAATGAGTGAATTTTAGAAGAACTTGTTTTAACGTTTCCTTCTAAATAGCGCTGATTATGTAGGCTCCTTTCACGGTGCTCTTAACGTGGTGTGCTCCAGCGTCTCACACGTCCGGTGACATCCTAAAAGTCACAAAGTACACTGACCCACTTCCAATCCATGTAAGTTATCCAAAATGACTTCCTGCACGTCGGATTCTTTTCCGATGGGCGTCCTGCATCGCCAGTAATAAAACGAAGATCCTGTTCAAGTGAATTAAAGTAGCTTTATTCACAACCATCGGAGAGGCATGTGGCCACAGTCAAACGGCAGCTTCAACTGGTCATAGCTTCCCACACACACATTCTCAATCATGACAGAATAACATTCTTAACAGAGAATGTTAGAATTAAAGGCAAAGATACAACAACATGCATTTTTTAAGTCAACTTCATTTAATGCAGTGTTCTAATTGAGTTCTTGTAAGATACCCCAGGTGGCAATTATTTTCAAGTGTAAACTGGAGCGAGGCGACATTGGCCAGTGAAAGGAAATCTGGGCTCGAGTCCTGGCTTCCCCACTTGACTAATTTTTGGTGAACCTTCCCAAATTATTTTGCTTTATTGTTACTAATTTTACCTGAATTCCAAATGTGGGACTACCAATGAGTAAATCCTAACTTGTGTATATTTCAAAAGGCCTTCACAGATAATAACAGCATTTACCATTATTGCAGTACTCACCCTCAACCCCTCACTCACCCTCAACCCCTCACTCACTCTCACTCTCACTCATCCTCACTCACCCTCAACCCCTCACCCTCACTCACCCTCAACCCCTCACCCTCACCCTCACTCACCCTCAACCCCTCAACCTCACCCTCACCCTCACTCACCCTCAACCCCTCACCCTCACTCACTCACCCTCAACCCCTCACCCTCAACCCCTCACTCACCCTCACTCTCACTCACCCTCACTCAGCCTCAACTACTCCCCCTCACCCTCACTCACCCAAAACCCCTCAACCTCACTCACCCTCACCCTCACTCACCCTCAACACCTCACTCACCCTCAACACCTCACTCACCCTCACTCACCCTCACTCACCCTCACTCACCCTCACTCACCCTCACTCACCCTCACTCACCCTCACTCACCCTCACTCACTCACCCTCACTCACCCTCACTCACTCACCCTCACTCACCCTCACTCACTCACCCTCACTCACCCTCACTCACCCTCACTCACCCTCACTCACCCTCACTCACCCTCACTCACCCTCACTCACCCTCACTCACCCTCAACCCCTCACTCACCCTCACTCACCCTCACCCTCACTCACCCTCACTCACCCTCACCCTCACACAGTGCAATAGTTCTCAGACCATTTCAGTTAGAGCTTTTAGAAATGTTTATGGCTTTTTTTATTTGTAATACTTTAGCATTGGCTACAGGAAACAAAAATGCTAAAGATTTACAAAAAAAACCCATAAACAATTCTAAAAGCACTAACTCTAATGCTGCGAGACCTATTGCATTTCCAATGCTTGTGTATGTCCGCGATCTTGTTGTGGAAGTAGGAGGCGAGGGAGTTGCAGAGGTCTTGCGATGGGGTGATGTCGTTGTTTCCGGCGTTGGGGTTGGAGAGCTCTTTCACGATGTTGAAGAGTTCCTTGCAGTTGTGTGCGTTGTTGTCCAGCCGGTCCTTGAATGCAGTTTTCTTGGTGGCGCGGATCAGTTGGTGGTGCTTCCGGGTGGCAAGCTTGAGGGTGGTCATGTTGTCCGGTGTTGGTTCCCTTCTCCAGGCTTTCTCGAGGGCTCGGCAGTTCTTCTTGGAGCTCTTGAGTTCGTCGGTGAACCATGGGGCCTTCTTGCTGCCGGGTCTGCTGGGCGGGGTCCTCAGTGGGGCGAGGTCGTCCGCGCAGTTGCTGATCCACTTCGTGAGTTTGTCGGCGGCCTGGCTGGGGTTCGCTGAGCTGGCGGGAGGGTGCTGGCTCAGGGAAGCGGCGAGCTGGCCGGCTGTGATCTTGTTCCAGCTTCTTCGAGCAACCTGTTGCTGGTGGTGGTGGATCGTCGTTCTTTTAAAGGTGAAGTGGACGCAGCTGTGGTCCGTCCAGTGGAGTCCGGTGGCGTGGCTGAAGGCGATGTCTTTGCTGGATGAGAAGACGGTGTCGAGTGTGTGTCCGGCGAGGTGGGTGGGGGTGGACACCAGCTGCTTGAGACCGAGGTTGGCGAGGTTGTCGAGCAGGGTGATGGTGTTGCGGTCGTTGTTGTTCTCCAGGTGGAAGTTGATGTCCCCCAGGAGGATGTAGTCAGCGGAGGGGAGGGCATGCAGGCTGATGAAGTCGGCGATGTCCTCGCTGAATTGTGTGCGTGGTCCCGGGGGTCGGTAGATCAGGGTGCCTCTGAGGGTGGTTTTGGGGTCCGTGTGGTTCTGGAAGTGCAGGTGTTCGGCGGTTGTCAGG